>NW_028277034.1:54635572-54948187 GCF_059951505.1 Python bivittatus | reverse complement strand
CAGGAAGGCTTCGGATGCAGTATAATTATCCAGGACAAGCAGCTTGTAAGTCTTAGCAGCGTCAGACCTACAATTTCTCTTACGCGTTCAACAGGGCTGTTTTCAAAACGAATAATTAGCCGGAATACTTCACAGATGGATGAATGGCTCCTTTGAAAATTCAGAACAGCTTGCAGAGACAGAAGGAATGCCGTCTCTTACCAGCTGTTAGGCTAAATTCACCTTCCAGTCCAAAAGCTCTCACTTCAGTCTGAGCTACGCAGGGCAAGCAAGGTGCTTGAGTGACTAGCCAAACGTGACTGCATCACGTATTTATAAAAGGACATCATTTATGAAAGGACAGGAATAGACTCCTTGAGTGTTGAAGAAAGAGACATCAGGGTTATCTGCAAAATCCTTGATGATCCGAAGAGTCCGTTTTGCTTTTCCTAAATCCAAGGTCTAGCCTCTCTTATTAATCATGCACTGCAATAGCAAATGTTTTAAGAAGAACGCAGAGACTAGAAGGATAGATGCCAAAGCAAAAATTATAACTAGAGTGGCACATGCCTAAAGTTTCTAGGGCTGAGACCACTGTCCCTGAAGTGGGCAGGAAGGATGCCCCCATGAAATGGGGTAGTGTTTTCTGTTTATAGCAGGGTTTCCCAAACTGTGAGGGGTACCTCCCTTGGGGAGGTGCAGACAGAGTCCAGAAGAGGTTTGCAGAACCTTTTAGTTGCACATTCTTACAATAGATCCACCTTTCTCAAAATATTAGGTTCAAGTGAATAACATGGTGATGGAGGAGGTCCAAACTTTGCTTTTTTTAAAATGTCTTTATTAAAAATAAAGTTTCATGGTATTGTTTTCATTGTACATTTGGGTTCATTTTGGTGTTTGGAATTTTAGGGGGAGGTGCATACATTAAGATTACACTAAAGGGTGGCGTGATGGCAAAAAATAGGAACCCCTGGTTCAAAATATCGGAATGGCTTAAAACAGGGTTCCTCAACCTCAGCAACTTTAAGATGGGTGGACTTCAACTCCCAGAATTCCCCAGCCAGCCATGTTCAATTCTGGGAGTTGAAGTCCACCCATCTCAAAGTTGCAGAGGTTGAGGAACCCTGGCCTAAAAGGCTGGATGTTGCTTTAGCAACCAAGCTGCTTCATTAATGGGATACAAAATAGGCAAGAAATCAAATATGAACACCAATCGCCCTTGGTCTCAAGTCCCTGAAAGGTGGGGAGATGGCACATTACAGACAGAAAGTTCTGACCATTCTGCACACCGTCATTTCAGAACTCCTAAGATTTATTGTAATAACAAAACTAAGCCCGGACGTAGTACTAATTCTTGCTAAAGCTTTAGGAACTGAGAAAGAGGCAGACCGAATGCTTCCTTCTCAACAATCTGGAATCTGCAGTGGAAATTTCTGAAACAAGTTTTGTCTAAATAAGGATTTCCTCCTTTTTTGTGTATGAATTAGAATAATATGCAGCTCTTTGCTAGAGTTATTGGCAAATGAAGTAATCTCTTTCTCTATTACGATGTCTCATCAAGACATCCTCTACGGCTGGTTACTTTTAAAATGACGTTGGAACCCCTGAACTTAGACAAATGGAGAACATTTTGGGTGTAACAGTGGCTGGAGTTGAACACAAATTCTTACGGTAATTTGATGATTTATTGTGGCTTATGGATAATCATATGTTTTTTATACCAACCTTTACTGAGATTATGCAACGGTCTGGTAATTTATCAGCTTATTCAATTAATTAGAATAAGTCTCATTTACTTCCTACAGGTTCTAATACCTCTCTGGAAATTTGCAATAATGGTTTGAATTTTTGCTTGAATTCTTTTAGATATTTGAAAACAGTGATTACAAAGGTTTTTTTTTTCAGTTGCAGATGCAAATCTATCAAATTTATCTCAGACGAAAAATGACACAAATAAATTATTAAAAATCCCACTGAATGTATGTTGTAAAAAATGAATACTATTTCAGGATTGATATAGATATTCCTATGTTAGCGTCTTTAAATTATTTTAAGCAGATTGATAATATGTTTTGATAGGAAAAATAAACATGCTAGTTTTTTAAAATATAAATTACAGTTATCATATGATGATGTGAGTTTTAAGTTTCCTTACTTTCAGGTCTGCCTCCGCACATATATTTTGACTTCATTTTTTTAAATGGAAAACAAGCGATCATGTCAAAACAGAGTAGAGGCACACCAGGAAAGTTATTATGTGGCTCCCCTCATATTGTGGCAGGAACTGGGCTCCTTTTTCATCCACGATCTTGCCTCTATTTCCAGCATTAAAGGCTGCAAGGTACGTTTGAAGATGTTAGGATGAAAGTATTTTGGCCCTTATTCACATGACAAGCTTACATTCTGGGATAATCTCACTTTGGAAATCACAAGTAACTTTTTAAAAAGTCATGGGCAAGTAAGGGTATTCATACTTTAGATCAGCCTATTGTCCTCTAAGATTTTAAGCCATATTAGTTATCGCAGGAGAAATTTGCATTGCCTACAATTGCTAAATGGCATTACATTCATGCAAGTAAAACACTCCTTAATTTCATTGTTTGGCTCCCGACACACTAGCAAAGTCTAAAACTCCCATGTTATCAACCCTGGAATGTGTTTTGAATTGTTTTAAGTTTACTATATTTTCTTTTTAAGTTTACTATAAGTTACCATAAGTTTACTGTTTTCAGTTTACTATATTTTCTTTCCATAAACAATTAAAGCAGGAGGGAACCGATACAAGTTTTCTTGCTCTAAATTGCCTATATATAGATGACTCATTTGAAAGGACAGGGAGTCCTCACTTAACTATGGTAGTTGGGACCAGAAATTCCCGTCGTTAAGTGATGCGGTCATAAAGCGCGACATCATACGACTGCATTGCTTGGCGACAGCAATCCCGGCAATCCCTGTTGCCGTCGTTAAGAGAGTCCAGGTGGCTCACAAGCGGGCCGGCAGGCAGGTAAGGCACAGCACAAGCACGGTGGAGCCAGGGGTGGCTTCTGCCAAGCAGGAGAGAACGCGAGTGACTTCCCAGAGCAACCTGCGACCTTCCCTGCTGGCTTCCCCATTGACTTTGCTTGTGGGAAGCTGGTAGGGAAGGTCACAAATGGTGATCACATGATTATGGGACACTGCAACCGTCGTAAGTGCAAGCCTATTGCCAAGCACCCAAATTGTGATCATGTGACTGCAGGGATGCTGTGACAGCCAGAACTTCAAGGACCTGTTATAAGTCTCCTTTTTCAGCGCCGTCATAACTTCAAACAGTTGCTGAATGAATGGTCGGTAAGCAAGGACTACCTGTAGGCTATTTGCTGGAATTCTTGTATTCGTTCCAATTTTAGTATATGTGCTGCCGAAGCGAGCACAATTCTTGTATTTGAAACATAACTTTTTAATTAATACTATAATCAGAGCTCTTCAATTCTTGTTCCTTGATATATCTGTTTCCAGTCTACACTGCAGGGAGGGTTGTCTGATGGGGGTGATCAAGGTTTAAGTATATTTGAAAATTAGGCTGAAGCATTTCCTATATGTAATGTGTGTTTTGCTGTGTCCTCTTTTTTTCCCTCTGTGTCTTCCCTCCCCTTAATATTTAAATTATGTAAATATATGTACACACACATAACATACTGTTATCTACGTTATATATAAAAAACATTTACAAATAAAACGCAGAGTGTCAAAAGCAAAGAATCAGGGAAGCATTGTCACATATATCAATTCCTCTACTCTGATTTAAGAAGAAAAATCTGTGCTGGGAAATTAAACACTGAGCAATACACAATGTATTCTTGAAGATAAATCAGAGCTAATCTTTCTCTGCCAACTGGTGAGTTACCTTCTCCAAAATAATTATACTTACCTAATTTATAGTTTAGCTAGGAATTACAGCAGTCTACATGAAGGATTTTGATATAAACTAGAGTACTGATATTCCTATACCAGTACTGTTGGTATTCCAAATCTTTAAAGCAGTAGAGAGCAGAAAAATAAATTCATGACTGAATTGCAAAAACAAGCTTGCAAGATGTAAAGAATTGGTTTTCAAATGGTGTTCTAATTAGTCCTTCAGTGACTTTTGGCTTGACATAAATATAGGTAACATAAGATTTTTCAAGACTTTTTTGCAATGCGTATAGTAAAATCATATGAATGCGCTAAAATAATATCTCCAGGGTCTTGACAGAACCGTCTTTGACTTAATCAGTCATTTAGGATATTTAAAATAAGACACACAACAGGTTGTTTTAGTCAGGGCTGCGCATTTAAGCAAGCCGTGAAACACACAGTTGAATATAAAACTCAGCTTGCTTGCTTGCCTGCCTTCCTTTCCCTCCCTCCCTCCCTTCGTTCTTTCTTTCCTTCCTTCCTTTTCCAAATGTCACACTCAGATATCTAGGGTTTTTTTTAAGGGTTTATCTCAGTCCTATAAAAAATAAGGTGACCTGATTTAAAGATGGTGGAGGTGGGGTGTAATCCTTGTGGAACACTTCTCACAGTTTAGCTTCCTCAAGATTACACTAGACATGAGCCCAACTTTTTTTTTTTAAATGCATTGTTAGAGAAGTGAAACAAAATAGTGGCAGATAAATAGCAAGGCTAAAATTTAAAAGAGTGTTTCTCAACCTTGGCTCCTTGAAGCTGCATGGACTTCAACTCCCTTTGCTGGCTGGGGAATTCTGGGAGTTGAAGTCCATGCAGCTTCAAGGAGCCAAGGTTGAGAAACACTCTTCTAAATTTTAGCCTTGCTATTTATCTGCCACTATTTTGTTTCACTTCTCTAACAATGCATTTAAAAAAAAAAAGTTGGGCTCATGTCTAGTGTAATCTTGAGGAAGCTAAACTGTGAGAAGTGTTCCACAAGGATTACACCCCACCTCCACCTGGCTTTGCTGGCTGGGGAATTCTGGGAGTTGAAGTCCATGCAGCTTCAAGGGACCAAGGTTGAGAAACACTGATTTAGAACCTCTTACAGCTGCAAAGATACGGCTGAAAGCTTGGGCATCAAAGGCCCACTTGAAGAAGACTCCAGCCACCAGAAAGTGGCCCCTGAAGGATCTGCACCTCTTTTTTCACAGAGGATACAGTGTAGGAAAGCTTTAACACTTCATCCTGCAAGACTTGTCACCTGGCCCAAGAATGACCCATCATGACAGAGACAGAATTTTAGACCGCTAGAATTGTGTCAGATGATGCTAGATGATCTCCAAGCTTCCTTCCCTTCTACGATCCAGGCCGGGCACGATGCTTCGCAACCACGTACAGCCTTCGCCTTGGAAAGTATTCAAGCCCCTCCTGACTTCCAGGGCTAAGAACATTCAGCTTGTGGAGAGCACCGCTCATAAGGACGGTCACACTCCAGACCAGGCAGGTTCATCTGTGCAGTTGGATGGAAAAGTATGGCAACGTTGCCATAAAGCCCATGCTTTGCATTCCAAAGGGGTTTGATCCCTGTCAGTGCAGGATGGGGCTGGGAATGAGCTGTGTCTGAACCTTGGAGAACTGTAGCCAGATCATTAAATTCTACCCTATCCAGCTCAGTGGACCAATGTTCTGCGGTGTGCCCCATGATCCTTTCTCGAGTTTTCAATAAAAACCTCCACAACAGACCGATACATATGCAAAAAAGGAAGAATGAGGGGGCATTGGCAGGGTGAAGGGAAAAAAGTTAGCTGTGCATGCCGGTATCACCGCGTTGTACAGATCGAGAACTTCAAAAGTTGCCTTTCACAGCATAACTGCTGGAAAATACCTATGCTTTATCAGCTGCACACCTGGCTGGAAAAGAACACGAGTGTTCATAATGGTTTGCATCTGCCCAGCTGTGGACATGTTGGATGCTATAAGCCATGCCAAGGAAAAGGCACAGCTCATTTTAGCCTGGGTTTTGTTTTGTTTTTTTACTAAAGACCCTGCGCATGTTTCATTCGTATTCCCATAAGGAAGGCTCAGTTACAGGAGGCATAGATTGAAAGCCATGAATGGTGTGATTTCATTCAAACCTATCGGGCAATCGGTACACAACACAGGTTGGCCCATCTCAAAACGTAAGTATCAGAGTCGGGATGGCAAGAGAAAAACGTAACCAAAGTAATCTGGTTGCGGGTGCAAACTCGCAAGGAGAAAAGGTTCCAGTGGGGGCACATTTTGATCTAGAAAAAGAGGCAGGTGGGGAATGTGGGGAAGGGGGAGAGAGGGATCAGAGGACGCACGTTGCAGAGAGGGGTCTTCTTCTGCCTCCCACATCGCACAGTCACCATAAGTGAAAGAAAATGACAGGAAATTCAGGATCAGAGAAATAGCAGAGTTGAAAGGGATCATTCAGGCCTCTGAATCCAACCCTGATTCCGTGCAGGAATCCAAATTAAAACCCCTTCGTTATATGGCCGTCCACAATCAGCCTGTCTGTGAGTTTCTCACTCAGCAAAAGAAGGTGAACCACCGCCCTCGGCTGCACTGACAAAGAGCTCTTCCTGTTAGGTTTTTCTTAAGATTCAACTGACCCGTTTCCCTTCCTTCTCTGTGACCTTCTCCTAGGATTTGAAAACTCCTATCCTATTTCCCCTCCTCTTCTTAAGGCTCAGTAGACCTCATTCCCCCAGACGATTAGATTCTAATCCTCGGATCATCCCTTGTTGCTTTTCTCCAAACGTTCTCGTTTCCTGAATCTTCTTTAAAAAATGCAGTCTCCCGAACTGGACACCCTAATCCAGCTGGGTTTGGGCAACACAGAATAAAATGAAGCACTTATTTCCCAGAATTTGGAAACAATACTTCTATTGACGCAAACTGAAATTGGATTTGCTTTTTTGCAAAACATATTTGGGGTGTGAGCAACTGCCAATCTGAGTTCCTTTTTACACATATTAATACAGCAACCCTTAATCTTTACCTGTGTGTTTAGTTTCTTTGGGATTACGTGAAAAAGCAGTCATGCAGGGATCCCTAATCTTTAGCATTTTTCAATCTCAGGATTTCGCTTCCACATAAATCAGAAAAAAACAGGGCTGTAACTTATTTCCACATGATGAATCACACAGCTGCTTTTCCTTTTTCTTTTTTTTTAACGGGACACGCAGGAGAATTTGCAAACTCCCCAGCAACTCCAGCTTGCTGATTGCAAAGCTATTCCTTTCACCCCTTTTGGCAAGCCTGAAACACAACTGAGCACCAAATTAAATACTGTAAGGCGGCAATAAAGCCACTGGGTTTTTCATCTCCCCATTCGAAGGGACCTAATTATCATCTTTGGACTCCGTGGAAAAATCTGAGTTTCAGAAGAGGGCTTGGAGGAACCGTTTTCTGTTGCTTTCTGACGGACTGACAAAGCTGAAGCAACAGGCTAAAACGTTGCTCTGAGGGCCTGTCGGGGAAAAGAGGAATGTAGTACTGTACGAGCCTCGAAAAAACCCAAAGCAGCTTAACTTCTGCTAACAAGCAAGCCCCACCCTTTGGGGGGGATGTCCCAGAGCTCCTGCAGCCTGTATAAACTTACATGTTTTTCCTCTTTCTGAAACACACTTTATCTTCCCCCTGGGCCACACACACCCTTCCCCAAGAGCAATTCCGCAGCAAAGTCCTCTAAGCTTAGGAGTCAGAAACAAAATGAATTAAATTAATTCATCGAAGCCATTATAAGCAAAAGCCTTCCACGGCTGCCGCCCTGAACGAGCCCACCACACACGGGCCGATGGACAGGTTCCTGGGGGGAGCGTAAGGCCAGTACCAGTTTAGGGAGCATGGATGCAAAATCCTAGGGAGAAATATATTTCTGTTTCTTCGTTAATTTATATCCCACCTGTTTGTTAGGGGCCCAAAGAGGGGATTTTCCTTCATTGTATCATCACAACAACCCTGTGAGGTAGGCTGGGCTGAGACACTATGACTCTGATAAGCATCCATGGCGAGGGGAGAATTTGAACCGAAGTCTCCCTGGTCCTAGTCCAGCACCACAATGCTACCTCGCATAGACCACTTGCATTGTCAAAATAACAGAGAGAGACAGTTTGGTCTAGCGGTGAAGGCCCCAGGCGAGAAAGCAGGAGGCTGCGAGTTCTAGTCCTGCCTTAGCCATGAAAGCCGGCTGAGTGACTTTGGGCCAGTCCCTCTCCCTTAGCACAGTTCACCTCACAGGGTTGTTGTTGTGGGGAAAATAGGTGGAGGAAGGAGTGTTAGGTATGTTTACCACCTTGAGATATTTATAAAAACAATAAAGGGATAAAAAACCAAAATACGGATATATATTTAAACCCCGCCCTTCCGTATGTGCGCTGCAACATTGCAGCGCTTTGCATAAGGGGCAGGATTTTCACGGCAATGCGCCTTTCATCCTTCATCCCCCGCGTCCCCTTTTTGGACCTTCCTGTGCCCTGAAAGAAGCCGGCAGTCCACCTCGGCTGCATTTCATTCTTTAAAAAAAACATGTATTTCTCCCAGATTAGATATAACTCAGTCACTGTCTCCCTCCACCGCCTGTTCCACTTACCAGTGAAGGAAACGTGTTCCTCCATACAGCTGTTTGCACTACACACAAAAAACCAGTATTTGGACATAGCTCTCGGTGTAGTTTCCCCTATTTATGTTGTGTTTTTTTTCCTTTTTTAATGTGCAGAAAATGGTTGTAAAAGTAACATTTCAGTTAGGTTAACCTCAAAAGATTCACCATTTAAGCCCGGATAAGTCACCTTGGTGAAATTCAGATTCACACCTAAGGGCACAGGACACCAGAGGGAAAGAGGGTGATACATTCTTGGGTTTAGGAACTGCCTACCTCTTTTGCAAAATAAAGGAATCATCCCCACCCCCCAATCATCTTCACCAACCTTTTGCTGCAGTGCACAAATTTGCATGCAAAACTGCAGGTGTGCGTGGCTGACGGCAAAAAAGGCAAAAAAGTCACTACGCTCGTTTGTCAAATAGAGGAGGTGTGCCAGATTGGCAGAGGAGGACAGAAATGAGGGACGGGGTTGCTTTCAAGCTGGCAAAACTGACAGTACATATACCCAATGGGCGTTTAAGCAAATTTAAGCAAGAATGGTTCCCATGCATACAATATATCACACAGCATGGCAACTATTCTCACTTACAGTCTGGCTTCCAAGGGGGCCTATCTACAAATATTGTAAATTAGCAGTCGGATAAAAAGGGGGAACTCAGAAACCCAATCTTTTTTTTTCCCCCCTTTTCCTTTCCCCCCTTACTTTTTGGAATTCTAATTCTTGTCAAATTTGCCTCATTCATTCATTTTTCCTTTTATAAACATGTAAATATATATAGAGAAGGGGGGGAGGTATTTTATTGTTGTTTTATAATTGTTTGACTTGATTGTTTTATTGTATGCTGCCCAGAGACATGTGTGTGAGATGGGAAGCTATATAAATTTAATAAATAAACAAATTTTATATAAATTATATGTGTCTGCATGTGTGTTGAGGAATAAAACAATGGAGACTTTAAATACTGAGTAATCAGCTTAAAATTGAACTCTTTATCATACAACAAATACTTGGATTGGAGTCACAAGAATTATTTTTTCAGTGTTATACTCTGGTTTGGATGAAAAAGCTAAATAACTTTATGCTTGTAATATTGACGTCTGAAACTGTAATTAATATTGATAGAGAAGAGGAAAAAAGTATTCTGTTTTCAGCTCTCAACCAGTGGCAACTTGAAGGCTGGCTGGGGAATTCTGGGAGTTGAAGTCCACACAGCTTCAAGTTGCCAAGGTTGAGAGACACTGCTCTAAGTTATCTAAATAATAGAATGTCAATACACTTTTATTAATATTGTATAACCATCACTGTATTGAAACGATACAATGCATCAAGATTTATAACAACGTAATAAAAAGGGGGGGAAAGGATAACTTTGCAAGCGTTGCCTTCATGCACAAACCCTGAACGTCTATTTGTATGCACATTTAAGATATACCCTACAAAACAGGCCCACAACGGTCACAGCTGTCTTTCGAACAAATTAGCAAGTCCGCTGATTTATTAAATACAGGATTCCACACGTAAAAGGCTTACAATTTACAAACAGTATTGTGATGCAAGCTCAAGAGACGTTCATTTACTGAACATGGTCAAAAGCAGCAGCCGTTCGTTCTGCGAGGAAGATCCCGTATCGCTGACATCAATCCGTTTGCTGCCCCTACAGCTATTGTGCTAAGCCAGAATTTGTAACCATGGCTTACTGAGCAAACCAGAGTGGTTTGGTTTTCATAAATGGTGCTAAGCCTAATAGATTTATACATCACACTATGTCAGAAATAAACAAAGTGTATGACAGGCTAACGTTAGCACGAAAGTGAAGAAAAAGCCATACCGGGATATGTTCCCACCCTATATTTAAAGATCATCTTGAATTAGCAGGAAGAGGGAAAAGTGCACACCATTTTGAGCAGCCAGCAAGCGAACTTGAGGCATTTGCTCACCAATACAGAGAGAAAACTTGCCACTACAGAGAACCTTCTGAATTCAATTTGTAATCAGAAACGAATCTTCTAAGTGCTAGTTCACTAGCACTTACTTTAATGCACGTACACACGTTTTGAAAACTGTAGTCTAAGAGCGCTCTTAGCCAAGAAAACCTGCAATGCAAAGCTTGTTGAATTCATCTACGCTACTAGATGTTGTATCTGTTGCGGGTCGTACCTTTGGGAAATGTAATGCGATAGAAGAGATGAAAATACATATTTTAAATACTGACCCCAGTGCTAGCTGGGTGTAATAACAAGGATTTTACTCATCCCTATCATAGTGGAGTACAGACAGTCCCCTACTTACGAACTTTCAGGTTATGAACTTTCACTGATATGAACAAGATGGACCTGGAAGTCAGCGGGAGGAGGAAAAGGGTTAGTTTCCAGAGCGCCACAGACTAACCCTTTCCTGCCTTCTCCCACCCTGTGGGAGGTTTGTGGTTTGCACTGGAGTTTACAGCGAGCTTTGGGAGGCTGCTATCTTCAGCCTTCCTCCTGCAAGGCCTTGTGAAGGGCCAGCAGTTTTGCCTCCCACACAGCCACCCCCTTCACCCAGGGAGCCACGGCTGCCTCCGCTGCCTTGCCTGGCAATGGAGCATGCCGCGCCCCACCAGCTCGTCCCACTGCGCTCTCCAGAGTCTGTGGGCTACCGCTTCTTGCATTGGCAGGAGAAGACAGGGCTTCTCTGCCCACACCGCTGCCGTGCCTCCTGCCTCCCCCTCCTCTTTTTTTTTTTTTTTTACTTTTGACTTGGTTGGACTTACGAACAAAACGGACTTACGAACAGCCTCTTGGAATCTAACCTGTTCGTAAGTAGAGGACTGTCTGTATAGGTAATTACCAGCTCTTTGCTTAACAATAAGCTTTAAATAGGATTACAAGAGAATTGTACATGCCATTCTAGGGGGAAAAACTAGTTAAAAGCATTCTAGAGTTCAGCCCTAGTGAAAAAATGAAGTTCACGAAGACTTCAAAGGGTTAGAACTACCACCGCCATCCACCCTTTTGTCTCAGGATACCCATTCAGAAATTAAGATTTTTGTTTCGCTACACAAGGAGGCCACCTGGTTTTTATGGGGGAAGGAGGTAGCTTCTCATACAACGCTGGACGTCTAGACCAGCCAAATCCAAGCTCTCCGTAGGGCTCTCTGAGGCAGAGGGAAAGATCATGACATAAAGGACAAATGTCACGGGAAGAGAGAAAATATCTTTCACAAACAGTGGGGCCCAAGTCAAATACTGGCAATTATGGAAACAACTGCATTCTTTTCACCCCGAAGAAGCTACCTTGATAGGCTAACGCTACACCCTTGGCTAAACACTGCTGATCCGTAATTGCAGGCCGACACGATTCTGGGGGTCTGACTCTCCGAGGGAAAGAAATAACTTCAGGTTGTTCCACAAAGTCCCCATCTTTTCTAAGTGGATCAACCCGACCAGAATCGAAGCTAAAAACGCAGCTCCTTTTCCTAGCTGCACTGCCTGCTGAAAACCAGACCTAAGCTACATTATGAATTAGAGCTGCCTGCTGCTTTAATTTTTAAACCGTTCTCTTTCGTCAGTTGTTAGAAAGGTGGCTGACATCCTAGTTCTGTGACCGAAGACAGTGTTTTTGCTAGCGAGTTGTTCCCTCTAGAAAGGTTCCCTCTACGCAAGCGAAAAAACACAGAGTCGAATTTGCTGGGTTGTTTTATCGCACTAAGCGTGGCGGCTTCCAGCGAGTCGTGTGGTCTGGGTGCTCACTTTGCATTATGCTTTCCTCTTCTAGAAACCCCTTGACGAAAAGGAAAGAGGAGAAAAGAGAAAAGAAAAGCCACAGGCATTTTCACAGCAATGAGCACGTGCTGAACAAACTTTCCCAAATGTCTGGGGGCAGGGGGGTGCACGGAATAGGTTGCAGGAGGAGAAATTTGCATGCAGCATCCCATTCAGCTTTAGTAACCTTACTCCCAGGTTACAACAAACCAGCACCTCCGTAAAAGAAAACAGTACGGAAAATCAGCAAAACACTAAATGAATATGGCGGTTCCCAAGTTATAATGGGGGGGGGAGAGAGAGAGAGAGGGAGAAAGAGAGAGAGAGAGAGAGAGAGAGAGAGAGAGAGAAAGAAAGAAAGAAAGAAAGAAAGAAAGAAAGAAAGAAAGAAAGAAAGAAAGAAAGAAAGAAAGAAAGAGAGAGAGAGAGAGAGAGAGAGAGAGAGAAAGACAGACCCACTTCCTGTTGTTTTTTCCATCCCTGGATGACAATCCAGAACATCAGAAATAAATCAGCTACATCTGAATATTACTTTTGCCTCCTACAGCCAAGTTTAGGCTGGAAGCAGTCAAAGGTTGTGAATGTTTAAAAGAAACACTGGCTTGGTGCACATGAACAAGTGTAGGTACATAAATAATAAAGTGGCTTAGGGTAATAAAGTAGCCTAAATATCAGATGCCTTTGAAACAGGTCCAAGCTTTAGCTCAAGTTTACTTTGTTAGAGTAAAAAGACTGAATGATTACAAATATTCAAGGAACACATCAATCACGGCGAGAGGCAAAGTAAACTGGTTACACTCAACACACTGAACTAATTTAGTTAACCAAGAATTGTTGAATAAACCCCCATTGGCTGAGTCTGCACAATCTACAATTCACACAACATATTAAACCAAAACCAAGCAGGCCCCAAGATTCTTTAGTACGATGAGTGAAACGGGTCAGTACTTAGGTTAGATTGCACAAAAATGCAACAACATGAAGCCATAACAAACAACATGCAACCTTTTCACATTCACTCAACTAGATTCTGATTTTACCCTTCTAACAGCCCTCCCTGTACAAAGCCACAAGGCAAAGATGGTTTATTTGACTGTGAACCAGGATAACTGATTCATGCTCTATTCACTAGTTTGTGTCCTTAGTCAAGAATAAGCCCTAGATTATGATTCTGGATTATGAGGAGAGGAATCATTTGGGAAAGACTAAAATTAATGTATACACAGTTGTGTGCAAAAGTTTAGACATCACTGGGCAAACTGAACGCTTTACTGAATCCTTAAGTGAATGGAAGCTGACCACATGGTACAAAGTTAAACACAACATCTTTTTGCAAATTTTAATGCATAATTTCTATTTATGTGCAGTTGTTTACAGATTCAGAATAAGAAAACAGGGAATATCGCAAGTACAAAAGTTTGAACACTCTTTCAATCAATACTTCCTAGCACTTGGCTTGGCAGAAACAACAGCTTCTTATCCTATTTTTTTTTTTTTTTGGCCTAGCTAAACATCTTTCTATTTTTGCTTTTGTCATTTTTTCCCACTCTTCCTTGCAGAACTCATCTAGCTTGAAAACATTCTTAACTCTCCTTGCACACATGGAATGTTGGAACGCTTCCCAGTCATGTTCAATAATATTCAAGTCTGGGGCTATGAAGGCCATTCCCAATCTTTTCATGATTGATTTGAAGATATATTTTAGATTGTTGTCTTGCCAAAATATCCAATATCTTTTCAGTTTTAATTTCTTCACTGACAGTGGGACATTAGCTTCTAGGCTATGATGATATTCAGTTGAATCTATTATTTCTTCCACCTGCACAGGTGGAATTTCCTGGTGCTACATTACCCTGAAATAAAACAGAGCCAACCTTGTTCTTACAGTTGACAAGATATTTTTTTCTTCAAAATTTTCACCTTCTTTTCCCTCTAAATTTATCCTATTCAATTGTGGCCAAACATTTCAGTATTTGTTTTATCACTCCAAACATTTTATTTAAAAATATTTCAGGCTTATCAAGGTTCTCTTCTACATATTTTTGCAATGAGTTCAGAGAAAAGATTTTCTTCCAACAATTCTCCTACACTGTAGGATACGCAACACTACACAAAAGACCTGCAGAAAATACTCCAGTGTCACCTAAATTTTTCAGCAGGTCATGTAGTTTCTGTTTTACAGAGTTGACCAGTTTCTGGGCAGTTGTAGCAGAATTTTTTGTGGGTCTTCAAGCTAAAATCCCACACTCAGTCAAGGAATTGAAGCTGAAAAGAGATTGGATATTACAACAAGTCAATAATCCAAAACATATCTCCAAATCAACCATGAAGTACCTATCAAAAAGAAGGAAAAACAGTTTTAGAATGGTCTTCACAGTCTCCAGGCTTCAAAACTGTTGAGTATCATTGCAGAGCTCACCAACATGCAGTGCTTGCAAGGAGTCCTAAGAATATTCTGAACTAGGAGAGTTCTGCAAGGAAGAGTGGGAAAAAGCAAGAATAAAGATTCTTAGCTGTCTACAGGAAATGTTTGAAGGTTGTTATTTCTGCCAAAGAAGATACCACAAAGTATTGATTACATGAGCATCCAAACTCTTGTACCTATAATATTCACAGTTTTCTTAATTTGAATCCGTAAGCAATTGCACGTAAGCTAGCAAACGTGTTCAAATTTATAGAACAATACTGTGTTTACCTTTGGCATGCAGACGCTGTGTCAGCTTCTGCTCACTTAGGACTCCCTGAAACATACAATTGGATGAGGAGTGCCCAAAGTTTTAGATATAACTGTAATTACACATTCTCATCTTTTCTTTTAGATTTTTTTTTTCTGGCTCTACATGAAGTCCAAACAGCTCCAGTTCTTCATGATGTATAAATTACAAAGCCTGTAGCATTTTACCATGGTAATTCTGGCATTTTTTCTTCTTTTTACATATGAGCCAGTCTCACATTTTCCCATGTAGCCATGACCACAACAATTATATTGTCAAAAAACCCAATTCCTCCACACATACACCAATCCAGAGGCTAGATGACAGCAGGGAGGGACTGCTGAATAGGATTCCCTAAAAGTGAAGTCCCTGCTTTGTCACCCCCCAATCTAGTCTCACCTGCTATCCAGTATAACAGCATATTTGCTGCCTGGAGCTCTGGATACGCTAGTTAAGAAAGGCAGAAAAGAAAGAGGGGAGAACTAAGACACAAAGCAAGACTTAAAAACCAACTCACTTAAGTAAATCTGAAATAGAAAGGATACCCTTTTTTCCCTCCAGGGCAAGGCTAGGTTAGAAGAATTGGCATTCACTTTGCAAGAAATATTAAATCAATGACAGCTTGATGTACCTTATTTTTTAAGCCACTCCATCATCACTGCACTCTGACACAGATAATTAAACCAGTATAAAAATGCAACTCCGTCATGCAAAAGCAAGACAAATGGGAAAGCAGACAGACCCTGGGCTCAGGAATAACAGAAACACAGCTTGTCAAGTCCAATAACCGAACACTTATAATGTAGGCCAGAACAGGGGGATTCGCACCCCTTAAAGCAGGGTTCCTCAACCTTGGCAACTTTAAGACGAGTGGACTTCAACTCCCAGAATTCCCCAGCCAGCAAGGCTGGCTGGGGAATTCTGGGAGTTGAAGTCCACCCATCTTAAAGTTGCCAAGGTTGAGGAACCCTGCCTTAAAGGACTTTTCAGTGGGTCAAGAATGCCATCTTCTCATTAACATCTGGTTCTCTTTCATCCTCTGCTAGCATCACATACCAGCGGTGAATTGAAGAGAAAACAGAGCCCGCTGCCATTCCAACGGTTTCCCCACCATAAAGCCGTTTCCCTTGTCACTCACGCAAGCAAAGAACTTCCCCATGTTCCAAGATTTGTGTCCTGCCCCGAAAAAAAAAAGCAAGAAGTCATTCTAGCTTTCCAAAGAGCTCTTACTTTTCTAAGAGCGTTAATCCAAACAGAGTGAGGGCTATGAAGCTTTCAGGAAGAACCAAAATGTAATGACTCGGAATTAGGAAGGAACACTAAAGAAAACAAAACCAGCCCCAGCCTTGGATCTGCAAAATGTCTCCAGGACCTGGATTTTTTTTTTTCCCCTGAACAGAAGTCTCTGGAGAAGCTAGGAACAATTTCATCCTGCTATCAACAACACCCTGACCCAAAGCCTATTTGCAAAGATCGGTGGGGGGTGAAGAGCTGAAGAAAGTTTTATTTTCTTACTCTAGTCCTCATTTCATAATGTTGATTTGAAGGAATCCATTTGAGATGAGAAAAGCAACTATAAGTTTATTATTCGTGTATTTATATGTCACATTTATGTAGTCACCCATCTCACACAAAGGGACTCTGGGCGGTGTACAACAATTTTACATCCACAAAGTGGAAACAGTGATATCTAATAAAACACTCTTTGAAAATTTTGTTCTCTTCCAGATATATAAACATGTTTTCTTCAAAGAGTTTTACTCACTGATTCCTAGAAGGCCAGTTGTGATTGACATAAAGACTTAGGTGAAAGGCTTATTCACACAGTATGCTAAGCCATAAGGAGATCTGTTTGGTTTAGCACACTGTAAGAATTCAGATGGACTCTGAAGAAGCTGGAGAGGAAGAGTATTGACTCTTTGAATTTTGGTGTTGGAGAAGACTCCTGAGAAGACCATGGACAGCCAAGAAAACAAACTGATGGATCATCGAACAAATCAACCCAGAGTTCTCATTCAAGGCCCAAATGAGCAGGCTCAAGTTATCTTATTTTGGACACATAACGTGAAGACCCAGCTCTCTGGAGAAGGCTCTGATGCTAGGAAAGGTGGAAGGAAAGAGAAGAGGACAACCAGCAGCAAGACATCACCCTGGTCCACACATCATAGCAAACCATGATTTCTAAGAAAACTAAATAGCTTATTAAATAGCTTCTAAATAAACTAAATAAACCATAGCTGGCCAGGTTCCTATGAGAGATTAAGTTCATAAACTGATAACTGGGTTCACTAGCATCAGAGCCTTCTCCAGAGAGCTGGGTCTTCACGTGATTTAATTGCACTATGGTTTAGCATGTCATGTGAGTGAACCCAATTATCTGCGGTTTGTAAAATATGCTTCATGGCTTTGTGCGTTGTCCAAACATATCCAATTGTGGTTTGTTCAGTAAATCATGGTTAAGCAACCACTAGATATGTGAATCTGACCAGCGCTACAGATACAAGCATATTGCATGCTGCAGTTCATTATTTCATCTCCTCCAACTCCCCTACGCCCTTTCCCAAACAGAAAAGTTACACAGAGTCCTGATTTAAGCAAATAAAGCTTGATACGCTTTTTGAGAGCTCTTGAGAAGTATGGCCCCTCTCTCCTATTCATGAAAGAAACCCAACCTTTTTTCAGGCTTCCTGAAAGGAATCTGCTCATTAAAGATAGAGCAGCTCCATCTTTTATTGACAAAACCCAGAAAAACTTTGGACTTCTTTAACAAACAAGAGGGAGATGCTGGTCTCCTGCAAAGTCCAAAAGACTACCCTTTGGGAGCCTTCAACATAAGCTAGACCACTGTTTCTCAACCTGGCTGGGGAATTCTGGGAGTTGAAGTCCACCCATCTTCCAGTCGCCAAGGTTGAGAAACCCTGACTTAGATTGTCACGCTGGGCAAAACCGTCAGGCTTCGAAGAAAAATAACCAGCTTGTGAAAGTTTTAATAAAAGGGATCTGATTGCTTATTTTCTACTAGCTATTTTATTTCTTAACTTCTCTACCACCCCAATTGTACAACACTGGTTTGAGAACCTGAAACAGCAATCTTGCAGTACACACAATAATGTAAGAAAACCATCAACATTAATGATAAAAGCTGTGCACGCTGCTCCCCCCTTCAGCTTCCATATCAAAGGCCTACTGAAAAAGGAAGATTTTCAAAATCTTCCTCAAGGCCAGGAGGGAAGTAGCCAGACGTATTGATCCTATTTATTCCACACAATCACTCTCTCTCTCAGCCCAACCTCACAGGGCTGTTGTTGTGGGGAAAAAGGGAAGAGAGAGATTACTATGCACACTGCCTTGAGTTGTACAAAATAAAGACAGGGTATAAACTTAATATATCAGTGAACCAACAAGGCAAATACTTCTTTCTCTTCTCTTTTTGCATCCCATTTGCTTTTCAGGACTGGAGTCCCAGATTCTCTTCCATCCCACCCCAGCTCTAAGCATCCTTGAGGTGGATTTAAGAAAGCTCTGAAAACTTAATTTTATAAATCCAACGGATAGATGGAAGGGGTGGGAAGCAGATGCTGAGAATGGCGATAGGGCTGTTTTGCTATAAGTCTCATCAGCAAAGTTATACCACGGGGTATCAGGTTTAGAGGTTTAGGGTTTTATAATCCTTTAGAGCAGTGTTCCTCAAGCTCAGCAACTTTAAGATGGGTGGACTTCAACTCCCAGAATTCCCCCAGCCAGCATGCTGGCTGGGGGAATTCTGGGCATTGAAGTCCACCCATCTTTAAGTTGCTGAGTTTGAAAAACACTGCTCTAGAGGATTATTTTACTATGTCATGGTATATACTGATTGTATTGCTTTCATGTAATCTTAACTCGTTAGTTTTTATGGGGGGGAGGTGCAACAGAAATAAAACTTTGCTTTGGGTTTGTTATCTCCAGGGGTACTGCATTCAGAGAGCTGGAGCTACAACCAAAAAAGCTTGTACTCTGATCCATGCCCCCCTCTTCTCACTTCACGTGGGGGCAGCATCTTGATGACCTAAACAAGATGAGCCGGCTCGTTTTGCATAACTCGATCCCTAAGGTAACCTTGGTTAGCTGGTAGGTGAGTCCCATCGTTAATCAGTAATCCATGCTTTTAAAATTAATGTTAGCAATCCACCCCCCCCCCAGTGTGGGCGAGCATCTCCTAGTTCAAAGAACATCCCTTTATTTCAGCAATTACTGTTGTAATAATGCTAACTTAATAATGCTGGAGAGGCAATTTGATGTAGTGGTTAAAGGCAAGGGGTTAGAAACCAGGAAACCATGAGTTCCAGACCTGCCTTGGGCCCAAAGCCAGTTGGGTGACTTTGGGCCAGTCCCCCTCTCTCTGCCCTAGGAAGAAGCAGCTGGCAAGGGCCAACCACTTCCAAAAATACTGCCAAGAAAACTGCAGAGACTCATCTAGGCAGTTGACAGCAGCCAAGACTGATTTGGAAAAGAAAAAAAAAATCAATAGCTACACAGGGAAGATGTTCTCCATATCCCACCAGTATCTGTGCAGCAAACAGTTCACCTTCCTCTCTGAGTGCCTAAATTGAAGGAATAGCAGAAAAGTTACCAGACTTTACCATTTTTACCTTTTAGTTCATAAATTAAGCCATGGTTTGCTTAACTACGGCCCACTGAACCAGAACCGTTCACACCTAGAGCCGCCCCATCAGCCCAGAAAATAAAAAATAACAATAAGCCACAATTAACTGTATACAGGAAATGTTTGAAGGTTGTTATTTCTGCCAAAGCCAGCCAGCCATGGGAATTCTGGGAGTTGAAGTCCACACATCTTCAAGTTCCCGAGGCTGAGAAACACTGAACTGCATTAAGCCATAACCCACAATCTAGTTCAATGTTTCTCAACCGTGGGAACTTGAAGATGTGTGGACTTCAACTCCCAGAATTCCCATGGCTGGCTGGGAATTCTGGGAGTTGAAGTCCACACACCTTCAAGTTCCCGAGGTTGAGAAACACTGATATAGTTTGTTTGGTTTGGGCCCAGCATGAACCTTAGTACAGGTGCTCGTTTTCCACTTCTTCCAAACAGGTTGAGAAGCCCAGAGCTAAAAAAAAAAAAGGGGGGCCAGTGAGAAACAGGACAACATCATTTCTGTGCTTCAATCAACCCACAAACACTAGGCACCAGTAAGAACTTAATGCAGTTAGTGGCCTTTTTTTATCGCAGAATATTGAAATTCAGCAGGGAAATGAAAACTGAAATGAGGCCAAAAAGGAAGAGACTTAATTGGCAAGCTCCAGCCCTTGAGAGTTAACTGCACCATGGAAAAGGGGTGCAGTTAAGGGGAGAAGCAGAACGGTGAGGATACCCCGTTTTGTTGTAGCGCCCTTCTGCTAAACTGAGGCTGGGCCCCACTAAGCCATGAGGACTAGCTGCATATACAAAGAGAGGAGGAATCTGCAAGCCTTGGGGAAGATTGCAGAGTTAGTTCTTCTCTGCATGTACTTTTTTCCCTACCCCACTAATGACTAGGCTAATTTAAAGTCTGCTCCGTTCTGTAATTGGTGTCTGGAAACTCCATGACTTTCTATGCAAAAGCTTCACCCTTGTGTTTAATTAATGTCCAAAAGTGGGGGGCCTTCCACTATTCATTTCACCAGTTTCTTGAGGGCAGGTATTATTCCAGTGTTGCTATTTAGTTTCACTTGCTGGGCAAGCAAGAACACCAGAAGGATATAGGTCAGTGTTACCATGTTTCATGAAAAATCTGCAAGGAAATGTTGAGTTTGATCCAACACTGTTGCTTGTTTAATAAGCTACACCAGGGTTTCTCAACCTTAGCAACTTTAAGATATGTGGACTTCAACTCCCAGAATTCCCCAGCCAGCATGGCTGGCTGGGGAATTCTGGGAGTTGAAGTCCACTTATCTTAAAGTTGCTAAGGTTGAGAAACACTGAGCTACACAAACACAGTCGCAATGCTATCTTTCCACAATAGAGCTAAACGTTTTGCAACAGTAACAGACTACAGTAAGTTAAAAAAAAAAAAAACTACTCAATTTCCCGTGCTATTTGAAAAGGTGGGAAAAATAAAACATTTTTAAAAATTGTCATAGTTTTTGTAGCCTGTCCCGATTCATAGACTTAGTCTTAAACTGTCAGATCAATGGTCCAATTTCCAAATTATCTATACATTCAAACAAGTTTTCCAGGCCTCTCCACCTAAATCTCTAATCAATAATTCTCCCTTTATTTGAATGTGTGTGTGTGTGTGTATGTGTATATATATATATATACACACACACACACACACACACAAACACACACAGGTATTATAATAATCAATAATTCAAAGAGGACTGCAACAGATAGAAAACATGGCTAAATAACAGAATTATTCTCTTTAAATACAAATATCAGGGAGCTAACCTCAATGAAGAAACCAAGCTACTCTTGAAAAGTAGCTAGATCAAAATCTGAGAACTACAGAGTTATAGTTAGAGACCACCCCCTGTAAGGATAATTGCATGAAGTCTACTGAAGACAGTAAGAGCATTCTTAAAAACAACAGCTTTTCTGCACCTTTCTCAGACTGTAAGAGGAAAGACAGAATTGCTATTACAAAGAGGTCTCCTTATACACAGAATTTTTTAAAAATGCATCATGGGGACATCTGAGACATCCCATTGCATAAGATGCTATAAAGATGAACTGGCGAAGGAAGAAGGTTGCACAAATTGTCAGTAAATAATTAGTTTAGAATCTGTGGGCCTTTGGAAAGAACATAAAGGTTTGCAGGGGTAAAATGCTATTTATTCTGCAGCTGCAATGGATTTAAAGGTTAGCCTCACAGAATCCTCCTGTTTGTTCCATGGATGGAGCCAAACCAAGGTCCATGGCAGATTCCTACTCAGCCCCTGTCAGAGGGACCAAGTTGCTGTTGTGAGAGCGTACAATAGTGGATTTCAAGAGACAAACGGTCTGGGTCTGACATATAAGGCACTTCCCGTGATGCTGACTGGAGATAAGGAAGGGCCAAGATATTCCCTGCACATTGACGTTTTGAGTCACTTCATATCGTAGCCTGAGAAGTGCAGGAGAAAAGTCTCCTCCAAGTAATATTTCAGAAAAGCAAGAAGAAAAGTCACAGTCACAGTAAAACTACTTTTTAAGCACCCATGAGGGAGAGAATGACCCGGGAGAAGAAGTTTGCATTAAGGGTTCTCTTCTACGAAAACCCGCCTTTAAATACTGATCGATATCGATCGATCGATTGAAGCCCCTGAAGACAAAGCGAGGAGGAAGAAGCCGTCGCGCAGGACACACAGAGGTACCAAAGTGCCCTAAAGAAGTTGAGGACCCTCCTTCCACCCCTATTCGTATCGTTCCCCATCCTTTTGCCCCGCTTGTGAAAATGCCCGCTTTGCCCACTCCGTACTCTGCCGCCCTTCGGAGGCCGAAGCTGCCAAGGGCCGCCCCACACAGGCAGTTAGTTCCTTCTCTAACTCCTTCCTGCGTCTTCGCTGGTCGGAGGGAGAGAAGGAAAACAGGGTGGAAAGCATCTGTCTGAATGCCAGCGTGCTGGCCGAGAGAGGCCTCCGCTGGCTTCCTCGCGGCCTGCCTTGCCGGAAGGGAAGAGAAGGCCCTTGTTGGCCACCGCTGGATCGGCTTCCCGTATCCCCAGAGGAACCGGGCAAGGCTGGGAGGGTCAGAAGGGCACCCGGAGAAAAACCTGCTCCTCTCCCCAAGTCCTGGGCAGAATTAAACTGGAAAAGGAGCAGAAGGTAGGAAAGACTTTCTGGCCAGATTCGCACAAGACGGGTAACCTGCCATCCGCCAGTAAAACATCCAGCAACAGGGTGCGAGAAAGGTTACGGCCCTGTTTGGTCGCTGGATGGATCAACGCCGGCGGTGGCTTAATTGCAGCCACTAGGTTCAATGTGTCGCTGGAGGGCAGCCGGGGAGGCGGCGAGGGGGCCCTCAGAGGCGGGCGGCTCTTTTTCACCTTCCCTAAAGAACGGGGGAATGTCCATCTGTGGGGTGGGGGGCAGAGGGGAAAGGGCAGGGAGAGAGGTTTGGGCCACCCCCACCCCACCCCACCCCACCCCAAAAGGGTCCAGGCGAAGCCAGAGCGGCGGGGGGAGTCTCGCCAAGCGCTGGGGCTGGCCCTGCCCTTCCCAAGCCCGGTGCCTGCGATGACGGGCGAGGGGGTCCCAGGCCCCGCCGGGCACCCAGCTGGCCAGGAGGAGCGCGTCCCGCGGGGAGCGGGGGCAGAGCGAGTCCGGCTTCTCTTGGCTCGCGCCAAAGGGGAGCCGGGGCCCCGGGGCGGGCGGGAGGTCCCCGCGGGCGCCGGGGCAGGCGGGCGCGGGGATGACTCAGACTTACAGCGGCTGCCGGGCGCGGCGGCGGCGGCGGCGGCGGGGGGCGTCCGGTCTCCGCTCACAGCCCCGACGGGCGGGGGCTCCTCCGGCCCCGGGCGCGACGGCGACGGCTCCTCCCCTTCCCGAGCGGCGGCTCCCGAGCCTGCCCGCCGCCCTCGCCGCCACCGCGGTGCCGCTCCATGCACGGGGACGGCGGCGACCCAGAGAGGAGCGAGGGCGGCGGCGGCGGCGGCGGCGGCGGCGACGCTTCCAGCAGCCCGAAAGGATCCGCAGCACCGGGCGAAGCCCCTGCCCGGCCAGGCGCGCGCGCGGCGCTCGGGCTCCGCTTCCCTCCGCTCAGCTCAGCTCAGCTCCGCTTCGCTTCGCTCCCGGGCGGCGGCGGCGGCGGCGGCAGCGACTCCCCTCCCCAGCGCCCCGGCCCACGCGCCCCTGGCGCATGGAAGCCGCCCGTGGATTGGCCGGCTGAGAGGGCGTCTCTGGTTGGCCGCGGCGCGCACGCCACTCCGCCCCGAAGGGCACCCCGCGCTGTGCCCGGCGCCGCTTGCGCCCCGGGAGCGGCCCTGCCCACGTCGGCGCGGGCGGGGAGGGCGCCCCTTCGCTGGCCGGACCGTGCGGGCGGCCGCTGGCAGGGCGGGCGCCGGGGTGGGGGGGGGAGCGTGCACGCGTCGGGGTCCTGCGCAACCGTGGATGGCAGGGGACGGGGGGGGGGGGGAACAGGGAAAGTGTTCTTTAAAACAAAAAAAAGGGGGGTCAGCAAATGCCCTGAGGCTTGACCTTAAGGGGCCCCTTCAAGTACGAACTTGGCATGCTTGAAATTGGAGGAAGAAACGCCCGCTGCGCCGGCGAGCCTACTTCGATGGAGCTGAAAACGCCAAGGGTCTGCAAGTGGAGCGGGGAGAGTCGAGGAGGGTGCAGGGAAAACGGGACGCCGAGACTGAAGAGAAAGGCGGGTAAATTGGCGTCAACGGGCGCAGCAACCAGCTTTAGAATTGATAGCGGAGACGCTGGAGCGGTGGACGCCTTTTGGGCTGTAGGCTCGACTACCCACGGTAAAGGAAAACGCTCAAAAAACGCACCCTAGATCAGCCATGCGGGCCTCGGAAAAGAGATTCAGATGCAGCCGTGTGTCTTCAGGTGCAAAGACCAGAATCGTGCAAGCCGTGGTGGTCCCTGCGACCCTCTACGGAGGCGAAAGTTGGACTCGGAAGAAGCAGGAGAGGAAGAGTATTGACGCTTTTGCACTTCGGTGTTGGAGAAGACTCCTGAGACTGCCGTGGACAGCCAAGAAAACAAAGCGATGGACCGTCGAGCGAATCCACCCAGAGCTCTCACTCGAGCCACAAATGAGCAAGCTCAGATTATCATACCTCAGACACATTATGTGAAGGTCCAGCTCTCTGGAGAAGGTTCGGAAGCTGGGAGAGGTGGAAGGAAAGAGAAGAAGAGGACGAGCAGCAGCAAGGGGGATGGACTCAGTTATAGTAATGATGGGAGTGCTGTTAGAAGACTTGAAAGACCAGATTGGAGACAGATTGTCATGGAGAAGGTCTCTGTTGTTGCTAAGATTTGACTCCAACTTGATGGTACGCAATCAAAGTGTAGTGAGCCCCCTATTTGTGGCTTTAAATCATCATTTGATATAATCTATTTTGTAAGCCCAGCCAATTGTGGTTTATTCAGTAAACTGTGATTGAACAAAATATGTTTTATGTACATAACTCATGTGTTCACCCACACCTTGGATCAAAATGTGGTTAAGGCAGACCATCTAAACTATACTTTGTGTCCAAGTTTATTACGGGTAATTTACCATAACTGCATTTCAGCCAGAACTGGATGAGAGAGTTTTTTGCAGCTTTACCATCTGTTCCAGCTTCAGGAAGTTAGAACAACTGCAAAATCAGGCTGTAGCATCTGCACAATCTCATTTTGGGAGGTTTTCCCCTCCCTGCCCCATGGCAAGCCTGTGAATAGAGACAGAAAGGGGAGGCAAATTTCCTTCACTTGAGTCCCTGCAGAATTTTTTAAATTATGGACAGCCACTTCACAAAGTTGTCTGGGTTGCAAAAAAATTACTTTTTCCAGTCAAACCAGGAGGGGCTCCTTTGGTTGAGTTGTGTGGCACCAATATGGTTTGGCCTTGTTATGCAAACACACCCAATGAAAAGCAATTAGCTAATTAATAGTTCCACTACCAACACCCTGTCACGGTTTCTATAAAAAAAGTTATAAATGGGCGCTGTATCCCTCAAAGTGTTTGTGACCTAATACATGACTTAGGCCTAAGTCAAATGTTGCTTGTGTCTTTTTACCCATAATTCATTGAATAAACCAAGTTGAGAAAGTCAAAGAGCCTGACTTAGGGCCAGTTTACCTAGAAATGTCCCACTGCATTCGGTGGTTCTTTCCTCCAAACACCAAACCAAGCATTCGCGCTGCTGCACTCTTTAATTTTTAGCCAACCAATTTTAGTCACAATGGAAGTTCTCAAGAACTTGGCCACTTGTAGTTCTGCAGGTTTTTCAATCATGCAGTCCTGGGTGACAAGGCCAACTTCAACATTAGTCCTCTTTCTCATACCCTACCGATGGAGACTTTGTTCTCCGACAGTACCTTTATCCCATTTTCCAGAGTATGGGTGACCTCAACTCTAGTGAGGATGGATTTCAGCAGCAGCCACACTGGGACAGAATGCCCAGTTATGAGGAAAACACCAGATCTCAGTAAAAGGCTGCAGGGTGTGCAAAATCTGTTTCCAGATTTTGAAACTAGCCTTTTGCATTTCATTGTGGAACCAGCATTAGAATTTCTAGAAGCTCAGTGAATTGCATGTTTTATCTCATTGTCTCATGCTCTCTATTTTTTTTTAAAACACTGACTGGGGTCACATATCATACTAAGGTTCATTTGTGTTAAACATATGATGCAAAAAACAAAGAAAAAAAGTGAAACACATAATGAGCCAGCAAGAGACAGCCATCTTTTCGGCTAAAAGCACCCTCAAAATGGATGGATTTATCTTGGTGAAATACTATCCAGGTAGAGGTCATCTGTACTTCCAGAAGGAGAATATTCAAAATAATGGGGGCCACCACGAGAAGACCCATCATCTGGTCCACACCCTTGAACCTCTCAAGGAAGGGGGACTTCAATTGGCCCTCTCTAGCTGTCCAGACTGGACATTGCTTAATATATCCCAGAGCTGCACCACATGAAGGTTGATTGCTGAATGTAATAAGACAGATATATGATGAAAATAAAGCCTATGTGAGAATAATTGCAAAAATCTTTCCAGAAAGAAATGTTGAAAAAGGATGATTAAAATCACTGTCTCACTCCTTAAGATTGGAAACATACATAATAGGTTTTTAAAATTGAACAAATCTCGTACGCACAAACCAACTAGCCTAGGTTGTCTAACTATAATAAGCCAAGATTGGGTTTGCACAGCACATGAAACCATAAACCATAATTTAGAAACCATACAGCCTGGGTTTGTAGTACACCCAAAGCCAACATCAAATAAATGAAATTATTCATGCAGGGCATAAATTTAGCCATATTTATACGTGGGATTGCTTTCGGTCTTTTGATCAAATTTCACATCTGTTCAGAGTGGTGACTGGGATTACATATTGTGCTCAAGTATGAGTTGATGAAGTACGTATTTTTGCATACACCACAAGTGGCTACACTCTTGTTCACAAAAACACATGAAGCCAAAACTAAAGAAACCACATGTTGCCTTTGCTAGAAATACCAGATCTGGGTTGCAAACGTCTCTCTGGCCACTAGAGGGCAGAAGAGAGACAGAAGATAAACCTGCCACCTACTGGATGTCCAAATTTTGCAGCCCAGATCTGGTAGCCCTAGCAGTCTGCAAATGACAACTATATCAGAGGTTTAATATTTATTTTATTTTATTTACAAAATAGAGCGGCAGCCCAACCCCAAAACCTCTCTGGGCTGCTTACATTAAAAGTAATACACCATAAAAAAGAATCAATCTATACCTAAAATCCTGGTTAGACATTTTTCAGGTGTAAACAAAATCAAAAACATTGCATTGATTTCTGACTTGTTTCAGATACTGTGCAAAATCAATGGATGCTGTTAGGATGCGGTGAGAGACCACAGACAAGGAAATGATTTCCGTCTGCAACTCAGAAGATTTCCCAACAGGTGATTCAGAGGGGCAAGCTTCTAAAATATATTATCAATCCAGCGTACTCCTCTTCTGATCTTTTATCAATTAAACTGTATCCAGAATATGGCATCATTCTTATATTGAGAATATATATTATATAAATAATTAGCAGCAGATCATAAATATGTTATATTAAGAATGGGATTAATATTATATTCATTATATAATGGGATATACAGAAACTGATATGAAAGAAAGGAATCCAGGAGTTGGCTCGGCAGGGTTATTCCACATCAAAGTCATTTAAACCCAATCGTCTTTGGCAGAGCAATGCTTGCCAATGCGGCTCGGATCTTTCCCACCTCCATTTTGTGATGCTCTAACATCGGTTGCCTGGATATGGTGCACCAGCTAGCATCTAACCAAAGACACCACAAGGAACTCACTTTCTGAAGACCGGAGACTCTTTCAAGTCAACTTGATGTTCTGTGCATATTTTCCTCCCTCCCCACTTTTTAATGTATGGAAGATTCATGTCCATCTGCTGGAGATAAATTTAAATGTTCTGACCCTTCGTGCCACCTAGTGCCACAGCAAAGAATTACAGGCACATATCCAGACCAGCATGGCTTTGAACAGCATTTCCTTAGCAGTTAAGGCCTCTAAGTTTCCTGGAGTTCATCTCACATCACTCTCGAGGACCTGCTGCAGATTTGGGTGCGTTTCCAAGTTCAACTGAGTCACAAGCCAAGGCTGGAGGGTAAAGGCAGTGATGTGGGAAAGGTGGAAGGAAAGAGAGGAAGAGGAAGGCCAGCAGTAAGGGGGACGGACTCAATTACCATGACAATGGGGGCGCCCTTGGAAGAGCTGAAGGATGGGTTGGGGACAGATCATCATGGAGAAAATCTATTGATATGGTCACTAAGAGTTGACAACGACTTGATGGCACATAATCAATCAATTGATCGATCGATCAATCAAAGCAAAAGAAAGTCAGAGTTTATTGAAGCTCAGAACAAAAGCCGGACAAAGCCCAAACACAGTTCCTTTGCTTGACTCTTGTATTCAGAAGGGTGGGGCTACTTTCAGAACTGGAAACTATGCAGTAGGATTTACGTCTGTGCCATTTTGGAATATGAAACAATGTTCCAAAATACAGGTAGTCCTCGGTTAATGACCACTTGTTGACAGAAGTTACAACAGTGCCGAATGAGTGGTGGTTATGATGTGACCTTGGAGTTCCAGCTGTCCCAGCACCTCCTCAGTCACAGGATTGCAACTTGGGTGCTTGGCAACCGGCATGCACTTACGATGGTTGCCGCATCCTGCGGTCACGTGATCACCATGTGACCTTCCCTGCAGGCTTCCCGCAACCAAAGCCAATGGGAAGCCGGCAGGGAAGGTGGCAAGTTGCTTGGGTAAGTCTCCTCCACCTGTGCACCCTCCCCAGCCCCTCTGCGCTTGCACTGCACTTCCCGGCCACCTGCGCACCCCCTCGCTCCCTCTTCCACCTGGCAGCAGCTACTTACCTGCCAGCCACTCTGCTTCTGAGCCACCTGGGACTTCCCCACTGAATTGGGGAACCAACATTGGTTGTTGGATGTTGCAAGGAGGTCCTCACTTGACAACCCACAATCCTTGCTTAACCACGGCAATGGGGACCGCAGGGATTGCAGTTGCTAAGCGATGCAGTCACACGATGTCTCACTTTACATTGCTTAGCAATAGAAATTCTGTGGGTTGTTAAGCGAGGACCCACCCCAATGCAAGTCATTCCAGGCTTGGTCCTTCCCAGCCCCGAGCCTCAGTAAGGGAAGGGACTGCCTCCAACTCCCCCCACTTACTGATCTCCCCCCATCTTTGCCCTTCTGGCCACCCTGCATCTTGCCCTGTGGGGCAGCAAGCAGCCCCAGAACTGCGTGGCTCTGGGGCTGCTTGCCATGCGCCGGGAAGCCGCAGCCATCCCAGCCGCAGCCGCCTTCGCCACCCTGCACTCCGAGACCTGCCCCAGCTGAACTTCGCCAGTTTTCTTGCTCCTGCTGCTGACAAGTCATGCCCAGCCTGGCTGCTGGGCCAGGCTGGGCTGGGCTTTGGCTGCAGGAAAAAAAAAAAGTCAAAAGCCCAGCCCGGTCCAGGAGTGTGGCGCAAAGTAACTTTGAATGGTCGCTGAATGAATGGTCATAAGTCGAGGACCACCTGTAGAGTCTCTTCAAAGTATGGGAGCATTTGTTTTCTTCTTCCCTTCCTCCTGTTCTTAATGGCAAGTATTCTTGATGGTAACTCTTCCCTTTAGAATTTAGATACTATTTCTACAACCAACCGATTCTTGGAGAAAAAAGTAGGTTTTGCTACTGTATACTGGCAAAAATTCTCTTTACTGGATCCAAAACATACAAACATGTTTTGGGAGCCCTTCAGATGCAACGGCATCTGAAAAGAGTTTGAGGCTTCCATCGATCTTGGGAAAGACTTCAGACTACAAGAATGCGCTTTTTCTTATTCTTGAAAACAACAATGTGTCATCAGTTCACCACCAACCGTTAACTCTGCCAAGATATTACAGTATGTCCTGCATAGCATCATCTTTTCTGTCCAAGCAGAACTGTCCCTATATGTATGGGAACTTTTGACTCTCAGATTGGGGGCTCGGGGGGGGGCTGTCATTTTCTGCCCCAAAACTGCTGCCATTGCACGATCCCTACATGGCATGTGTACCATGAAATAGCATTCCTGAGCATGTTCTTCCCCGTTGACATGGACTTCCTTCCAAGGTTAAATCAGAATAATTTGGCAACAAACCACAGAGGCATTATTGACTCTCTCCCCATCTCCAAAATAAGCATTTAAGCAGATAAACCCAAGCCTAATTTTACTGAACTTCACCACTGCTCTTCCTCCAGTGCCACTGTGTCACGGCTGCAACCCTCGGAGGCTTGGAAACACACACATCCACACACACATAGCGTGGCCCCATTGCGAAAAGGTCTTTGCCCCTTTTCTCGGCACTTGGGATTGCAACCTATTTTCTGGAAGCAGCAGCAGCAGCCGTCGGGGCTGGAGTTTAAACAGTCAGGATAGCAGCAATGAAGCAGTTGAAGTTTATTGCACTGGGAGCACCAGGCAGAGAGGTAGCATGTTGCGTGTATCGTGCGTGTGTTACACTAAACCCACTTTTCCCCAAGTCTCGTATTGTTTTCATTGTTCCTTGGTGTTCATTTTGGGGTTTGGAGTTTTAGGGGAGGCGTGTACATTACGATGACATTAAAGGGAGGTGCGATGGCCAAAAGATTAGGAACTCCTGGTTTATAGCTAAGTGAACGGCATGAATTTAGGCAAACCATGATTTAGCCCATCCCCACACCACTCTTGGGACACGTATCCAGCTGTGATTAGCCTCATTCACCTCCCAAGGTTGCTAAAAAGTCCTGCTTTCAGAGTCCCCGGGAAGAACTGAGTGAGTGAACTTGGAACGCTATAGCTACCTCCAGCCCATTCTTGAAGTTAGTGAGATCTGAGTAAACCCATTGGAAACAGACTCTGGGTAGGAATCTGGCCATTTTTGCACCAAGAACGATCTGCCCTTGCTTGATGCTAACCGTGATGGCTCATAGCAGGGACTGTGATATAACGATTCAAGTTCCTCTTATTAGCTTAACGGATTGTCAAAAAAGAGCGTCAGCATTTTTGATCTTCCTGAGGCAAGAAACACAACAAAACCAGTAATGTAGGTGGAGAATTAGGGTGGCCCCAAATCAGGAGGGGTCTGGGGGCACCTTTTCGGACAAACCCATTTTGTTAAAAAGCTGACGCTTTCCTGAGTTTCAGCTCGCTTCGGCAGATGCATTTCTGATGAAATGGCAGCTCAGGAAAGCGGGTGGCTTTTCATACATTTTCCCGGTCGATTTCAGACCGTAAAGCTTAAACAGGGCCTTCAGACATTCCAAAGGAGGATAAAATCGTTCCTCCCAGAGGGGAAAAAGGCCAGAAAAATGACAGCCGGATCCATTGATAGAATAAGTTGACTCTCTCCAAGGGGAATTTCAGAGGCTATAAAGGACAGCAAAATATTTTTTATGTGCAGATTTCTGAAGGACTGTCATACAGAAAAGGGAGTGGATTTACTCTTTATTGCCTTACAGCAGTGTTTCTCAACCTCGGCCCCTTTAAGACGCGTGGACTTCAACTCCCAGAATTCCCCAGCCAGCCTTGCTGGCTGGGGAATTCTGGGAGTTGAAGTCCACGCGTCTTAAAGGGGCCGAGGTTGAGAAACACCGCCTTACAGGGCAGGATCAGAACCAAAGGGGTTAAAACTCCATGGAAGAAAGTTCAGGACAGTCGTCAGGAAAAAACTTCCTGACTGACTGAACTATCAGCCAGCGGAACAGGCCGCCCCGTTTGGCGGATGCTCTGCTTTGCTGGAGGCCGGCAAGCTGCGGCTGAGCGGCCATCTGTTAGAGAGTCCGTAGCGGCTCCTATTCTGAGCAGAGGGTTGGGCTAGATGACCTCTAGGAGCGCACCCGGCTCTACGCGTACTATTTAAGTTCATGGCGCAGGACAGGGAGACGCGCTAACGCACCTTTCTTCCCCGGGCCTCCGAGACCTCGCCCGCCCGATCGCGCTCGCAGAACGGCTTCCCGGAGCCGCGCCCGTGTTTTCCCGGCCTTGGGCCATCTCACCCGCCCGTCCTTAAATGGGCACTTTGGCCGGCGAGAGGAGCCCAGCCCCAGCCGTGCTCCAAGGAAGCTCCCCGCCCAGACACGGCTGATCTCCAGCGGCTCTCGCCGGAAGCAGCTGCGGGCCCTACCGCTCCAGGGAAGGCGATCCGCCCGTGAGAAAAAGCGCAGGAAAAGACTTCTGAGGTTAGCAATAGGCGGGTAAGGCAGACAGGTTGACCGGTCCCCTTTAATTTCACTTGCTAGCGGAGAGCCGCGTCTGCGCTGCTTCCCGGCCCCGCAGAACCAGCGTTCTCACAACCCACTGAACTACCAACTAAGCAAGTCCTTACACGCCAGCGAGGCTTGCACGGCAGCCCGACTCTTGCAAGATCGTTGAGCCCAAGAAGGCGAGTCTAGAACCGCAGCCTCGGGTCTGATCGTGGCAAGACTTCGAGCTCGACGCAGCGCCCGCCGCGCGACCGACCCGCAGGTTGCAAAGCTGCGCCGCCGACTGGCCGTGGGAACGCGGCCGTCCCGCCCCGCGCCCCCTCCGCTCGCCCGCCTGGGCACTGGGGGACCCACCCTTGCCAACGGGCTTGCGGAAAGGCCCGAGCGGAAATGAAGCAGCCAATGGGAGGGGGCGGGGGGCGGGCAGAGAACGTTCCCCGGGAGAGGCAGAGTTCGACGTCTGCCCTTGCGAGAACGGCCGCCGTGCTGCGTCCTCGGCCTAATCCGAATTCTTCCGCCGCCAGGGCCTCGAGACCAGGTAAAGAAAAAAAGACCCGGGTCCAGGTGCCGCGGCCTCCTGCACGGCTTGCAAAAAGTTGCAGTCGTTTCGCCCGGAATAACCCTGCTTTTGTTTCATTGCCCCCCCCCTTCCGCCTTTCTTTCTCGCTGTCTCTGATTCCGTCTGCGGCCGCAGGCGCGTAGCGCTTTCGGTTTCATCGCTGCGCACTGAGTGTGAGAAAGGGAGACGGGGGTGGGGGGAGAAGAAAAGGGATTTCAGGGGGGCGCCTTTGCACGCGATCGGCGGCCGGGCCCGTCCCGGTGCGTTGGTGTAGCGCGCGCAGCGATGCCCGCAATCCACGACGTTTTAGGGATGGATCAACTGATGCAAAGGGATCGATCGATTGACTGAGCATTAATCCATTTGCAACTGCTGCAGATGGATTAATGCAAAGGGATCGGCCGTCCAGAGAAGCGCTGAAGTTGGGACAAACTCCTCATTTGGAAATCGCCACACATTTGCTGGCTGAACTTCCCGGCTTGAAAAGCCCCCCCCCCCCCCCCCGTTATTTCCCACAGATCTGTTTTTAGCTCCGAACAAATGCCTCCGTTGTCACGGGGAGGATTCGGTTTGCTGTGCTCCGAGTTGCGACGCTTCTCCGCTGGGCACACCAACCGGCGTGCTGCGGGAAGCCGCCTGACCCGTCTGGAGGGTGGCCTTGGAGCCAGCCCCCTTTGGCTGAAGGATCGGAGTTCAAGCTATGCGGGCCTTGGATGACCTGGAGGGAACTGATCTTTGCTTTGCTCCTGGAGGTTAGAACTCAAGGTCATCAGTGGAAAGGAAATGCGGGGCTTGCATCGCAGAGAGAAAAGAAGATTTTTTTTCTGCACAGCTCCGAGCTTTGAAATTTGCTGCCTGCAGTTCAGCGTCCCATCAAATTGGAATCTCCGTCTTTCTCAACCTTGGCACCTTTAAGAGGGGTGGACTTCAACTCCCAGAATTCCCCAGCCAGCTAGGCTGGCTGGGGAATTCTGGGAGTTGAAGTCCACCCCTCTTAAAGGTGCCAAGGTTGAGAAAGACTGGTTTGGATGGTTTTCAAAGAGGGCTCTCCCCAGCTACTAATAGCCAGTGATTTACTGCTTCCTGAATCAGACTTAAATCCTGGTGGGTGGGAAGTGACGATAGCAAAGCGTTCTTGCCAGGTTGGTCAAAAAAGTCAAGATGGTGCTGGCCACCACGCCATCTAAGCCCTGCTTCTTTTTAACAGTCCCAGGTGGCCATCATCTTGACTTTGCTGACCACACCTTGGGCAAGAGCAGTCCAGCCTACAACTTCTCAAATGCATTCACTCAGCTGCGGCGGGATCCAAGGGGGTTTTGCTGTGTTTTTTCATTCCAAAATGCTGTATTTTTCCTACCCATTTTATTTATTTCTTTCTTCACTCTTTTTTGGGGGGGCGGGTTCCTACTGCAGTTGAGAGACTCTGGGTGGATTACAGCCAGGCCATGAACCATGTTTGCTTAGGTGCAAGGGGTGTTTTGGGGGGGGGGTGGCTTTCAAATGAATGGAAAGGTGCACCACAAAGATTCACCCCTCTCCACCCGTCAGGTCAGCTACAAAGCACCACTGAGAAATTTCAGAGAAATCCTCAAGCATCCTGAGAATAAGGTAGAAAAACGGAAGCCTCTTCTGCTGCTCAGGTGGGGTTGGGGCTTTTCAGCTGCCAGATATGAAAAAAAAAATGATCCAAACTGCTCATTACATTTCCATCAATTATGAGAGAATTTTAACAAACAAGACTGGAGTAATATATCAGCGATAAAACAACTTGTGCCAGTTTTCTCTGATTATAATATTTGGAGTACAGGACATTTCATGTTCTTCTTTTGTTAGAATTCCCATTGTTGCATTTCTATTGCTGTATCATATTTCATCAACAGTTTATAAATAAGATGTTTGAAATCGTGTGTTACGAGATTTTTGAATCTAGTCGAGTCTCTCAGGAAGATAGAGAAACCAGTACAGGCAAGCCAAAAGTCTTGACGGATTTTATCTCTGTCTTGTTACAAATAAATCTTGCAATCTGTTAGTTATTAGCTTGCCACTGAGAGCATTTCCTCTTCATAGAAATAGACATTTAATAACGAGGCAGAGGGACAGAAATCTGCACTTAGTTTTCTCTGTAGTTGTCCCCGACATTCCGTACATTACACACGTATCATTTTATGACCTCTTATAAGCTGTTTATTTCTGTTTGCATCGACCCAAAGATCTCTCTGCAAATGTAGAAGTCCTGCCCCTTCGGTAAAAGTAACTGGGCCATAATGGGATTCAGTCCTCTCTTTGAGATCTGGGTTAACAGCTAGCAAATTTGAAATTTGGAGCTACTGATCCATCTCGTTCTCTCAAATAGAAAAGAAAGAAGAAATAAGAATATAGCAGAGAAAAAGAAAAGAAATATATAAAGAAATGAATTCCCCCTTCATCACAAGTATAAACAATTTTAGTAACTTACCACCTTCTCTTAAAATACAACAAATGATCTCTTCTTCCCATATCTCATATCTTATCTATAAATTTATATTTTTATATTATATTTATATTTTTTATTTTTTTATTATATTTAATTTATTTCGTATATATTTATATTTTTCTTTTCTATTTCTTTTTCTTCTATTTTTTTCTTTCTGCACTTTTTTTCCCTTTAGTTCATTTGTATTAGTTTTTACTATGTTTATTAAGAAATTAAATGTTTATAGTTTTAATCAAGGAAAAAAAGGTTTAATAAGATTATCGTTAAAAAAAAAAGAATCCACCTCTTTCGGATCTGGAAATTAATCCTTGGTGTTCTGTTGGTCTGTTTGGAAAAGTTTACCCACTTTTACGGAACCAACACGATGGGAGAGCTGCAGCCAGGTTTCTTGGGCAGGATACCCTGATTGCTGGGCTTCTAGCTAAGAAATACCATTCTGGTATCAATCTGCACACCAGGCTGTATAAAAAAGTGGATAATTCATTTCATGACCAAGAGTGGGAAGGGCCATTTTTCAGGGGACCAAATGACCCTTCGCCTTGAGAAGATGGCATCTTTGTAGGATGAGCCAACCGGCTACTTTTGTGTATCAGCAACACAACGGTGTAAACAGCCTGCACTGAATTGCTCTTTCACATAGCTGTAGAATGACCTTCAAACTTTCCCCCCAGGAAATGCCGAGTCTGCGTTTGGTTATCGTTTCCTTGGAGTAACTGGCGCGTTGTCATTGAACAGCTAGGATAATAACGTTGCTTAATATAAAGTCAGTGCTGCAAAGACTTATAACCAGAGGCAAAAGGGCACCTGGTTACTAAAGAAGCATTCCATATTTCAATTGCAATCTTTAAATATCCAGTTTTACACCAACTTTCGACTACATTTCTATTATATTTCCCTAGGGGTTCATATGTATTGCTTCACTTGTTTATCCCAGTCACTTAATGCCTTATTTTTCTATATATACTGGAACCATTTGAAAAAGAAAATTATTGATAGAACACTCATTTTAATGGCTGCAGCTCTTCCTAGCCTGGAGAGATTTAGGTTATTCCATCTAAACCAGTGTTTTTCAGCCTTGGCCACTTTAAGACATATGGACTTCAACTCCCAGAATTCCCCAGCCAGCCATGGCTGGCTGGGGAATTCTGGGAGTTGAAGTCCATATGTCTTAAAGTGGCCAAGGCTGAAAAACACTGTTGTAGAAGGAGAGTCATGTTAGTCTATGGCAGCCAAAAATCAGGAGGAGTCTGGTAGCAGCTTTTCCCACTACCAATTTTATTAAAAGCTTAATCTGATGCATAGCATGACTAGTTGGTAAAGGGCTCTGCAGCTCACAAAAGCTTATGGCTTTGAATAAAATTGGTTAGTCCGAAACGGTGCCGCCAGACACCTGAACTTTAGGTTGAGTAATTGCAAGTCCTCAAATGATTTCAGTTTATGTTCTTGCATTGCTAATTTAACTCTTGGGAAGGTTCCAGCGCCACTAAAAATAAAGGAGGAAAAAGGGGACAGCCTTGCTTTGTTCCCTTCAGTAGAGCGCATTGCTATGATAAAAAACCATTTACTATTATTTTTGCTTGTTATTCCTTATACATTTTCTGTATCCCTGTAAGAAACTCTGCACCCCAACCCACCTTTTTCAAAACTGCAAGCATTAAAGGACATTCCAGCTTGTCAAAGGTTTTTCCCTGCGTCCTGAAAAATCAGCCACTTCTTCATTTTTTACAATTGTCTGATCCGTAACATTCAAAAGGTGTCTTTGGGACAAATGCAATCTGATCAGGGTGTGTCATTTCAGTTGAAAAATCACGTATTCTCTTAGCAAAAATTGCCAAAGCCTTGTAACTACGCTGCATGCACAGTTATTAGGCAAGTTGTATTTTTGAGGATGAATTTCATTATTGAACAACTACTGTACAGTGCTCTCAGTCAATCCAAAATGTTAATAAACCTCAAACCTGAATATTTAAGAAAGTAAAAGTGAGGTTTTGGCTTTCTTAGGAGCATATCTATGTGTGCACAATTATGGGGCAACTGTTAGTGTGCAGAATTATTACGCAACTAAATGGAAAACGAAAATTCCCCCATCTCACTCGTTTATTTTATCTGTTCAAGTGAGAATAATGAACAAACAACTCAAAATTTACAAATAAACATTTCTGACATTTCAAACAAAAAATCAGTGACCCATATAGCCACCCTTCTTTGCAATAACAGTCGTAAGCCTTCCATTCATGGCGTCTGTCAGTTTCTTGATCTGTTCACGATCAACTTTTTGTGCAGCAGCAACCACAGCCTCCCAGACACCGTTCAGGGAGGGGTCCTGTTTTCCTTCACCGTAAATCTCCCGTTTGAGAAGGGCCCCAAGTTCTCAGTAGGGTTTAGGTCAGGTGAGGAAGGGGCCATGTCGTTATTCTTTCACCTTTGAGGCCTTTACTGGCTAGCCACGCAGTGGAGTACTTCGATGCACGCGATGGAGCATCGTCCTGCATAAACAGCATGGTCTTCTGGAAAGATGCAGACGTTTTCCTGTACCACTGCTTGAAGAAAGTGTCTTCTAAAAACTGGCAGTAGGTTTGGGAGTTGATTCTGAGTCCATCTTCAACCCGAAAAGGTCCAACTAGCTCATCTGTAATAATACCAGCCCATACCAGTACCCCACCTCCACCTTGCTGGCGTCTGAGTCAAAGTGGAGCTCTGTGCCCATTACTGATCCAGCCACGGGCCCATCCATCTGGTCCGTCAAGAGTCACTCTCATCTCATCAGTCCATAAAACCTTTGAAAAATCTGTCTTCAGATATTTCTTGGCCCAGTCTTGCCGTTTCAACTTACGTGTCTTGTTCAGTGGTGGTCGAGTTTCAGCCTTCCTTCCCTTGGGCATGTCTCTGAGCACTGAACACCTTGTACTTTGGGCACTCCAGGTAGGTTGCAGTTCTGGAACATGACAGCACTGGAGGATAATGGGTTCCTGGTAGCTTCACGTTTGATTCTTCTCAAATCTTGGGCAGTTAATCTGCGTCTTTTTTTCTCAACACGTTTCTTGTGACCCTATTTGCAACAAAACGTTTGATGGTGCTGTGGTCACGCCCCAATATCTTAGCAATTTCAAGAGTGCTGCATCCCTCGGAAAGACTTTACGATCTTTGACTTTTCAGAGTCCGTTAAATCTCTTTTTTGGCCCATTTTGCCTGAGGAAAAGAATCTGCCTAATAATTATGCACACTTTGATGTAGGGTGTTGATCTCCTTAGGCCACACCCTCCCTCATTATGCCAATACACATCACTTGATATGCTTATATCCAATAGGCATTCAGGCTTCTACAGCTTGGAGGTGGAAAATATGCATAAAAATGATGATATGGTCAAAATACTCACTTGCCTAATCATGGTGCACACAGTGTACGTTCAAGTAAGGAAATTGGTCTAGATGACTTAGGACAGTGTTGTCCAAACTTGGCCACTTTAAGATGAGTGGACTTCAACTCCCAGAATTCCCCAGCCAGCCATGCTGGCTGGGGAATTCTGGGAGTTGAAGTCCGCTCATCTTAAAGTGGCCAAGTTTGGACAGCACTGACTTAGGATGAGTGGAATCTTCTCCTTCTTTATTACACTTCTTGGTTATAGTGTGGATGAAGCCGTCACTGTTCTTTTTCCTAGTCACTAACTGAAGATGTCTGCCCGGGCCAATGTATTTGCTCAGAACAAAGTGAAGCAACATATTAACGACAACTTCTCCAGGTTTCAGCGCATCCAAGTGAAGCAATTGCTCCGCCTGCGGTGTTTCACCGACATAGACAAGGTAACGATGCAGGGTTCTTCCCTCTGCTCCCCCGTGTAAAACGGGGGGATCTGCTGGTAGAATGAAGACTCTTGGGCTTTTCAAGTCGATGGGTTATATGTGCCAGGATATAATCCAACTTGTTGGGGGCAGGAAGGCAGGGACACTAGTTTAAGGAAGTTTGCTCCAGGCCAGGGAATGGAGCATGCAACACCCTTGGCAGGTAGTGCAAAATTAGCCACGGGAGTTTGGAAATCATAGCTTCTGATTTAAGACGTTGACGGAAAGTTCCTGGGTTAGATATGAATGGTTTCTGTTTCCTTGGCTCAAGCAGGAGCTTTCAATCTTGGAAATCCCTTGATTGTTTTTGAATCCTTACCTTGAAAGGAAAGCTAATGGTCACATCCTTCTGCTTCATGTAAAAGAGTTACAGGAGTTGAAGCAGATAGGGCTTTCTGCACGATAGTCAGGTGCAGCGGTTAAGGCAGTGTTGTCCAAACTTGGCCACTTTAAGATGAGTGGACTTCAACTCCCAGAATTCCCCAGCCAGCCATGCTGGGAGTTGAAGTCCACTCATCTTAAAGTGGCCAAGTTTGGACAACACTGGGTTAAGGTGTTGGATCAGGACTGGGGAGACCCAAGTTCCGATTGACGCTCAGCTGTAGAAGACCACTGGATAGCTTCAGATAAGGTGGTGTCTCTCAGCCCAGCCTGCTCACAAGGGGGTTGTGGAGATAAACTGAAGGGGGATCCCTATATAAGCTGCTTTGAGTTCCCGTAGAAGAGGTGAGATATAAATGCAATAAATCCCCCTACTCTTCAATTGTATGTTCACCCTTAAATTTTCTGTAAGTCTTCTAGGGCAGAGGTGTCGTTGGTAACATCACAGATGCCAGCTTGTTGTTGCCCTGCCAAATTATTTTTCCCTGGTTAACTTTATTCGGATTAATTCTTTGATTCGAGTTTCCTGGATGAGATTTCCCAAACAATTTGGGGCTTTGCAAAGTGTTCTTCTCTTTCTCCCCCACTCCTTCCTGAAGCGTGCGTGGCCCTTCTCCCTTTTTTATAGCAAAAGATCAGCGCGACCTGTGACTGGGACGGAAACAACCAGGCAGTGTTCGTTTTCTTTCAACACCTGTGGGCCAGGGAAGGATGGGTGCTTCTGTTGATAGAAGCTCTCAGGGAAGATCACATGGGGGACCTTGCTGAGGAGCTCCAACAAGTTTATGACCGTTACCTGCCCCGTAAGCTGCTTTTTCTTCTTGTGCAAATCACATTGTGTTGGCTTCTTAGTGCCTTAGTTCTTCATCTCTGCAAGGTTGGCAGCCATGGCATCCTTGGGACCCCCTGCCCAAAGGTCTGGGAGGGCTTTGGGGGCCTCAGGTGAAGTACCAGAGCCTGGGTGGAGTGTAGATTGCTCATCCCTACCCAAAATACTGTCTTTTGCCTGGGGTAGCAAACACTGAGATAAGATGTTAAATCCCAGTCTCCCTGCAGAGAGACAGGCGATTCATCCTTAAGGAAAGATATAACTTCATGGCGATTCCATTGCAGTGGTAGTTGGTGGGAAACAGGTACATCTTGGGGGTCTTATCCTCCTGGAGCTGAAGATCAGTTCTTTACTTCCAAGAGTCCCTGGCTGCAGAAAAAGAAGCATTGTCTGGGGGAACATGTAGCCCTCTCCTTCTGGGGACCATGGAAATGACCTTGGAGAAGAGTTCTAAAGGCTGCTAGGTAAACACCAGGTGCAGAAGCATGGGTTAGGTCCAGAGAGGTAGGGGTAGTACAAAGAGACTCAGACTAATTTCTCCACCCTCCTAGGCTCCTCCCACCCTCCCGGGAGGGAAGACCCAGGCCAACTTGTAAGAATCTGTTACTAGAGCTCTAATCTTCTTGAGGACCCTGTTTTTCTGATCTGGCCTGCTTTGACGGACTGACATCCTGCACAAGTGAGACTTTATAACGGGAGGAGAGACTTTGCATTCAGACGGAGTACACTTTACACTCAGGAGGAGAGACTTTGCACTAAGCCCATGTGCCGCAGGCTGTGTTACCCTGTGGCCTAACTCCTGAACAGGCCAGCTCCCTTCTTCGGCTTGTCCCTCCCTTCGGCAGCTTCGGGCATCCCACACCGATGTTTAGCGTCTGTCTCCCCTCCAACCAGCCTCGTTGCCTCCAGTGCTGGAATTGCCATAGTGCTCATTGCAGTAAGGTGTCCTTGGGACCTGCAAAGCATTTGGAATTTGAAACACTCCGTCTGGAGCTTGAAATAGCTGTTCCTCCTGGAAGTGCTCCAAGCTTGCAGCAGCCCCACTTTGAGCATGGAAACATGAAATGAGGCAGTTTTGAGCATGGGGTGCTTCTTGAAGAGTGGGAACACTCCTCCCACGAGGGTGGGGGGAGGGTAGGAGGGTGGAGAAATTAGTCTGAGTCTTTTTGTAATACCTCTCTGGGCCTAACACGTGTTTCTTCTGCACCTGGTGTTTACCACACAGCCTTTAGTTTACCACATTCCTTCTCCAAGCTTCATCAGCTCTGAGCTCAAAATGTTTTGAAGTCAACATTTTGCATCCTGGAATTCTCATCGAACAGGGACTGGAATCCCTCTGGACAGTCTTTCCCCAGCATCTTCTTGGGTGAGATCTTTGACAAGAGGTTGGAATAAAGGTGTCCCTCTCTCGCCCTGCCCAGCAGCAAGGAGGCTGCAGAATCATCATAATTGGAGCTTGGCTTAAGTAGCATCCAGGATGGGAGAGATCCAGGAAGGGAAAGGCCTGCCTGGGGTTGCCAACTCTTCAGCCTTAGCAGGGCTGCTCTGCCTAAGACAGCGGCTCAACGCAGAGAAGAGGAAAGCGCCTCTAGCCTTGCGGAGCCAACTCTGTGCCTCTGCCTGTCTCTCTGACACTGAAGAGGGCAGAGGAGCCTGCTGGGCAAGGAGATTGGCAACTTCACCACCTCCTAGGAAGTTGCCTGCAGTGCCATCCCAAACATGGCTCTGGCCATGGAGGTCAAGTCACTTTGGTGAGGAAGGGAGAACAGTGTTCCTAAGTGCTCAGGAGCTGGGAGTTACTTACGCTGTAATCTCTTTGGGGTAGATAGTACCAGAGTTAACATGCTCTAGAAGACTGAGATGGTTCTCTACCAGTGGGGGTAGATGGGACTTACAGCCCCAGGACATCTGGATGTTGGCGAAGGTTGGCTTAGTGGCATCTGTGTGTGCTCCTTCCAACCCTTTTAATGACAAGCAGCCAGGTTTGCTCTGCCTGTACTCATCCTCACTGCATCATTTCTCTTTCTCCCACCCTTAACCTCTGCCTGCGTGCAACATCTTCCTCCCCAGCTTCGCCAAGGACCTCTCCAGCAGCTTCGTCACCCCCAGCTGCCCATATTCCTTCGGACGCATCTCTCCGGCCTCAAACCAATGAGCGGAGTTCTCATGGAGTTGCGTCTCCCTCGGCCGTTCCTGTGTCTCCCTTGGGATTTGCCACTCCAACCACCAACACGCCCACCCAGGATATGGGGGATTACCACACTCCCGTTCAAGAAAACCATCATCCTGCTGAAAAGAGCAAGTTAGTGGTAAAACCTCAGGTGGGTTGGTTTTTCTTGTGTTGGGGACTGTTTGCGTCACTACCAGGCAAGTGCTGGCTCCCTTGTTCAGTATCTGTCTTCTCCAGGGGATGAAGTTCCTGGTCACCATCAGGTACTCCAGAGCAGCCTTTTCCAAACTGGAGCCCCTCCAGATGCATCCCCTTTGAGTCCTCAAATTCAAAGAAGTTGATACACTCGATACACTTGGTTTGGATGCAATAGATGGCTTTTTTCCTGATAGGCCAGTTTATGTACATCTTGACATCAGATATTAGAGGTTCTCACATTGGTGATATTGCTAATCATCGTTAGGTAAATAATAATGATGATGATGATGATGATGATGATGATGATGATGATGATGATCTAATCATCGTTAAATACGGGCAGACTGGCCTGCATGTTTTGAAGAGATTGACATCCCCTCTGTCACGAAAAGTGAGGGGAGATGAAACCCAGAATCGAATGGCGTTGAATTGCTTATAAATTGGTTCCACGTTTGAAAGCAAAATTCCTCCCTGGAATTCTTAGATTCCTGCTTCTTAATATGAACTCAGAGGGCATCCTTTCCAGCTTATTTTGGCCATTCCTGGTTGCTGCGAGGGGGATCTGACCTTAGCTTTTATTCTTCCTCTGGGCTTTCAGGACGCATCCCAGCATTTATGTTATACTAAGCCACAAAACCTAGTTTGCAAAGTGGATGCTAAGCCAAGCAAATCGTGTTACATGGCTTAGCCTGATGGATGAATCTGGCATGTGTGTTCTGCAACGTTCCCCCCTCCCTCAGCAGTTTATGTCCAAACTTGAATCACGGAATTCCAGAGTTGGAAGGAGCCTGAAGGTCATCAAGCCCAACCCTTTGCTTAAAGCAGTGTTGTCCAAACTTGGCCACTTTAAGATGAGTGGACTTCAACTCCCAGAATTCTGGGAGTTGAAGTCCACTCATCTTAAAGTGGCCAAGTTTGGACAACACTGGCTTAAAGCATTGCTGATGGATGGCTGTCCAGCTTCTACTTCTATGCACCCAACCAAAAGGAGCCCACTGCTTCTCCAGGTCATTGGTTTCCCTATCTGACTGCTCTTCCTTTTCTCACCTTCAGTCAGAATCTGCCTTTCTGTAACTTAAGTCTGTTTCTCCATATCATGCAATCTGGGGGAATGGAGAACAGTGCTTGAATTCTTCACAGAATCGTGTTCTGAATTGGCTACCCTCCTTTGCCCTTCAAATATCCTGGTACTCGCAGGGGAATGGCTTTCCTCCTTTGCGGACCACGCACAAACAGATTAATTCCATCCAAAAGTTCTCCTGGGTGGCATGGAAACCAAGAAGCTGCCTTATATAGAGTCAAACCATACTGATGCACAGCTGCAAACCAGGGTTTTCCCTCAGCCCTTTCCCATTGATGGCCAGGACTGAATTTGGGGACTTCTTTATGCAAATGGTGGCATTTATTCTCCACTCCATCCAGGTGTAACTGAATACACTTTACTGAATCTGGCATAGGCACAGAGTTGATGGAATGCTATCGTTGATCCACTTCTGGCCCATTGCCCTCACTAAGCCTCTGAGTGAACAAGCACCAGAAGTCCCTTTTATGGTCTGCAAAGAAATAGTCAATTTAATCTGACAGGTACTTTAACAAGAGGTGTGCAGCCTGAGGATCCAAAGCAGGCAAGGGTGCTGTGTGGGCTCAGGAAAATATGCATTTGGATTAGATGGTAGTAATGTGCCCAGCAGGGACAGTGGGGTATGCGTTGGGGTTGCCCGCTTTGGATCTAAATAGTGCACATCTAACTTTAATACACCAGGATATTACATCCTCTGCCTGTTCTGGGCCTCCATCCAGGTTGCATGGGAGGCGGGTATCCTGTCGCCCCAGCCTGGTGGATTCACCCACTTCTTTCTTTGCAGGCCACAGACAAAGCCAGAGAGCCAGATTTTTCCCCGCCTTCCAACAGCAATGCAGCATCTAACATCAGAGCAGCGGTCCGAGGAGAGAAGGCAACTGACGCTCAAGTCGCGTTGCCTGAAAAAGAGTCTCCTTCAATCCCAGGCCCGGTGGAAGAGAGGCCACTTCTCCCACCAATGGCCTCAACCACAGGTGTGGGTAGTGTGGAGCAGAAGTGGGACAGACGCCAACACCACCCTGTGATGGTGAAAAATGAGAGTATGGGGAACGTGCATCGCCCAGAGGACAGCACGACAGTTTCAGCATTGCCCACTGACGCTTCTGGGAATCAGCCGGAAGAGGATTACTACTCAACTGATAGCTTTGTGTTGGCTCCAGGCAATCAAAGGGAATCTGAGGCAAAGGACTTGCTTAGAGAGCGAAGGGTTCATATCCTCCGGGTGGATCAAAACCAGGACTGGCTGGAAAATCAGGCCACAGAAAATCAGCCGGTTGTGGACAATCTGCAAAGTAGCCTGGATGCAAAGAAGAAAAGACTCCCAGGTGAAAAACTGGGAGTGAGCCCCAAAGGTGAAGTTTACGTAAGCCTTCCGAAAAAGAGGGAGGGTGTCCTGTCTTGACTCAAACATGCAGGTTGCCCCGATGGTCGTCAACTTGCTTCCAAGTTGCTTACAACTCCTCCATCCATTTGGTCAAGCTTACGTTGGCTTCAACCCAGTCTCATGGTGCTTGGAATGTAGGATTGGGACCTGAGTGATCCAGATTCATGTCCCCCTGAGTCCCCTGGGCAGTCTAGTCTACCTTCTAAGCTGGCAGTTATGAGGGTGAATGGGAGAAGTAAATCCAAGATGGAGGTGGCTTGCCAGTAGAGCTCCCCTGCCTATCTTGCATAGGATGGGAATGAGAATAAGAAGATCAGGAGCTGGTTTGTAACAGGCTGGAAAAACCCAGCTTTCAATTTGCAGGAACTCCTTTGAGGTCATAAGCAGAGAGATGCCTTTTCCCTCACCTTCTGTTTCATTTTTTGAACAGGAGAGGCCAAGAATTAAAACCTGGATTTTCAGCATGAAGAGCATCTCCTCTTCTCTTGACTTAGAGTCCCTCTGTGGGAAAAACTAATTAAGGCTCCTGTAGGCATGCCTTGAATATCATTAACATTGTGCAATCCATTTCTATAAGCTGTTATGGAATAAAAGAAGGCAGCTCTCTGTCCTGAGGACTTTACAATTTAACATTTGACATTGGAGGAATAGAGAAGGGCAAAACTGTGAGCTTAGTTAAGCCATAGACGTTTGGGCTGACGTAATTGGCCCCTTTTAATACTGTGATTCATCCTATCACAATATTTTTGAATAAGGTCTTTCGACTCCCTTATTTTTTGTGCTCATCACTTAGAAATTGAAGGAGGGCTTTCTGGGCTAAGGATCCTGGTTTGGAGGATAATTCTCTTCCAGGAGAACTGTTCAAGAGAGGTGACCCATCTCTTGAACAGCACAAATTGTGGTAGCAATCTCATATCACCCAAGAGCTAACAGATATTCAAAAAGAAGGTATATAGGCAATTTTTTATAACGGATTTTGAACTGGAAGAGAAAGCAGGCCTCAACTTGTGCAAGTATTAAATGTGGGGGGAGTCTTAGAATGTATGGCATGGAAAAGAAAATCACATTTTCCCTTGTTACACATGGGACGATCAAGAAAAGTTATGTTAGGAAATCTTACCAATAAGGTTGTGTGTTTTCACTGATCCTGCAGGCCAGGGTTCCTCAACCTTGCTGGCTGGGGAATTCTGGGAGTTGAAGTCCACCCATCTTAAAGTTGCCAAGGTTGAGGAACCCTGCTGAAGGCATTCTTCATTGGGGGAACAAGATGCAGTCAAAAGAAATACATACACATTAACAAACGGTTATGCTAAAAGTAGTTCTGTACGTCACGTTTGGTGTTTGGTGTTCAGTGTTACATTCCTGGAGGGGTGGCTGTTGAATGCCCAGAAGGTGCAGCATATGGAGTGTGTCATTGGTGTGCAAATAAATAGTGTCAGCATTGCTTCTGTGCAGCTTCCCACAGGTCAGCAGAGGACCCAACCCAGCTCCTGTCCACTGATCATTCAACTCGTAGCTCTTCTGCCAACAGTGCCCAGCTGTCTCTTAAGCAAACAGGAACTAAGCCTCCCTCTCAGGTCCCCAACACCACATCTGATCAACAGTTTCATCCTCCATCTTCTGACTTGGGTGGTTCCTCTCCCATTGACAAAATGCCACCAAACCCTTCTATGAAGTTTTCAGCTGCTAGAGGTGATACATACTCAGATGACTTTAAATATACTATCGAAGAGAAAAAGCCTTTGAGAGAACCAGACCGCATGGATACCTTGCCAGTGGGGCAAGAGCAGGTAAGCTGGGGGGGAAGAAATTGGGGAAGATTGAAGCCCCAGGAACAGTAATGGAACACCTGCAGAGACGTCAAGACAAGAATGTAGGAAGCTACTTAATTCTGGGTCAAACTTTTTCTCCATCTACAGTACCCCAGGGGTCGACAGTGCAATACGTATTGAACCCCCCCCCCCCAACATCCCCCAAATGAGGTAAAATAAAATGTTAAAATAGCCAGAATCTTGCATAGGAGGATGTAAGATGAGCGAGTCCTCAGCAACCAAGATGTCATGGCTTTCACAGCCATGGACTAGATTTCAGTGTTTTTTTGAAGCCTCTAGGGCAGTGTTTCTCAACCTTGACTACTTTAAGATGGGTGGATTTCAACTCCCAGAATTCCCCAGCCAGCATTTTCACTGGAGGAATTCTAGGTGTTGAAGTGCACATGTCTTAAAGTGGCCAAGGCTGAAAAACACTGTTCTACTCAGCCTTTACTGCTCTTAAAAATCCAAGAATGACTGGGTGACTTTGGGCCAGACTTTTTCTCACCCCAACCTATCCCACAGGGTTGTCGGGGGGCGGGGGGAATAGGACAAAGCACTATGTACATTGCCTTGAGCTCGTGTGCCAAAGGTGGGAGTTAAGTCAATAAGTAACACTATGCTTGACTGGTGGCAGCTATGTTGGGCCTCTGAGATCCTGGACATGTTCAGAGCATGTGCTCTAGGTCTGAGCTGTGGGAGGGAGGGAGAGAGAGAGAGAGAGAGAGAGAGAAGCATAAGAGAGATTGCCAATCAGTCACCCCTGTGAGGCTCCTGATTCTTGGTCACCAGTTGGAAGAAGGCTCCTAAGTAGCAGGTCTGATGACTTCCAGGATGGTTGCTCCATGCTGGGACCACCTTCACTTCCTGTATAACTATCTGCCATATATCTAAGAAGGGTACAGGAGCCTGCTAGAGCAAAGGAGTTGGGATTCCCCAACCAGGCATCTAGTGGGCTTCCATGTGGCCTTGGAAGAAAGCAATAAGGAGAAAGGATCTTGTTTCTATGGGAAAGCTTGCATTCATTAATATGCTAAAAAAATGAGTTAACGGATACATGTTGCTATTTCTCCTCTGATTCAATAAAGAAAAGAGGTAATATTTCAGCTGCTGGAAGCCTTGCTCTCCTGGTCATACAAGCGTGATCTCTGCTGCCCTCCTTCCAACTCCTTGCCTGTCTTTCCCTATGCAGTCCAACTTCCAAATGTGCTGAAAGCATTGCTCCTATGCGACTCTTGGTACCATGCTCTGTGGTTGGATGCTCCATGGGCTGGGCAACCTGAAACCTACCTACAGAGTATGGTGCCAGAGTGGCCTAGAAGTGATCTCCTAAGAAAGTGTGCTCTGTGGTTGGCGGCATGCAACCTAACTCACACAGCTGGGAGCAGTGTGGAAAGGACATTCTCAGTGCACCATTCTGTGATTGGGTGGCACATGCATCTGACTGAGGCCAGCTCCTCCTTCATTGCAGGCTTTCACGTGACAACCCAGTCATAGAGATGCAGCCTGTGTTGGAGAGATGGGTTACAGCTACTCCTGAATTTGGCTTTGCCACTGCTGATGCACACCCAACTGTGTCCCCAAATAGAACATGACTCAAAAAAAATGGGACCTATTTCTACTGTTAAGAAGTGAAACATGGATCCACCCCCACCACACAACACACACACACACAGAGATTTGGTTCCTTATGGCTGTTCCTGAGGTTTGCAGAACTTGGTGTGTTCTTGAGGCCAGCAGGTCCAGGTTAACATTGATGACCCGCTTTGGCTATTGTGCTGCTTAACACCTTCTCAGGTGCTTTTAGTACATCACGGATGTTTCCTCAGATAGCCTTACTTAGTTACTTATTTACCTACCTACTTACCTACTACACTTCTATCCCACTTTTTCTCTGGGAGCTTGATGGCAGGGAGAGGAGTCTCTCCTTATTTTATCGCAACAATCCTGTGAGGTGGATGAATTGCCAGGGGCATTTACTTTACCTCCTTGTTCTGTTTCCTGTAGGCGATGGAGACTCGGCCCTCAGCTGGGGTGGACTGTAAGAGAAAGAACCACATCTTTTACAGCAACCATACCGAGGACGATATGCCTTCCAAGCCGGGTGTTCTGTCTTCAGTCCCAGGTGAAACTGCAGAGTCCACCAAGGCATATTCTGGGACATCAGAAAGATTATGCATTAGCAACAGTGACCCCATATTGGTGAGTGATACCAGCTCAGTGGGTAATCCAACTGCAAACACCCTTTGGGGAAGAAAGGGGGTGAGCAGCCCAGGTGATGCTTCTCTTCCACCCAAGGATGAGAATGGTGAAGATGAGACATCCATCAGGACTCACAATCTGCAAGTGGTGGAGAATCCAAGTATGGATCTGATGGGAGCTCCTGAGATGGTTCCTTTGGGTGAGGCCTCCCCTCACCCTTCTTCAAGAGCCTTCCCAGATCCAACATCTGAATGTCAACCAGAGAAGAAGGCCAAGGACCTTTCTCGGGCTTCCCTCCCAGATGAGAAAGCTGAGGCTGGAACTGGGTGGACTGCAAACAACTCTGTGCTGCTCTTTGTGGGTTTTGCTCTGGCATCTGTGGCGGTTGTGGCTTTTGTGCTGTATAAGAAGAAATAGGCATTGGAGTCAAAAAGGAGCTGTTGACCAACTGAAATTCATGCCCAGCCACCTTCTCTTCCAACCAATGCTTGATATAACACTCTAGGGAAGGGAAGCAATAGGGAGTAATTGCTGCTTTCTTCAGATAGCTTTTCGCCACAGATGTGTGATGCTCCCAGCAGTGCTATACTCTGTCCTCACAACTTGCCTTGCCTATTTCCTTGAGTCTGCTTTTGGTCACCGGTGACTTCTTTTGATCAGTGGTACTGGGTATCTGTCAGTTCAGTTGCCCTATACCCCAAATAGCCAAGTGGGTGAGACCTAGGACTTGCCTGAGAAATCACCAGAAAAGCAAAGCCTGTAAGTCAGAGCAAAATCTTAGAAGAAGCCAGCGGCAGCTCGCTTCCACACAGCTGGCAAGAGAATAACAGGATCTTGACTTGGGTGGGCTTCATTTTTAAAAAGGCTACATCCAAAAGAATAATGCTGCAGTTGGTCCCACTGGCTGACATGGACAATCGATCAGCGTCCTGGTCCAGTGGGTAGATCTGTTTGGTATGGCTTAAAAAAAGGAAAAGAAAATAGCATGGTTCACTTTGAGAGTGATTGTGCAACATGCCTACTAATGCTGCAGAAGGTCTGTCGTTTAATGATGGCTTGTTCAGGATGGTGCCTTCCAGTGTGTATGGCAGTGTCTCCCAACCTCAGCAACTTTAAGATGCATGGACTTCAACTCCCAGAATTCTGCAGCCAAGTCCATGCATCTTAAAGTTGCCAAGGTTGGGAGACACTGAGGTACGATGTTGTCTTTCAACCTCTGGAGGATTCAGGGACAACAGAAGCTCTTTTAGATGCCTACCCATTGAATCGGTGGCATAACACACATGCAGTCTACTGAAGTTAAGGAAGAGATCTTGCACTGAGCTCGCAAATGTTCCAGTGACATTTAGTCCAACATGGCAAAGCCATTTCAGGTGGCCTCTCCATAGAAGTTATGTATTCTGCACTATATGAGTGATTTCTGATTAGGGAATCTCCTTTTCTTCTAAGGGTGGGTAGGTTTTCTAAGGAATTTTCATTTTTTCCCCCTCAGAACTAATAAAAATTCAGGCAGCTAGCTCCCCAGATGCCTGAATATGTTGTTGTTTGAATATGAAAAAGTTTATGCTGAATCCTTAGAAATTAACATCCTGTTCTCCCGCTCTGTTTTTCTGGAATCAGTGTCAGCTTATGTAATTTAGGGAAAGGCGGGTAGCAATGGACTTCATTGACATGTTTGTGAACCCTTGGTCTTCCTTTTCCACTTCTTGGAAATAAGAAGAGAATCGGGCATTGAAAATCAAAGGAGGAACAAGCTACCAGAAGTTCTTTCTCCTGTTATTACAGGAAAGGGCTCCAACTTGGACTGTCATTTTCTGGAAGTTATCCATGGATGTCAGTGGAAGTGGAATGTCTTCAGCCCATTCTTTCTGGATGTTTTTTGCAGCAAAACTTCTCAGACTTTGTCCAACCACCTTATTAACAGTGGCCATGCCAAGCCACTGTATTTTCTTTTGTCTAATGCAGTGTTTCTCAACCTTGGCAATTTTAAGGCATGTGGACGTCAACTCCCAGAATTCCCCAGCCAGCAAGGCTGGCTGGGGAATTCTGGGAGTTGAAGTCCACACAGCTTAAAGTTGCAGAGGGTGAAAAACACTGGTCTAATGTGTTGTGTATACCTATGTGTGCACTTCCTTCCCAGGCACTAATCAGGGTATATGCATTCACATTGCTTTTGTATATGTGTTGACTGATGCCAAATTAAGGTTCTGTTTTTAGAAAGTAGCCCAACTGACAGATGGACAGGCCAAGTTCCAACTCCCTTTACCTCATTTCTTTCCAACATTTCACAGGGTTGGGAAGAACTAAAACACTGCGAGCTCCTACGGACTTCCTTCCCACCTTTCTCCAGTACATCTGCTCCTCATACTGGTCTTTCACATGCTGATTAAAAGTTACTGGTTGAAACTCTGCTATTTCATTCATCCCGGTTTAATTTCCATACATTTCTTTTGCTCGCTACCACAAGCTGTGGCATAGATATATTTTGGGTGGGGGTGGGCAGTGAGAATCCCCAGTTGTGCCGAGTTATATTTGAATAGAAATTTTGGGAGAAAGAAATGCCTCTGTCTAAAAAACCTCAGGTTTTGTTTTGCCTTAGTGACTTAAATTCGCCCATAGTATTGACATGGAGACAGGCATTCATCCCATAGGTTCAGTCCATTTCTCTGGAGTTTTGATTGATTCCTAAAGAGGAATTCACCTGGATTTTTTTTTTCCCAAACAGAATTTTTTTTCATCAACAAACTCAGCTTGGATGCGTTGTGTCTTATTTCTTGAAATGTCAATGGGTGTGTTCCCATTCCAGTGGAAACTTTTAAAAATATAATGGACATTCGTTTGGTATTAGAAATATAAAATGTTGCCTTATATTGGTTGAATTCATGCGTCATGATAACCAGCATAATAATTTCAGCTACAATTTACTAATCCAGAACAGAGTAATTTCACACAACATGCTAACCCCAAAATCATAATACATAAACCACAGTGGAGAGTTATCTATAGACCACTATGCCAATTGAAATAAACTGTCTTATGACTTAGTGTGTTGTATGAACTGAGCTAGAGAGAACATTGGCTTGCATCCATAAATGTATTAAGAGGTCATGCCTTTCCCAATCTTTTCCCAGTGTTTAGCAGCAGATAGACTGTATGGATGATTGATTGATTGTATGCCATGTTGACTCTTAGTGACCACAAAGATAGACCTTCTCCAGGATGAAGAGCATATGAGTAAATTGCCATTAAACATCTTCAGCAAGCCACCTCCCAAATCAGTTTTTCCATTGTTGAACAGCTCTTACCATTAGGAAGTTCTTGACTGATGTCCAGCTGAAACCTTGCTTTTTTGAAATTTAAAGCCATTGTTTCTTGTCCTCTCTTCTGGAACATCTCTGAACAATTCTACCCTGTTTTCTGTGTGATAGTCCTTCAGAAACATGAAGATGGCTGCTATACATAAACTCTAATCTTCTCAAAGCAAAACATAGGTAACAAACTGAACTGTCCCTTATAGGCTTTTCCTTCCCATATCATTTTGTGGCTCTTCTCTGGACACCTTCTCTTCAGTCAGTGTGCTTCCTAAAATGCAATCCCCAGAGCAGATATTCTAGGTACAGTCTGACCAATGCAGAATAGAGAACAATGACTTTGTAGGACTGTGTTTACTTTTTTTGCAGCTATATCACACTGTTGGCTCATGTTCAGCTTGTGATCCACCAAGACCCCCAGATTTTTTTCACGTGCTATTATGCAATATGGTCTCCCTCCTCATATCCTCATTCCTTTGATTTTCCCTTCACACAGGGAGGATGTTCCATTTATCCCATTTGTGCTGCACATTCTTTTATGTTTCACTTTTATTAAGGTGCTCCCATTCATCTGAAGCCTCTAAAAATTTACTTTCTTCACCCAAAAAATGTATTTTCCCCACACTGTCAAACAACATGTTACCTTCCAAGTGTCATAAACTGACTCCTTAAGAATCTGTTCCGGAGTTTTGCCTGACATCAAGGTCAAACTGACCTGTCTGTTGATACCCAGGGCTCTTTCCCTGCCCTTTAAAAGGCAACAAGGTTTGCCACTTGCCAATCCTTTGGCACTACAGACAGTCCTTGTTTATTCACTGCCTCGCTCAGCGACTGTTCAAAGTTAACAACAGTGCTGTCCCTCAGCCATGTGATCACCATTATATTCAGTACATGTCCTGTGCCTGACCTGTTGTTTTTCTTACCCCCCCCCACCTTGCAGAGCGGAGAGATTGGAAAGGAAGGGATTACAAGAGAGTAAGCAGGTACAGAATGGGGAATACACATCAAAAGCAGTGTGTTGGCACAGGCAGCCTGGTGTATTCCCCGTTGTGTGCCTCCTTATTCTCCTGCAATCCTTTCCTCTCCAATCTTTCCGCTCGGGGGGGGTGGGAGTGTTCTTTATAGGCAATCTCTCCTGTATCTGACCCATTCCCACCCCCACCCCCCCATAACATTTGCAACTGGGACAGTAGGTAACAAGCACAGAGAGTCTTGAGGAATTCAGGATAAGACTGTCAGCAAAGCAGTGATTGGCATTTTTAACTCTCTATCCCAGAAAAGCAGCTTATACTCCTTGAATAACTGAGTCAAAACAGAAAACCAAGTACAAACTTTTTTTAATTAGATTCTCACAGCATGATGTATTTCTGTTAAACAATTTTACTAGGGGGTAAGCTTATTAGGTGGGATTTACTTAGGAGTATACAGGTAATCAAAATTCTTAATAAAAATTATATTTTAAAAACATACAGTAGTAGGACATAAAAAGAGCAGTTTGGCTGAGGCAAGGCAAGATGTGATAGAACATACACATGCAGAAGAGGACATATTTCCTTTCCCTAAATAACTGAGTTGAAAAATATTTAATTGATCCTAAATACATTTTTCAACTGCCCTTCAGTCTTAGCAAATCAAAGGTGTAGCTTATGTAAGTTATCTGCTGCAATTTCCTATTCACAATAATACAAGATAAAGGAAGGCTTGTAAGAAACAAAACTTTTTTTTAAATCCCCCACCTCTCCCATGAACCAGACACTGTTGTGAAAACCAATAATGAAGAAAGAAAAATCAGCAAAGACATTGCTAGCATGGAGGGAAATGGAAAAGATGTCCTTTCTACATTTTCAGGTCAAACTGTTGCTAAGGGCAAGGCACATAATTCATTAAAATTAGAGAGGGGGAGAATGAATGAATAGCTGATGCTGTAAACCGTATTGTAAATGTTCATGAGACATTGGTCTCCAGTCCTAGCAATCTCCTGTTTTTGGGTTTTTTTTTTTTTAAATAAGGCATTGTGCACAAACACTTTCCTCCTGTAGTTTTGTAAACCAGAGCTTCCCCTCCCCACATATTTACATTTTCTTTTGCCTGCAAGATTCATTTGCAAGTTTTTCAGGGCATTTTATCCAGTGAGAAGCAGCCAGGATGCATAGAAAGAAAATGATTTTCTCCAGATTGTTGGTAACTTCCCCCAAATAAGGATTTGAAAGTTACACACTCAGGAGGGGAAGTACTGTGAAGTAATGAATGTAAGAGTCACTTTGCTATCAGGTCGGGCTAACTTCTTCTAGCAGTTAACCTTAATATTTCAGAACTCTTGGAAAAGTCGAAAATCCTAGTCTGATGAATAAATTGCCAACTTTTAAATTGTTCAGTGTACTGGTGCATTTAAGAGAAAGAGGCATGTTTGCACCAAGGTAAGTAGCCCATTGTACTTGACATGTGAAAAACTTCACTTACCTGTACTTTGCAACTCCAGCTGCTGTTGAAAGGACACAAACCAGCATTTTTCTTTTGTCTATCCATTGTTAATCAGGATTGGAGTTCATATTTGAATGATCCAAGGCTGAAATCTTGGTGTGTTTTTTTTTTAATTACTTGCCTGCTTGAAATTGGCACATGTAAATTAATTTTCCAATTAGTTTGGCACATGTGCTCCATTATAGACATATCAATCTTATAGTGATGAATAAAACAGAAATCAAAGTCTAAATACAATGTACTTTGGCTTCAACTGCTCTGAGTTTTTAAATCACTTTACATATAAAATATAGATACACACACAAACACACAACAGGTCCTTGTTTAGTGACCACAATTGGGACCAGCAACTCTTATTAAGTGAAGTGGTCACTAAGTGAAACCATGACTGTACTTCCAATCTGACTTCAGTTTTACTTTGCTTTACAGACCTGTGAAGGTCATCAATGCGAGGATTGGTCACAAAGTTATTTTTCATCAACTGCAAATGGACGCTGTCCAAGACAGTTGCTAAGTGAGGACTACCTGTATAATGCCATATTTATTCTGATCTCAGGTCAAACTGGTCAGTTCTCTTTTATGATTGATAAATTAGTTTTATACAGAAGACATAAACACTTCAGATGCAGGTAGCCAGATGTTATTCTATAGGATTCAATTCTTGGTAGAGGGTTTGAACTACCTCTGTCTGAAGAGTCCCAATAAAGGATAAAACCAGGCACGTGATCTGGTAGTCAGTGTAACTGAACAATACCACACAGTACTGTACGGTATATTATGCAGTTTATGATGTGAGTAGATTAAAGCCTTCAGGATGTTTCATGGCTGATGTTGTCATGCCAGAAAAGAAGATCCAAAGCTGCAAAGACAGAACTACAGTGGGAACATGGAATGTAAGACACATGAACGTGGGAAAGCTCAACCCAGTGAAAGATGAAATGAATTGACTACACACTGACCTCTTAGGCATCAGCAAATTGAAATGGACTGGGACGCTTTCCATCAGAAGATCACACTTTTTACTACTCAGGACATGAAAAACAAAGAAGGAACAGGGTAGTAAAAAAAAAAAAAAAAAAGTAAAAAGAAGGAACAGGGTTGCTTTCATAGCCAGGAAGGATATAGTAAGGACAATTGTTCAGTCGTTAAGTCGTGTCCGACTCTCCGTGACCCCATGAACCATATTGCGCCAGGCCTTCCTGTCCTTCACGGCCTCCCTGAGTTGGCTCAGTTTCATAGTAAGGACAATACTTGGATGCAGTACAGTCAATGATTGAATAATATCAATTACACTTCATAGGCAATCGTTTAATGTGACAATTATCCAAGATTATGTTCTAACCCCTAATACAGAAGAAGAGAAGGCTGTCAAGTTTTATGATCAAGCTCAGTCTGAAACTGACAGAACGTGCCAGATGTGCTGCTTGTGGTTGGAGACTGGTATGCCAAAGTTGGAAATATTAAGGAGGAAAACATAATTTGACTCTATGGCCTAGAAAACAGAAATGAATCAGGACAACAATTTACCCGTTTCTGCCAATCTAATGATTTCTTCTTTGCTAGCAGAGTTTTCAAACACCAAAACAATACCTACATTCATGGACATCACCAGATGGAGCAAACAGAAATCACATTTACTGTACTATTGGTACACGGAGGTAGTAAAGATTGGTTCTAACAGCAGGGGGAGCTGACTGTGGAGCAGATCACAAACTGCTCATGAGCAAGTTCCAAATTAGGCTAAAAAAGAAGAAATCCACCAGTTCCATGGTACGATCTTAAGCATGTACCCACCATTTTCAAGGAGAACATCAGAAATTGATTTGAAGTCCTGTATCTCATTGACAGGAACCAGAGGAACTATGAAGTGAAAAAGAAGTTGTTGAAGATGAATGTGACAAGAGACCAAGACCAAGAAACAGAAGAAAACTAACTGGATGACAGAATAGATGGTGGAAATTGCCAAGAAGAGAAGAGAAGCCAAAATAAAAAAGGACAAAGATCTCAGGAAGAAACATAACAAAGAGATCTGTTAGAAGAAATAGGAAGCACTATTACAACAACATCTGTAAAGACACTGAAGATGAAAACAGGTGTGGAAAACAAGGAAAGTCTTCCAAAAGATCTCTGAATTCAGAAGTTCCAACCTCTAACTGGTATGCTAAAGGACACAATGGATACCTAGTACAGTAAGCGAAGATCAAACAAAAATAAAAGGAATATGCTGAAATTCTGTGCTGTAGAGATGTCAACATCCAGGATACCTTAGAAGATATTCTCTATTTACAAGAACTTCTAGTTCTTAATAAGTTAAGGTGAAGTTAGATCAGCATTCTGGTCATTATCAAGTCAGAAGGCTACAGGAACTGATGGAAGACCCACTGAAATATGGCAAGCAACAGAAGAAAAATCAGTCAAGGTTCTAACCAAGCTATGCCAGCAAATCTGGAGAAGGACAGAGTGGCTGACTGATTGGAAGAGGTCAATTTACATTCCGATACCTAAAAAGGGAGGCTTAACAGTGTGCAAACTATTGTACAATATCCTTAATTTCACATGCTAGCAAAATAATGCTTAGGGTCATCCAATGTAGATTAGAGCCCTACATGGAAAAAGAGGTACCAGATGTTCAAGGTGGCTTGAACAGAGGCTGAGGAACATGAGACATTATTGTTGATGCACACTGGAGAAGCCAAATACCACAGAGAAGTCCCTCTGTGCTTCATTGTTTATAGGAAAGCCTTTGATTGTGTCAATCATGTCAAGCTGTGGGAAATGCTCAGAAAAATGGGAATCCAAGAACATCTCCTGGTCCTCATGAGAAACTGATATACAGGTCAGGAAGCCACAGTCCAGAAAGAACATGGCAAAACAGACCGGCTCCAGGTTGGCAAAGGAGTGTGACAAGGCTGTACAGGTCGTCCTTGTTTAGTGACCACAACAGGGACTGGCCACTCGGTCATTAAAGAAAGCAGTCACTAAGGGAAACTGCAACTCTGCTTCTGATCTGACTGCAGCTTTCCTTTGCTTTACAGACCTGCAAATGTCGTCAATGTGAGGACTGGTCTCAAAGTTACTTCTTCATCACCACCATAACTATGAATGGTCACTGTCTGAGGCAGTCACTAAATGAGGACTACCTGCCTACTCTCCTATTTATTCAACCTATATGTGGAATATAGATTAAGGTAAGCTGGATTGGAAGAAGATGAGTGTGGTTTTAAAATTGGAGGAAGAAGCATCAATAACCTGCGCCACGCTGATGACACTACCCTGATAGCCAAAAAGCAAAGGATCTGCAAGGCCTAGTAATAAAAGTCAAGGATTACAGTGAAAAAAATGGGACTAAAATATAAAGTAGGCCAAACTAATGGCACACACAGAGAGGGGTATATATTTGTACTGTACATTTGTTTGCTTGCAGACATTTCTTGCAGCAAATTCTGTCCCTGCTAGGTAGCCATGGAGACCTGGCCTGGCCATCATCTCCTTAAGTCCAGCCTCTAGCACCATTCTTTCTTTTCACTGGACAGACTGAGTGTCAGTCTCCCCTGCGGAGCAGCGGGTTGGCTACAGCGATTCCGTTATTCACCCCAACCCTTGAGGCCTAACCCTCAATACTACGTACATCATTGCGCGCGCGGCCTTTTTTTTTTTTTTTTGGCTTTTGTCGATCAATTAAGGCAGACGGACGCTCATTGGAAGAATTCCCTTTTCTTCTCAACCCTGCACGCTTTGCTAAATCTTATTGGCTAGTTTATCTGTCGCCGCAAACGCGAAGGATCCTGATTGGTGGGTTTTTGAAGGACCCGTACTCTGAGGGAGGAAAGGGAAGGCGAGGAAAGGGCTTCGGCGCACGCGCAGTGCCCGCTTTGGCTGCTGTCGCCGCGGCGTATGGAGCCGCTGCAGAATGGAAGTGGCAGGCAGGAAGCTGACGAGGAGCCGTCGCCTGCCATGGAGACGAGAAGCGAAGCCGGAGTACCCCTGGAGGAACGGCGGCGGTGGACATCGGCCCCAGGCGGCCGTCGGCGCGGGAACGGGCCGAGCAGGGCGGAGGCCACCGCGGGCCGCGAGAAAGAGCGCGTTGGCCCCGCCCCCCGGCCGCGCCTCGATTCCCACCGCAAGAGCCGCCCCCGTGAGTGGCCGCTAGGGGGCGCGGGAGGGACCGCTCGGGGAGGGCGGGGTGGGAAGGGGCGGAGCCGCCGTGCACTTTTTAAAATCTTCCCTTAAAGCTGCAGCGCAATAATTTACTTATTTTATTTATTTATTCGACTTATCTCCGCCCATCTCCCCCTAACGGGGGACGCTGGGCGGCTCACGAGATCCGTTAAAACAATAAATATATAAAACATAGAAACTGTACAAAGCATTACCGGAAAGAAAAAGCCCAGGAGGGTTTTTTTTTAAATAATGGGGTTCAGTGTGGGATTCGGGCTCCCCTTCCTTCAAGGTGACCTCCAGTCTTCTGCAGCCTGAGGCGCAGAGCATCAGGTCGCAGAAGGCCGGGGTCTGATGGGCGACACGGTTCTTCCCCATTTGAACTCACATCAACCCTGAGAGGTAGGCACTCTCTCTTCTTTTCTAACCCTGACGCTGGTGAGTTTGATTTCAGAGTAAGGGATCCTCCTTTTTCTTACTTCATGCCTTCCTTTCATTTCTTTAGCTTATGGGTGCTTATGCCTTCTCTGTCATCTGCAAAGTGCTGTTTATCCCAGAAGGGAGTGAGGTGTTGGGCATGCATGTACGTGTATGTATGTGTGTACACACAAGGTTTGATCAGACGTCCTTTCTAGGCCTGGCTGGAGGATACTTGCTTTTTGGAGTTTTTTGTTCATGGAGTATTAACCGAGGGCCTCCTCCAGCCAACTAAAGGCACACCTTTCCAAAATGATAGCCAATCTGGTGAGCCATGCCTTTATTTATATCCTGCATCTTAATCAAATACCTGCAGAAGTTTAATAAGTTTCAAATATGTCATAAATATAGGGCTGCTCAAACATATCCCCAAACACTAAGAGCTCTCTAAATTGGACTGTCTACTCTGGGCTGCAGAAATCCAAATGGCCACCAGGGGGCAGGAGAGAAGTACATAACATTCTTTCCTCACTTCTCTGCCTGGATTTTCACAGCCCAGATCTTGTAGCCCAATTTCAAAAATACAAGAAATGAAGTCTTGCCCAAGGTGAGCTGAATGATGACCTGAAAAAAATGGTTGCGTTGAAATTGATAGCTTGCTTGGGCTACCAGTGAAGAAATAGGGGATCCAGAGTCTTGACTGTGTCTGTGAGCCCTTATTATTACAAAGGCATATCGATGATTGTGATTCATGAGTTAAGAGATGAGAATTAGTTTGGTTTGGAAGGGGGGTGGGCTTGATATTAGAAGGAATGCATGGAAATGCAGTGAGGATGAATAAGAGGTGCCAGGTGAGTAAACAAGGGGTGGCATTCTGGGTGGGCAAGACCATAATGAAAGGCTGATGTGGCACAGTTATGAACTGCTGCCATTTGCGGTTAAAGGAATGATACACATATTGAAACATGGGGTACTTATGTAAGTACTGGTTACAATGACTGTATTATGAGGAACACAGGAGGGATTTTTGATAGTCATATGCAGAGATTAGGCTTGGTTTGTCATGCTGGAAAGGCGGGGATTGTCAGCAGCTTCTTATTTTTTCATGCTGGAGATTTGAATATTGGATTGATGAAGCCGGGAATCATCTGCAATTCTCTTGTTGCAACTGATAATTTGCAAAGTAAGCAGAAGCATTGGTAGAGGGTTGAGCAAATTCACATCATAAATTGCTCCTTATTTGCATTATCTAATATATCCGTATTTTAATGCAAACAGATGTGATTGACACTAACATATCCCGAAACCTAGATGTTGGTTTTCACCTCTGATAATTCCCAGATATAGAGAACAATAGCCATTCTGGCTGGGAATTAGCAGAATTGCTCTGAGGCCTAGAAAGGCAACGTGTTGCATATGGCTAGCGTACAGCATCATACAGAAAGATAATACATACTGGGATATATCCAGAAAGCAGGCTGTAGTATTTGCTGTTTGGGAAACTGTAGAGGTTACTGTATCTCTGGAGGCCTGAGAGAGATCTGGAGATGTTTAAATAAAGCCAGCACTTTTCCTTTTCCTTCCTTGGTTTTGAGTATTTGCGGTGAAAGATTTCCAGACATCGTTGGAAACAAAGAAAGCCAAACAGGATGACTGTAAAGATCAGGCTATCCTAGAGATAAAAAACATATGGCAGGATCAAGACAGAGAGAGCAATGAAAATATATGTAAATCGAGCTAGCGCTTGTTTTACTACTTTAGCAAAATACAAACTTTGGGCGTATTTCTGTAATTCTATGAACGAATGTTAAGAAACAAGCCTAAAGCTATTCAGTGAGGCTTCTTCTGTAGAAAGTGCACATACAGTTTCACCTTCAAAGTATACAAGCTTCAGTTTTGTCTAACTGCAACTGCAAACCTGCCCTGTACTATAAAAATCTGCACACCGTGTACTACTAAATCATACCTATCTTCGCCTCAGCCATTTGAGAGCTGTGAGAAAAATAAAAATTGAAAGTTGGACTTGGCAGGATGTATCCCTTCTGTTTGCTTTAATCTGGCCTCCTGCACTTGGATTGATAACCTCAAGGTCCCTTTCAAACTCTAGGATTCTACAAAATTACCCATTTCATAGTTATAAAGGAAATATGGAAAAACCTTCCTATCTTTCTTAGTAAATCTGCCCTTAAACAGGTCATTTTTTTTTTAAAAAAAACCATATTATAGCAATGTGTCAGAAAATCTGTGCAGAAGCACAGAATGGGGGCGGGATGTAAAGAAGAAACATTCTTTGTGTCTGTCTGAGTCCTTGGAAGTCACTGTCCTTGTAACTATTGATGCACAGCTGTGATGGTGGTGCTGCTGACTTGAAAAGGCAGTTCCACTCATCATTAGACGAAACCAGAGGGGAAATGAACCCCATGGCCAGTAGGAGATGCTGTAGTTCAAAGCTGTGACACCATGACAGAGCCAAGGGCCTGGTACAGAGCATGTGAACACATTTTGCTCTGAAAATGAATTTGCCATTTAAACCCCCCTTCCCAGTAGCCACCCACATCTCTATCTGTGCAAGGCAAGACCAAAATAGCTAAAATGGGCACTGCAGTGGCTGAAAGCCATTATCCTGATCTGCTGCTAAGAGAGCACGTGAACATCCACATCGAGACATGTGCAGGAATGAGAATAGCATTTGTCTTCCTTGCCCTCCAAAAACAAACCTACAGAAGGACAGGAGTAAAGGGTGCTCCAGCTCGGAGGAGGTGGGGAAGAAGATCACACACAAAATTAAGGGGAGTTGGATGATGTGCAAATGTATCAGAACAGGGTACCCGTGACCACTCAGTGAGTCCATGTTGCATGCCGGACAGCGCTGGAAGTTCTCGGTGGTGGGAAAGGAGGAGATCAGTGGCATGTTTGCAGTGGCACAATAGTGTACACAGATTGGTGGGAAATGCACTTATACTCCAGTAGGTGAATTAGGGTCTAGAAATCCAACAATCAGATGCTGTTAATATGATAGTCTTAAAAAAGTCTTTGCTTTGTGGACCGCTGAAATAGCTACGTCAAAGTGTAGAGGTGATGTATGGTTTTAAATAGAATGTATATGTATACTTTTACCTAGTATATCAGCGGTAGGTCATTTTGCTGGGTCAGGGCACACTGGATTTTGAGAGCATGTGGTAGATGTCGCATAAGATGGCTACCATGTTCATAAAATGTGCACTGTGTTGGGCATGGCCAGTCATGAAGCACCCCTTTACCAGAAGATGAGCTGGCCCTCTGGATGGGCTCTACCCTCCCAGTATGGCCTTTGTAAGATCTATATGAGGCATATACACCTGGACTACAAAAATCCAGCCACTCACTAGATGGCAGTGGGGGTAGACTGCCATCTACTGACTGTCCAGATTTTTGCAGCAGCTACAGTATGCCTAATGTGGACCTCAGAAAGGTTTTAGTCTAGGATGATAAAGGTCGATGCCTTGCTTTGCAGCAAGCTGGCTTTACTTTTAATTTCTATTTTTAAAAATGTCTCTGTGATATGTTGACAGAGCAGAAAATCTTTTAACACTTCGAGCCTTCAATTTTCATATAACAAGAATGTGACAGAAAAAAAGCAGAATAATTTAGTTGATTTTAGACATTGGTTTTGCACAGTATGTGAAGAATAGGATATATGTATAGGATTGCACTGTTAAACGGAATGTTTTAGATTTATGGCAGCATTTTCTGAAACCTTCAGTTGTTGAAATAAGGAAAAGCATTTTGAGGGTGTGCTTCAATACACATAGAAATGAAAAACAGTTTTGAAGGGCATTATTCTAAAATCATTTTTTTCCCCCAAGTGTTTTTCTCACAGGTACAGGGTCTTTTTTTGGATCAACTGAATGTTGATCCGTTGGTTGCAACAGGAATTGACTGGCTGGCTTGTCGCCTGAGCCTGACGTCGTTGTGGGCTGAGAGAGGGACTGGCCCAAAGTCAGTCAGCCAGCCAGCTTTCATGCCCAAGGCAGGACTAGAACTCACCGTCTCCTGCTTTCTAGCCTGGAGCCTTCACCAGGACACCAAACTGGCTCTCTAAATTCTAAAATCATTAAGGCTAACAATTAAACAGTCTCTTCAGGTGTAGGGAAGCAGCTAGGGAGACAAGTGGACTATGGGATAACAAGGGAACTGAGAATACGCTATTTCAGGATAAGGATGTTACAGAGATAATGAATTAATCTTTGTCTGTGTCTTTGTGGTAACAAAAGTTTAAATTCTAGGCTCTAAAGTGGAAAATTAACAAATCGTCACACCTAGATAATGGCTACCCCCTTGCTTTTCACTCAGATGTGAAATTGTTGATCTTCTCACCAATATGTAATATACCCCAAAGCTCCGATTCTGAACCACAGGCGTGGGAAACAATCAAAGCATACTCATTTTTTAAAAAAGAGCCACAAAATTACAAGCCAGTTAGCCCACTGTTTGTTCCAAAATGAAAGTGAGTGTTATTAAAGATAAAATTTTCCAGCATGTAGAATAATAGGTTTTCCTAAAGAGAAATTAACATGGGATTTGCAAAACTATAATTTACTCATCCTTTAAAAAACCTGGAAGACTCAAAAGTTGTGGCTCTGTATAAAGGCTCCTGAGGAAAGGCTGTCTTGAGTAAAGAGAAAGATCTCTCAAGACATGTGAGTGTTGGAAGGACAGAAGAAACCCCAGGTTCTTATTTAAAGGACACACGAGGTGAATTGTAGAATCTGCAGGCACCAAGTTGAAGGCTGCCGATGTAGATGGCTTCAGAAGGCACTGGACAAATTAAGGTTAGGTTGCATTATCCATGGCAACTAGTAAATATAGTTCTAAATTAACTTCAGGATGTGGGTCTGATCCAATAACGTTCTAACAGCACTCAGTACCCCTAAGGACTTGAGAACAGTTCATGCATAGTACATGCAGCCAATTGCTTTTAGGGTTGTTACTTGTCATTCATAAACAGTCATTGCGAAGGATTAATATTATGTGTTTTGTAAGGGCATCAATTTTATCTTTCTGGAATGAGACTTCAAAAAACCTCCATCTTGGTATCTCCTGTTCATGACAGCAGACGATGTGGGAAAGAGGTATTTCTCATGCGAATGCACTTATATTGCTAGCTGTAGGTCAAGGTAGAACAGGAAAAATAGCTCAGTGCATTTCTTCACATGTGCTTGTGCTAGAGTGAAGTTGCACTGAGCGGGAGAGGGCAACGTGATTTTCTTTGATGGATTATCTTAGGATAACCTCTCCTGAACTCTCTTCAGCTTCTAATTGCCTTTATCTTTGGTAAGGGATCTTTCTGGTCAGGAAAGTTAAGTAAATAAATAATATACTTATCTTTAGCAATATTGTGTATTTCAGTGGAGTTCTCAGGAGGAAGAATTGATTCCATATACAGTGGGGCAAAAAAGTATTTAGTCAGCCACCAGTTGTGCAAGTTCTCCCACTTAAAAAGACGAGAGACGCCTGTAATTTTCATCATAGGTATACCTCAACTATGAGAGACAGAATGGGGAAACAAATCCAGAAAATCACTTTGTCTGATTTTTAAAGAATTTATTTGCAAATCATGGTGGAAAATAAGTATTTGGTCAATATCCAAAGTTCATCTCAATACTTTGTTATATATCCTTTGTTGGCAATGACAGAGGTCAAACGTTTTCTGTAAGTCTTCACAAGGTTTTCACACACTGTTGCTGGTATTTTGGCCCATTCCTCCATGCAGATCTCCTCTAGAGCAGTGATGTTTTGGGGCTGTCGCTGGGCAACACAGACTTTCAACTCCCTCCAAAGGTTTTCCATGAGGTTGAGATCTGGAGACTGGCTAGGCCACTCCAGGACCTTGAAATGCTTCTTACGAAGCCACTCCTTCGTTGCCTGGGCGGTGTGTTTGGGATCATTGTCATGCTGAAAGACCCAGCCACGTTTCATCTTCAATACCTTTGCTGATGGAAGGAGGTGTTCACTCAAAATCTCACGATACATGACCCCATTCATTCTTTCCTTTACACGGATCAGTCGTCCTGGTCCCTTTGCAGAAAAACAGCCCCAAAGCATGATGTTTCCACCCCCATGCTTCACAGTAGGTATGGTGTTCTTTGGATGCAACTCAGCATTCTCTCTCCTCCAAACACGACAAGTTGAGTTTAGACCAAAACGTTCTACTTTGGTTTCATCTGACCATATGACATTCTCCCAATGCTCTTCTGGATCATCCAAATGCTCTCTAGCAAACTTCAGACGGGCCCAGACATGTACTGGCTTAAGCAGGGGGACACGTCTGGCACTGCAGGATTTGAGTCCCTGGCAGCGTAGTGTGTTACTGATGGTAGCCTTTGTTACTTTGGTCCCAGCTCTCTGCAGGTCATTCACTAGGTCCCCCCGTGTGGTTCTGGGATTTTTGCTCCCAGTTCTTGTGATCATTTTGACCCCACGGGGTGAGATCTTGCATGGAGCCCCAGATCAAAGGAGATTATCAGTGGTCTTGTATGTCTTCCATTTTCTAATTATTGCTCCCACAGTTGATTTCTTCACACCAAGCTGCTTGCCTATTGCAGATTCAGTCTTCCCAGCCTGGTGCAGGTCTACAGTTTTGTTTCTGGTGTCCTTCGACAGCTCTTTGGTCTTGGCCATAGTGGAATTTGGAGTGTGACTGTTTGAGGTTGTGGACAGGTGTCTTTTATACTGATAACAAGGTCAAACAGGTGCCATTACTGCAGGTAACGAGTGGAGGACAGAGGAGCCTCTTAAAGGAGTAGTTACAGGTCTGTGAGAGCCAGACATCTTGCTTGTTTGTAGGTGACCAAATACTCATTTTCCACCATGATTTGCAAATAAATTCTTTAAAAATCAGACAATGTGATTTTCTGGATTTTCCCCCCCATTTTGTCTCTCATAGTTGAGGTATACCTATGATGAAAATTACAGGCCTCTCTCATCTTTTTAAGTGGGAGAACTTGCACAACTGGTGGCTGACTAAATACTTTTTTGCCCCACTGTATATATATTGATAAGGGCTATAAGATTGAAAATTTGGAAATACTTTTTTTTAAAAGTATGCTGTTTTCACTCAACACCCTTAAAACAGAAGCTTCATAGTTTTTTGTATGTTGCAGTGTGGTTGAATCAGATCTACCCTATTTCATACAGAATGACTAAAATTCATGGCATTTGTATTTGCTCTGTTTTATGACTTTTCCCTGACTACTAACCTCTTTTGGGGATATTTTCCTCTTGCTTTCCTGTTCCATAAAGTTCCTACTTTTTGATGTTTGTCTGCAGTTGTTTCCCTGATCAGACTGATGATTTACGTGCTTTGCTAAAGTTACATGGTTTGGGCCAGTCTAATAGCTGATGAGAACAAAGCTTTTATACCACCAGTATTTAGCCTATTTTTATAGGTACAATGTAATACCACCTTTTAAATCCATTTTTCTTGCTTCCTTAGCTTTTCCTTGGTTTGGCTTGGACATCGGAGGGACTTTGGTGAAGCTGGTTTATTTTGAACCCAAAGACATCACAATGGAGGAGGAGGAGGAAGAAGTGGAGAACCTGAAAAGCATTAGGAAATATCTGACCTCCAACACTGCCTATGGATCCACAGGCATTCGAGATGTCCACTTGGAGCTAAAGGACCTTACGCTGTGTGGACGTAAAGGCAATCTGCACTTTATTCGCTTTCCTACTTATGACATGCCTGCTTTTATTCAGATGGGCAGTGAAAAACATTTCTCGAGCCTCCACACTACTTTATGTGCCACTGGAGGTGGAGCGTATAAATTTGAGCAGGACTTTCGCACAGTATGCAATATTTTGGCTTATATCCCCTTAAGCTGCAAATAGGACCTTCTTAACTTTTTGAAAAGTAGATACTGAATGTGTATTAGTAACTGCGGATGGCAGCTTTCTTCGTAATCCCTTTAAGGAAGTCTAATCTGCTAATCTGAGTGCAAGAGCGGCAAGATGGTGGGCCACCCACCTTTTAAGGATACATTTGTTAGTTGTAAAACCTCAAATTTATCCTTCTCAAGAAAAGTTGGGATAATGAAGGAACTGTCAGGGTTCTGTCATTGCCATAATGTGGGATGGCTTCACTCTAGTTTTTCTTGTAATCGTTGTGGTGAATAGTGATGAAGTAGCTGTTTCTGTAGTTATTTTGGACTGGATGTTTGGTGTATCTGGCAATACCTTGCAAATCTCTACCCATTTTTTCCTTTTTAAAACCATATTTAGGCCCCCATAATAACCAGAGACTTTTAATCAAAATAGTCTGATTCTGGGTGTCTCAGAGATCCCACTTCCATGAATACTTTAGATCAGGGTTCCTCAACCTTGGCAACTTTAAGACGGGTGGACTTCAACTCCAAGAGTTCCCCAGCCAGCAAGGCTGGCTGGGGAATTCTTGGAGTTGAAGTCCACCCATCTTAAAGTTGCCAAGGTTGAGGAACCCTGCTTTAGATATTCTATAAAGAGGGGACAAAATATGTTTCAAGGAAGAGCCATAGATTAATATTCCATTGTGGGCCCATGTTGCAGGTCCATTTATTTCTAGGAAATGCTGTCTGAATCTCTAAAGATGGACTGATACATCTGGTGGGCATGAGATTGGGAAAGGCAATCCTGAATGTTCTTAGTTGGGCCAGTGGTTCCGTCTGATATAAAAATATTAGCATCTTCTTATATTTATTGCTGCTTTCCAACAACCCTTCCCTCCAACACATCTGCACTGAAGGCTTTGTGAATTTGAACGTAGGGGCACTGAATCCTTTCAGGGCAGAGTATTTGACAGAGAAGACTTTTCCCAGCTTCCTCTTTGCCATTTTTTCTTTTCTTTTCTTCTTTTTAAATGATGCCTGTCGAGGATTGAGTGTGGAATCATTTGTAACTACTCTACTGTTGGCCTCAACTTGTTTTCCTCATGTCAGACATTGATGGTTGCAGACCAAATTAATTTTTTCAAGGCCGTGTTACTGAGAGGGGTTGGGTTTCTCTGTGGGCTTTCTTTTGATGCATTCCCTGGTTTGGCTCATTCAGCTGAATGGATTTGCTCTCTGGGCTCTTCCTTTTGATGTGCATCCAAGTGGTCCTGTGTTTAGGCTAGCTAGTCCTTGGGTCTTTCTAGCCCTTCAGGTCCTCGTGGCTTTCTCATTTTTATCCTGAAAGCAGAATAGGTCTGTGGTTGTTTTAGGTAATTACTGCATCTCTTTCAATTCCCAAAGATGTAACCATCATGCAGTTAGAGTATACCACACAGCAGTGAAAGGGCAGTGCTGTTGTTAAACTTGAGGGCAGCTCTCAAATTTTTGATCCATGATGGCCATCCTGTTGCTTGTCTGCCATAAAATCCTAAATACCTCCTCCCAGAGCCTTACAATCTGCATCTTGGATTCTCTGCCTGCTCCATGAGAATGCCATTCCCTTGTTTGCCTTGGCTCTTCTGTTGAATTGGAAGACACTTATTTAATGTGGTTGTGTGTGTTTCCTTGCAAACCTTTCCAGAACAGCCTAGAATGACATGATACCACCTCTTTATCCCTGTTGAAACTCTCAGTCAAGTTGAAGTAAGCAAAAGCATTTGTCAACAGCCCAGATCATGATCACTGGTATCTGTAGTTCATACCGACGAAATGAATATAGATTGGTATAAACAGTTTCTACAACACAAATAATAGTGGGATTTGCAAGCTATGGCATTTGTAGAATTGGAATCTGTCTGGTTGATCTGTTCATCAGAGAAAGAGCCTTCCACCAACCGGTTGTTGCTCCTTCCCAGTTCCTCCTGGGAATGTTTTCTCTCTAGCTCTCTTCAAAGCTTGTCTCTCCAAACAGGTGGGTGACCTTCGGCTGTGCAAAATGGATGAACTTGACTGCCTTATAAAGGGAGTTCTCTACATTGATTCAGTGGGGTTCAATGGACACTCGGAGTGCTACTATTTTGAAAACCCCACAGATCCTGAAAAATGTCAGAAGGTCCCCTTCAACTTGGAGAATCCCTACCCTCTCCTTTTGGTGAACATCGGCTCAGGGGTCAGCATCTTAGCAGTCTATTCCAAAGACAATTACAAGCGAGTGACAGGGACCAGGTGAGGTTCGCAAAGGAAAGCATAATGCTTTTAAGTTGAATAAGCTAGTCATGTCCCTGAATTGTTGACGTTGGACTCAGGAATATCAGCAGTTTAATGGAAGAGCATTGATTTGGTGTAGATGGTAGACTGTATTGGTAACTTGTGCATTTGGGAATAAGCCAAATGCACAAGTTTATGTAATGGGGCTTCCTTCCAAGAAAATGGGCATGAAAAAAAAAATCAAACTGTTAGAGTGTGAATTACTCTCTGGGATTGTTTCGAGGAGATGAAATTGCTAAAACAGTTTGTCACATTGACATACTTCATGCAAAGCCTACCTAGGAGGATCTTTACCAATTAGCAGGATATCAGCTATTAGCTAATGAGGACTAAATTGCAAGATTCTTTTCCCCTCCCCACCCCTTGCAGTATTCACTGGACACCAGCCATGATTGGTATGTCTTCTTTGCTAGCCTTGGAGGAGGAACATTTTTTGGCCTCTGCTGTCTTCTGACCGGCTGCTCCACCTTTGAAGAGGCTCTTGAAATGGCATCCCTTGGAGACAGCACAAAAGTGGACAAACTAGTGCGGGATATTTATGGAGGGGACTATGAGCGCTTCGGGCTGCCAGGTTGGACCATAGCATCCAGGTAAGGCCTCCTGAGATGTTTTAGTTGGGAGCATAACACAATTGGAACACCCTTCTCTGTTGCTAGTTTGGGGTCCTCAGGGGAAAATGGTGTGTTGGTGGCTTAATGCACATGGGTGGCATAGAGGATTCTTAGAGACCTTGGACCTTTTGAGATGGAATGGGTTGAAAATAATGCCAATTTGCACAGTGTTAACTGTACAAAGAAAATGTCATGGCATCAGTTTTCTGCTTCAGACAAATAGCCTCGGTAAAGATTAGGGGATTTGGGAAGTTATGTCTGAGTCTAAGAACCATGTGGTTTTCATTTTATATCCATGTTTCTCTATATTGCAACAATTGTGAGTGAGTTGGCATTCCTGTGGTTTGAAGGAGTCCTGGGTCTAGGCTAGGGGAGAGACAAAGGATGAAGGATGATTGTAGCTCCGCTTGGAGTTCACTTCCAGAGTAACTCCTTTGAAGAGCTCTATTTTAGCTGCAGAAAGCATTGAAAGTGCACATTTAATCTCTGGGGTCTCGGATAACAAGGTATTGATCCAGATTTAGGGTTCTCTAGTAAAAGCAGATTTCTATTTTGCTCCCTTCCATGACAGGCCCTCTAAAAGGCTTCATAGTAAACGGAGGATCCTTCTGAATGTGGTGGGTGAGAAGGAGCAAAGATACGGGCCCTTCCAGTGGGTTTAGCCTGTGATTTGGAAAGAGGCATCCTTGAGAGATTCCTGGAAAGCTGAGCCTGTTTTTTTTTTTTTTTAATATTTATTTATTAGATTTATATGGCCAGCCATCTCATTGCCGTGACCTTGGGCAGCTTGTTACTTGTTTGTGGATTGGTTAAAATTTTAGGGTGGATCAATGAGCCATTGCTTGAACATAGTAGAGGCAATCAACTTCATGATTTTTTTTTTAAGCTGTTTCCTTTGTTTGGCCCAATAGTTCCATGGATAAATGTGTGTCCTCTGCATGAAAAGCTGATTGTGTGTGTAGACTCTTTCTGGCATGTTTTGGAGGCTTCAGCTCTGACCTCCTCCTCCTCCTCACATTCAGATTAGGAAGAGTCTCATGCTTTTTTATCTTTTTTCCCCTGAAGTTATTCTTTTTTGAGTTTGGTGATGGTGACATTTTGCCTATAGACCTTTGCAGCGAATGTTTTTGGTTGGTTTTGAGCAGAGGGAGATGTCTAGCGTTGCTCTACCCAGCATTATGGCTGAAATAGGTTCTTCTGATCTCTACCAGATTAATGGATCTATGAAAAGCTTCATCTGGAGTTCTGTCCTTGCTTTGGCACTGTGCCTGTGTTTGTGTGTGTGTGTGTGTATCTTGGAAATGGTGTGGCTCAACTCGCCTCCTTCTGTTAAAAACTGCCTGTGCCCCCTCTTCCATCCAGCTTTGGAAACATGATGAGCAAAGAGAAACGAGACGCAGCCAGTAAGGAGGACCTGGCGCGAGCAGCCTTGATCACCATCACCAACAACATTGGCTCCATCGCACGAATGTGCGCACTGAATGAGGTACAGGCTTAAGCCAACAGCCAGGGCTACACTTAGTTCCTCTTAGGGATGGGTGGGGAAGGGAAGCTTTCTGAGAGTAGCACGTGCAGAAATCCTTGGCTCTGATGAGCAGGAAGACTAGCTGGTGGAAAGGTCTCCCAGCCTCTCACAGCAGGCGTGATTCTATGTTTCATCTGTGAACAGTACCCAGATGTTTTTTTCTGAGATTGCTTGGAGACAGACAGGGGGGATGTAGCTTCACTACTGTTTTAAAAAAGTAAATAGCATCCTCCGTTCTGGAAGGGGACATGGCTGATATTCCAAGCGGAGGACAAGGTATGTATAGCAGGAAGTCACTGCACCTGTTTGCATCATGGGAATTAAGCTGGGCGCTTCCAGCTTCTTTACAGTGCTGCCTTGTTGCAACCATGTCAAGCAGCATTGTACAGGGCTATGAAAGAACCCAAGCGTGGCGTCGGCTTGCGGTCACTGCTTCCCTATGCAGTAGTAACCAGGCAAGGGAGTGTACTCCCTCATACCGCTGAAACCTCTTTCCTGATAGAGCAGCTCATATATCTTAGGCAGACTCACAAGGAGCTTGGAAAGAGCTGCCAGAAAATTGGAAGCAAAGATGGTTCTCTCCTAGAAAAGGTTTAGAAGTTGCCAGTAGATTAGAAGATGCCATTAGATTGAAACCAACTTTTCAGCTCTTTCCTAAACTTTTTTATTCCCTGCCTTAAGCCCCAGTCCTAAGGTAAGTAACTGAGTGTGTATTAAGTCTGATGCCTTCTGGATAGCTAATGAGTTCAGAAAAAAAAACTGGGAATTGCTTTACTCCTGGGAACCTTCTTCCGGGGATACCCAGCCCCAGCTTCAGATCTAACTGTCCAACCTATATATATGTCACTTTTCCTGAAACCATCCCAACATTGTCATTAACTTGAGACCAGCACCTTGCACCCATAAGAAACTCCTCCTCCATCTGGACAGCTTTAATAGTCAGGAGATGAAGAGCTGAGAAGGTGTATGCTTTGCTGGAAGGCACCTGTAGACTTTGGTGTCCTTTTAGAGACTGTGTCAATGAGCCTGGGGCTAACTTGGGTATTAAAAGTTACCTGAAAGGGAATAATAGAGTTCTATTGATTATGTGCATCAAGTCAATGTCAACTCTTAGTAACCACGTAGACAGACCTTCTGCAGGATGATCTGACCTCATCCAGGTGCTTCAGGTCTTCCAATGGTGCCCCCATCACCACTGTAATTGAGTCCATCCATCTTGCTGCTGCTTGTCCTCTTCTTTGACCTAAATGAACAATGCATCCCCGTTGTCTTGATTTATTCTTCATAAGCATCAGGTTCTAATATTTTTCCTCTTTTTTCAGAACATTAATAGAGTGGTTTTTGTGGGGAACTTCTTGCGAATCAATACCATCTCCATGAAGTTTCTGGCATATGCTTTGGACTACTGGTCAAAGGGACAACTGAAGGCGCTTTTCCTGGAACATGAGGTAAAGCCACACTGCAGTGCAGTCTTACTGTTCTTCCCTTTTCCCTTGAAAAGCCATGTTTCTTTCTGTCTTTGTGGTATGACGTGGACAACACAGTCATCTTGAAAACCGCATCCTAGTTCTTGTAATAATCAGTTGGATTTATGTCTTTCAACTGTTTCCTGAGAGCTTTGTAATTTAGTAAAAAGGGATCCCAAGAAAGAGAGAGAGGGGAGGAGAGTTGGGAGAAGATGGCATGAAATGCAGCATTTTTAAATCATGAACTTAATCATTAAGTTTCTTTGTTTTAAAACAGGGATATTTTGGAGCAGTGGGGGCTCTTCTGGAGCTTTTGGAATCAGCCTGAATCCACTGAGAGTCTGGACCCCAGATTCAACAGGGGATTTCTAACCAAGATGGAACATCTGTGTTCATTTAATTTTATTTGTAAAAACAACTACCTATTAATAGCTGCAGTGACTGTGAATGACGTCTTCAGTCTTTGCAGAGAAGGACAAATAGAGTTTTTTGTTCTTAAAGGTAACTGGATATAGGTTAGTTGGTCAGAATGCTTATCTGTACATGAAACTGTGTGAATTGTGTGGATCCAAAATGTTAAGATGTGCATTTGCTCAATCTTGTGTCAAGCAACATTTCTTCCATGGACTTTGAGGTGGCTGCAGCTGTCACTTCATGTCTTCTAGGAATTATTTTAAGTATTGTTCTATTTACTAATCTTGTATAAACTCTTGAAGGGCTGTGTGCATTTTCATAATGGCATCAAGATGTGCAGACTATGAAAACACACCTAAAATATTAAATCTGTTTTCTTAAAAGAGCAGTTTTTGTCCCTTGATTGCAAAGGAAATTGGTTTTCAAGTAATAAACCAGGGCAAAGGATTGGGAAGCAAGAGAGGAAAGAAAAGAAAAAATGAAGCCTGTGTGTTCATGACTTTGTTCACAACGCTACAATGAAGTATCAGCTTTCTCCTACAGAAAACCGAGTGGATGATCAAACATTTTTTTGACCAGTTTTGACCAGGCTATTTTCTTGACCAGTTTGCCATAGACCAAACCCAGAAGAGATCATAGAACCTCTGTAGCCAACAGGAAAGTCCCCAGGGTATGGTAAAAAAGTCAAGATGGTGGCCAGAACACTATGATCAAAGCTGTGGCTGTGCAGGGCGTGTAAAAAACAGGCAGAGTTTCAGTTGCACTGTTCTGGCCGCCATCTTGACTTATTTTACCATACCATGCAGTTGCTCCTGCTGGCCAACGCAGGTTGGAGAAAATGGTTTGGTAGCTCCAACACTCTAGGTCAGTCAGTGATGGCAAACCTTTTGTGTTCGGCATGTCAAAAATTCGGGAAATGCTAACTTGGCTCTGGTGTCATGTCACCCCCTCCCAAACAAAAGTGAAACAATTCTTTACATATTCATTTATTTTAAAAAATACAGTCCAATCATGTGTGATACCATGTATTATATAAAGAAACGTCAAATAATTACAAAAATGAAATACGAGTAGAACAAATTCAGTTTTTTTGGTAACTCAGACAGGGAGAATAGGTTGTTGTCAGGTGTTGGTGAATGCTGGTGTGTCACCCAAAATATGGTGTGTCACCTTTGACACGCATGGTCTTGCCTCAAAAGCTGCAGAGGAACAGAGCTGTAGGTTCACCACCAGCTTACCTAAAAGAACTACCATGCCTCCATACCAAATGCAAAATTTCAGAATTTTTTGGAGTTGGGGAGGAAGTCTGTGGTTCTGCTTAACAGATGCAACATCTATTTTGGACTCTGGCAATCGTTTCTTCTTTTTTCCACACTCCCCCCCCCCCCCCCCGAAACACTGAGATACAAGTGAACTCCTGAACCTCTGGTTTTGTTAATACAGTAAAGCATCTTGAACTGCAGACAGTGGCCTGTCTTGGTTCTCCAGCAAAAAAATGAGCAGACTCCTCTGTATGGCTGTACCTGTTTGATAGTCTTATGCAAGTATGGGAAACTTTTCCAATTGGGGCCCATCCTCAGCTTTCAGAGGACTGTCAAGGGCTGCACTTCAGGAAGTGGGTCGATGAGAAATAGGGTAGGCCTGGATGAAAAGTGGTCTGGGTAAAAATTGGTAACCATCAACTGCCGTGCTGCTTTCTCTTTGCTTCAGTGTCTCTCTTCTCTCTCTATAATGTTGGTCCCAACAGGTGGTTTTTCCAGTTCACATCCTTAAATTTGTCATGAGGATTCAAAGCCACTTTGAGCTTTGAATTCACTGCTATATGTTACAACAAAGGGCTGAGATAATGTTCTGTTAACGTGTCCCGATTTCCTTGGCTGCTGTGTACATTTCATAGAAACCCACCAGTTCATACTGTTGTAAACAGTTCTGAACTTAGCTTTTAAGCCTTTGCTATTTGATAGTGCCATGAGTTCAAGTCTAAGCTGCCTGGAGCGTTGAATAACATGACATCTAAAGGTATTATAAAAATGCCTTAAGGCCATCTCTCTGGCTTTTTAAACCCTGAAACTATTGAATAAATTCAAGCATACTCTGTTCGTTCTGGGGGTTGTACATTGTTTAAATAGCCTTCCTTTTCCCAGTTCAGTTTGCCACAATCTCTTTGAAAGCAATAATTTAGATTTACAGAACACTAAAAAGTTGTCTTGCCCTTGCTGTTTCCTGCTGTGCTTTGTTAGGGCTCTGTGTTGTCTACCCTGAATATCAATTCAGTGGCCATTGCCTTTTCCTCTGCTTCATTGAGACCGTCTCTCCATTTACAAATCACCTACAGAGCAGAGATGGGAACACAGATATCTGTTGGTGTGGATTAGAGCAAACCTACTTACTACATGTCACATCTGCACACAACCCAGTGTGCTTCTTTATAGTCCCCTGGGAAAGGGAATTTCTTTTAACCAAAAAGTAACATACAAGTAGATTGAATTAGGAACCCAGTTCCATACTTGTAAGCATCCACTGTTGGAAGAAGTTGTTGTGCATGGTCCTGTGGCGAGATGGTTGAAGAGGGATCCCTGATTTTTATATCTTTCTGAAGATGATCTTTTGTCTTACCTTTTACATGCTCAGACCATCTGAGTATCAAGGACCCAGTCTCATCTTTTCCAGCCCTCCCCAAGTGAGTGTCCTTCACACGTATTCACAGAAGGCACAGCATAAGATAAACTAGCACTCCCGTTTCTCAGCCAACCATAGCCATTTGAAATCCAGCACATCTCAAGGACATCCAGGCTACCCATAGAGGTTTTCCAGGTTCTGCTGCAGAGGCATCTGCCCTTACTGGAGTGGTGTGTTTCTCACTGAGTTTCAACCCATCCTTCGTCCTTCTGCAAGCTCACTTTGTACGTCAGAATACAAAGCCCAAGGCAGGGCTTGGGCAGGTACCAGAGTCCTTTGTGGCAGACAGTGGGGCGGATTTGCTTTTGCTATTCATGGAGCAGATGAAAGAAAGGGACTCTGTGTGCTTGTTCAAAAATACTTTCTGGCACTTTCAAAGGCTTCAGTCCCACTGTGACGTCGTGTGCTCACTGTTAAGGAAAAGTAGGTCAAGGGGAGCTGCGCGCTGAAAGAGAAAGTGGGTTTCTCACGTGGTTCCAGAAGGTGCATCGGATTCCAGAATAGGAGTGATAATAGAAATAGGGCAGGAATCAGAAAATTGAAATGGCGGAAAAAAGAGGGAATGGGTAATCTGTATGAAAAAGAAAGGTAGGGCCAGAAATCGGCTTTTGAACACTCATAACATTTATTTATTCGTTCAGATTTTGATGCCACTCTACTCCCGACGTGGGGCAGTAGTAACCTTCGCATGCACACACTTGTGCATGTGACCAGAGCCTTAGGAGAGAGGAGAGCCAAAATGCAGTCTTCCAGAGTGCTGTTAGGCTCAGACGTTAACCAAGGTTATCCCTTGGATGGGAGACCTCCAGGAAATCTTGGGCCCAAGTGCTAGTTTGAAAAGCTGGAAAAAGCACCCCCCAAGAACCGCTTCCGTGTTACCACCAAGAGGGCTGCTGGATGCATTAAGAACACTCTATTTAAAACAACAGTGGGAAAATAAATGGGCCAACTCGATCATGCTTCCACATATATCAAGCCCTGGTTTGTTCTCAGTTTATTAAACTGTAATTGATTGGTTCTCACAACATTTTTAATTCAGAAACCATGGCTTACAAACGACTGTTTGGGTGCATGGAACATGCTAAGCTTCAGACAAGCCATGCTTTGCTGTCACAGGAATCCCAGCTACGTTAATTCTCAAATAAAACAACACAGTCGTTTATTTGCTTCTCATATCCCGCCTTTCCTTCAGGGACTTGAGGCCAACATGGTGGTTCCGCCCCTTATCTTTCCCCACAGCAACCCTGTGAAGTTGTCTGGGCTGAGAGGGAGGAACTGGCCCAAAGTCAGTCCCAGATGAGGGGCTTCAACTTGGCCCTTTCTGTTCCAAGTCCAGCCCCTTCACCACTCCCCCACACTGACCCTCTGGAGCTTAACATTTTGTTAAAAAAGAAATGAATGGTGCTACCAACACTGACCCCTCCAGACCTACCTTTTTTGTAGGGTGGCCCTTGATCTGCTGTGCAGACTATAGTAGCCCTCATTTCTACGGAAATGGTGCATTTATGAAATGGAATGTGGCTTGCAGATCTTGGTAGCCATTGCACAACATGGTCAATCGAAGCCAAATGGTTTAGCTTGGTATTTAACCCCAACTTGTATTTTGAAACAGACATGGGGGGCTGGAACAGGCTGTCCTGCTAAAATTAACAGCAACGTGCTTACGTTGTGCATGTGTGTGGGTGTGCGCGCACATGTGTACACAGTCTGTTTAAAGCTACTCCATTACTACAGCTCTTTAGTAACTAGTAATTCCTACAGCTCTTTAGTAACTCCATTACTACAAGCTCAGCTCTTTTCACCCATGGTCTGTAGAGGGCAGGCTAGTTCTTTCCAAACAGCTTGGACGGAGCCATTCTTGGTTCCTGAATCCCCCACCCCTTTTTCAAAAAAATGTACAAATACTCATAGAAAGGTAGCTGGTAAGTATATGGTCTCTTGCAAGGAATGCTTGTCGAAAAAAAGCTAAATGGTTGGGCATAAGATGTACTTCTGCCCTCTTCATTGTATGGAAGTGAAAGTTGGGGATGTCAGGAAAAGGATAAGATAGTTGGATGGGAGCAGGGCAGCTAAGAAGTTGGCCTGCTAAACTGAGAAAGGCTCAGGAATGAATGGGTGGTGAATGAAGGTGGACTGAGTCCACAAGGGAATGAGCAGGACAAGAACGTTGAATGGTCCTACAGAACGTGGCATGTTCTACAGAAAGAAGACTGAATGGCAAAAAATACAGATCTATGAAGGGAGTGGGGATCTTGTAGACCAAAGTAATGGTTGGATGGAGTTGAGATCCTAAAAGAGAAAGAGGGGAGTCATTTCAAGAAACAAAGGGCCCTGCAGAGGTGTTTGGACTTGATGGAAGCACGGATGGTTTGTAAGGACAGAAAGGCGCAGAGAAGAATAGCGGTCTAACTAGGTCTCCCTTCATAGAGTGCATCAGTATAGGCTTCCTCTTTCACATCACACCCAGCAGGGGACGTTTAAAGGAGGCCATCAGCCATCTGGCTGCCAAGATTTGCATCTGTCATGGACAGATGCAGTCACCATTGAAACCCCAGAAGATAGGGGCCACACATCTACCTCCAGAAGCAGTAAATTCCATCGGTGAACTCTGCATGAAGAAGCTGGTTTCACTTTTCCATCTTGCCTTTGCAGATGAAGCCAACCATTGCTATCCCACCCTGGGGCAGAACAACTTGTGCATGTAGTATACAGAAAGTCAGCTTGGAATATTGATGTCTGCAAACAACACAGAAGCTCACTGTTCTGGAAAGAACAAAGCTGGCATCTCCTCGACCCTGTTTTCCCCAAAGAGTGCCACAACATTACAAAACCAGTTGCCCAAAGGCCGATTCTATCTGCGGGGAACTGTACGAGCAGTTTGCAGGAGGGCCCTTGGAGACTGAACCATTCCTCCACTTGACGCCTCCACTGTGGACAATAATAGATGGGCTTTCTACAGCACAGTGAGCCAGTGGTTTAGTCTGGGTATCGAGCTAAGCCACCATTGAACCACAGTCAGTTCAACCAGCTAAAGGGCCTTGGTTTGTGCAATTGCTAGGCATAAACTCTGCTTTCACAACCCAGAATTGGTGGGTGCGTGCACAGCATGATGCCAAAATCAGAGTGTGTCATAGCCTTGGGATAAGACTCGTTTGCAAGAAGCAGGTCACGGTCTGCAAAACCCTTAACCGAGAACTGCTTAAACCTCACGCATCAGCCGAAAAGGGTGCAAGAGCAGCTCTCCCAGATCAACCGCCGGGCGCCCCCCCCCCCAGCCGAGAGTCTGAAAGACATGAAAAGAAAAGGGATGGACCGGGAAAAGGGAAAAACAGAAGAAGCAATGAATACAAAAGCCGCGCCCTGGTTCTTAACTTTGCCAAATTCTTTCTGCCAGGGCTTCTCTGGCTCGGGCTACACATTTTCCAGGACAGTGTTTATTCCAGGAATTACCCTTGGCTGCACAGGGCAGGGATGTAGGAAACCACTTGTGTTTGCCTGAGCAAGCGGTTCTGCGCAAGATACGTGCACGGCAAATACAAGTGCTCAGCTCTCAAGGTGCCCCAGCAGTGGGAGGCCACGAACTGGGTCCGCCGCCTCCCTCCAGACCTGGAAGATTTCCAGATTCTTTCAACCGCCAGCCTAGGTTGCAGTTAGGTCTGCTTTCTGCCAGTGTTTGCAAACACATTTGCACACCCTTGTGCAAGGAATGGATAAGGAAAACCCAGCCGGGAAGGGAAGTGGAACAAAACCAAAGACGTCTGTTTTTGATGCTGCCTTTTGCAGGGCTCACACAATGTGCTTAACTTGGTTAATGAATTAAACCCATTTTCTGGGTTGGAACAATATATTAAATTGTAAACCAACCCAGCGGGTTTGGTTCACCCGATACACTGAACCCCGAAGCCTTGCCAATAGAGATGATGGGGATTGTCATCCAGTAACATCTGGAGTGTCTCAAGTGGCTGAACTTTGATCTGAAAGGGCCTCTTCTCAGGTGAAGACTCGTGAAGACAAGGGACCCTGAAAGAGGGAGATGGTTGCTGCTTGTTTCCCTACCCATCTTGCACTGCCCTGACCCGATCTACTTCCCCACACAAATTAAATCCCTTTCATGCTCTCATACCATTTAACATCTGTATGCCACTGGGCGAGGTCATCCATTGGTTTGAGTTGTCATTGGTGATGATACCCAACTATTCACGCCATGGAAACCCTGGAGATTGTCACATTTAGTTGGATCCTACTAAAATTGAGTTGCTTCTCATCAAAAGACATTGGGGCAATCTGGTAGGATTAAAATCCTGATTGTTTCTCTCGATGGGATCGTGCTCCCTCCAAAGTTCCTGACTTATGGCACCTCCTGGACTCTGGCTGAAGCACCAAGCAGAAACTGCAGTCCCAGCTTCTGAGATGATTTGAATGCAGCAGCGAGACAGCTGGTGGGACAATCCTGCCATTGCAGAATAGCTCCAATTTTGGGATTGTTGCACTGGTGACCATTCTGGAGCCAATGCAGAGTGCTGGTCACCACCTACAAAAGCCCTACACGGCATTGCAGTAGTGTGCATCAGATACTGTCTTCCTAAGGTTGATTCTGCTCATCTAGTCTGAAGATGTGAGGGGATGTCTCTACGAGGAGAGTGATGTGGGAGATCAAGGCTATCAAGAGGGAAGGGGTGCATTCCAGGAGGGGAAAGGAGACAAGAGACAACACAGTCCGGAGCAGGAGCGTAGGAAGTGCAAGAGGTTCAGGGTAGCCACTCCCTAGAATCTCCCAGGGTATCTCCACTAGTTGCTGCAGTATAGTTTGAATTGGGCAAGATTCTGTCTATAGGGTGTAAGCAAATAAAGGAACTTTATTCGACTGGACCGTTTCACCGTTGTTCTTGGACTGGGCCTGACAGAAGATCTGTGGAGGGCCTACTAAAGTTTCCCTTTCCTGGAAAGTAAGTGGGGCCAACAAGCCTTCTTGGGGGTGGCTCCCGTGCTCTGCATTACAGTTTCTCCTTCCTTGTCTTGTGTAATGAAGCAAAACCCTTCGGGGCGTACAGTGTGCTTGGCCCTAACTCAGCTGGGTGCTGGGAGCGTCTGCGTGTCTTAATCTGCTTTGTCGTTCGTTTGCTTGTTGGGCTTTATTGCTTCCTTGCCTTGCTTCACAATTAAGGTGGCCTACAAATATGGCAGTAAATAAAAACGATCAAGATTGCAAATTCTGTTTGCAAGCAGGATCCCCTTCCTCTCTTTTTCTCGTATGACTATGGAAGAAAACTGGGAAACTCTTGTTTTTCCTGGGAATCTATGTGCAAGCATCCTGACTTCTCATCTCTTTGTACAACCGTAGGAAGATTATCTCTAGCAGATTATCCAAAGCTACTTTGGTATACAGATTCTCAAGCCTCGTGATGTCCAAAATTTGCTTTTATTTACATTTCAAGTCAAATCACATGCGAACTCCCACCCCACCCCATTTTTAAGAATAGTGTGATTAGCAAAAAAGATGCATTAGAATTTTAAAATAGCAATTAAATATACAAAAATATAGCTTACAAAATAAAACCCCAGCAACTGTTTTCTTTGTCCTTTTTTCTTTAAAAAAAAAATTCTGCTGCAGAATTTTATATTTTTAGTGTACAAATGCGTCTATGAATCCAGGAGGATCCCTATGGTTCATAAACTCTCAAGAGTCACACAATTTACAAAATGATGCTGGAGGGAGAAAACAGAATTGGGTAAGAATGGACTTGGATGTTCTAAAATGTTTAAGGAAAATCATACGCCTAGGCTGTTATCGCCACCTCCGTGAAATTTGTGCCAAAGATCAGAAAGTTATCCTATTATTGGAGGGGTTGAAGGAACAGTCTATGCCAACGTTAGAAAAACTTACACTGATGCTTGTAATACTGGATAAGGAATCCCTTCCTTGCATCCTTTGAACAATTTGAAACTATTGACAGATAATAACACCTCCCCACAAAAAGGGGGATCAAAGTTTGGGGTAGCTTCCTGCCTCGGTTGTATGAAATGCACCATACTGACCATGGAATCAGCATCCAAGCTTTCTTGGAAACAATGAGGGCTAGAAACTTGCTCTTTCTAATGCAAGCAGGTATTTCCGGGAAGGCGGATTCACTACCGAAGGTCAATCCTCCATCAGTCTGTCCCGACTGACCTTCTAATGGAGAGAAATGAAGGGAAAAAGTGCATAAATCTGATGGAACTTCTACATTTGAACATGAGCTACTTGGCTTGGTAAACTATTTTCACCAAGTCCAGATCTTGGTGAGCAAAAAGAACTATGAATTGGAAAAGGAAGCATTCCATTCTGCTAGCTTAGCTTCTTCAGCTGCCCTCTGGATGTTTGGTGGCTGCTGTTCCCAGAATTCTCAGTTCCCAGAATTCTCAGGCCAGGCTGGCTGGGAATTCTGGGAGTTGCAATCCCACACATCAGGTAGTCACCCGGTTGGGGAAGTAATGCAATGGGAGAGGCTGGGATGGGGGCCCATCACAGCTCCCTCCCCCTCTTCAAATAAAATGATTGCTAAAATCTCACAAGATCTGGGCCATTTTTGCACCAAAGGGGAGCATGATTCTTGGCAATATCACATGAGATTTCAGGCAAGATATTGGTGCTTTCACAACTGCACCACCTTTCACTAATTTATTTATTTTTCATCTTGGTTGGCCAGTGTACACAACCTAAAGCTGGGCTGGAAAGACCTTTTACAACCTTTGCTCTCTTCCCAGACGAACCCCGCCACCAAAATCTGCCCATACTTCTTGCAAAACCCGTTAGACACTCAATTCAGGGCCCAAAGGGGTCTCACTTTACATTTGAAAAAAGAAAATCAAATCCACTCTAGTTCTGGGGACGCGCTTTTGTGCTGGCAAACGATTCGAAAGGGATTCACATTTGGGGAACGAGAGATGCTGTTGTGTATCACGGCAGAGTCCAGGGAATTTTTGGGGGGAACAGAACGACCGATTTCTCATCAAGTTGCCGACATTGGCGAGAACCTATTTCTCCCTCCTTCCCTTTTCAGCAGGCATTAAGGCAGTGTTGTCCAAACTTGGCCACTTTAAGATGAGTGGACTTCAACTCCCAGAATTCCATGCTGGCTGGGGAATTCTGGGAGTTGAAGTCCACTCATCTTAAAGTGGCCAAGTTTGGACAACACTGCATTAAGGAATCACTTTCTGGGGCTCAAGTGGCTTTGCAAGGCCCCCAGAGTCACAATTTGGCAGACCCCACCCTCATTTTCAACAAGCCTTGCTCCTCTGCGCCTCACCCGGAAGGCGTGGGATCTAGAGGTATTCCTTTACCGCTCCAGAGGCTGTGTGAACTGCAATACCGCTGCACGAAAGGTTTTCCCATCCCGGCTCGTCTTCCAAGGGGAATCAGAATTCTCTTGCTCCTGTCCAGTTCTGGGACCCACAAGCAATTTGGCCAAAGGTGACCCCCAAGCGCTGGAACCAAAGGGCGCTTTTTCCACGTGCAGCCTCTCCATCCGGAGAGGCCCGCTCGCTCTGGCACGGCTCCCAGCTTGCTCCCCACTGCATCTCCCATCTTGGCTTTGGAGTCCCTTTCTCGGTCTCCTTCGCTGACTGCCTGATCCAAATCCAAGACAGCCAGCTCACCTCCTCGACACACGTCTCTTGGTAAAGTGCATTTACAAAAAGAAAAAAAAAATTAAGAGAAAGACAAAACCGGAGCCTTGCTCGCTTCCCTGCGTCCTTGCTGCTCCGGGCTCTTGGCGTTTCCCTAGCTTGAACGTCTGCCCTTCTTCCTTGGGGGCATCCCGGGTGTTTTTCATGAGATAAAGGGGGTCCTGGAAGATCCTCCGAGGCGGTAAGCAGCAGGCCCAGAGATTGGCGAGTCTCTGCAGGCGTTGGTGGAGTCTGTTGGGGAGGAGGAGGGCGCAGCTGGCGGGAAGCTATACGATGTTTGCTGTCCCGGGCAGGGGTTCCTGCGGGGGGCCGTGGGGATCCGGCTTGCTGTGGAGCTGGGCCAGCTGCAGGACGGCCATGTTGCAGAGGGGGCACACTTTCCGCACCTCCAGCCATTTAATGAGGCATCTGTGGGACGAGAGAGAATCCCCTTGAATTGGAAAGCTGCCACGGCTATCACAACTAAAGCAACTCCATGGTTGGCTAGAGACAGACATTGGAAAGATCTTTTTGCCCTGATCGGGCAATGTCAGGAAGGCCTTTCTAACGAACCGAGGGACGAATTGGTAAAAGGGCACACCAGAGAATTTTGGAAGCGTTATTTTAGCACGGTGGGTTGCAGGAGTCGAGGCCAAGAAGGAATTAACAGAGAGAGAGAGAGAGAGAGAGAGAGAAACGTTCACATTTTGTCTCTCCTTCCTGTCCTCCTTGTTGCCCATGTAAATAGGAGATATATGAATATATGGGCTTTTTCCAAACAGGGTTGTGGCTGGTGGACCATCGCCTCTCCCACACCTTGCTCAGGAACAGCTGTGGATAAATAGCTGGGAATTGTTCTGAACTTCAGGACCCAGGAAGCGCTGGCCATTCTCTGCATCCAGAGAGCAAGCCCCACCCCCCACTCCTAATTTTAATAGCCACACTGGCCAGAAGTTCAAAGCTTCCAGAGCTTTGGGGCTGGCTGGGAAAATCTGGGAGCTGAAGTCCACACATCTGTAAGTTGCCAAGGCTGAGAAACCCTGCCTTAGACCAACCACTGGTTTCAGATGGGGGGTTTCTCCTAGACCCGCTGGATATGGGAGTTGCTACCTCACAACGCCCATTCCCCTGCTGAGCTGCATTCATTTGGGGAAGACCTACCCTTAAGTGAAATCTAGCAAGCCATGTCCATGACTAGCTAATGTATGCCAAGCATTTTTTCCTTCCTCATGGCCATGACAATCACGGTACTTGGCTGCGACAGGATGGGCAAGTGAGAAAACAAAGTGTCCCCACCCTCTGCCTAGGTGGCTCTATGTATTGTGCGAATGGGCAACCCACAGCCGTCCGAGGAGACCCCCGCGTTGGCATTTCCCTCTCATTCTCCCAGCTGACCCGGGCTTACTTTCTATGGAACGCATGTTTGCACGGACATATTCCCAGCTCATCTTTGGGCCTGAATTCTTCTAAACAAACGGCACAGATCTGAAAAAGAAGCAGAGGAGAAAAGTTTTAAGAAAAAAGTCAGTGAATGATCAGCTGGGCACACTGGTACAGAATATCTGGCATTTGCGGCAGATCTACCTGGACATCTGAGAAGACAAGGTAAGGTGGCCAACCCAGCTAGAAGGAGGACTTGCCTGATTTTGTCTTGAGTTTGGAAGCTAAGCAGGGTCAGACCTGGTTTTTAATTGGAGGGGAAATCTCAGGGTTGTAGGCTAGGTTGGGAAGCCATGAAAACATCTGGAAGAAGATAATGGCAAACTGTTTCCCTATTTTTGTTCCAAGAAAGCCACAGAGACATTTCTCCATAGTCAAATCTGACTTGAGAGAGATGACTTTGGCACAGAAACTAGACTTTATGATGGAACCAAGCCTGCCAAATGTTACCCTTTGTCAATGTCAGATTAAACTATGTTCCTTTAAAATTTGGAAGCGGGGGGTTATAGATTCTCTCTTGGCTGTCTGGGGACAGAATCTGACGAAAGTTGAAGCAAATGGATTCCTTCGTTTGCAAAGTGAAGGCCGTGATTAATTGGGTGAACTCCTAGCGAAACTGCAAGAGCTGCTCCAAAGGAGGAAGAATGGGCTCACCAAGAAGGAGCAGAGACCCCCCATAAAATATACCATGTGCCAAGGCTGCAGTGCTAGCCCTAGGCTAGTCCTGATGGCTAGGTTCCCCTGAATTGAAAGAAAATCCCATATTCTCATCCCTCGGTCCACCTGGGTTTCTGAGAAAGCCACTTTCTCAACAGCGTTGCTCCTGCATTGCACATTCCAGAGAGCAACTCATGAGTACCATTTTCATAGAATCCTGGAGCTGAAAGGGACCTTGGAGATCTTCCAGTCCACCCCCTGACCAGCACAGGCATCCTCAGACCATCCCAGACAAAGGGCTGTTCAACCTTTGCTTGAAAACCTCCAGCGATGGAGCCCGATCGAGAGTCAGGCTGTTCCTCTGCTTCGTAGCTCTTATGGCCCCAAAATTCCTCCTTATTTTGAGTTTGGATCTCTCTCTGTAAAACTGCCACCCATGGGTTCTTGTCCTACCCTTGGGCACTAGGGTGAATAAATCCTTGCGACAGCTTTTCAAGAATGGGAAGACTGCTGTCATGCCTCTCCCTAGCCTTTTCCTCTTTAGGCTAAACGGACCCAGCTCTTTTAACCTTCCTTTGGCCTCCAAGTCCTTCACTATCTTTGTGGCTTTCTCTGTACTCTTTGCAGTTGCTCAGTGTCCTTTTTATACTGTGGCAAGTAAAACTGGACATAGTGTCTCAGGTGCAACATTATACCTCTGTTGATGCAGCCCAAGATCGTATTAGTTCTTTTCGCTGCTGCAGCACGGAACTGGCTTGTGCCTAATCAGTGCTCTACCAGGACACCCAGATCTTCTCCCACGTTCTACTGCTGAGCCAGGTATCACCTTATCTTGTACCTGTGCATCTGTTTTTCCCTGCCTAAGTGCAGAACCCTACATTGTTCGCCATGAACACTATTTCGTTGGATGGGGCCCAATATTCAAGTCCACAAAGATCCCTTTGCCTGTCCTCTGAGATGTTAGCAATCCCTCCCCCCACCCTGCAGTTTTGCAATGGTCCAAATCCAGAGCAAAGATCTGAATTATCCCACTTTGCTTCTATCTTTGGGACCCATCTGAATTTGATGTATTCCCTTGCAGTTATGAAAAGCTGCATCACTGATTTTTTTTTTAAAGACTCTGAGAAGCTTTTCAGCTTCCCAGTCTTGTTTCCAGCTCTGGACTTTACTAATGGGTTTCCTATCTGAGTACTCCTCAGATCCAACCCTGGTTAGCTTTTTCAAGCTGAGCCAAGGCCAATTAGGTGATGACACCTCCTGATGAGCTAAAAGTAAAGTCTCCTTTGATGGAGCCCCATTCCAGGTGAGTTCATGGATGTGTCCATGAGGTTTTATGGGGAGCAATTCTGTAGTGGTTTGCTATGGGCCCAGCCCTGGAGTTTTCTAGGGGTCTCCCATGTAAGTACAAACCAAGTCTAGCCCAGCTTAGCTTTTTCAAGATGACTCACATTGCTGCCACCTACTCACATATTCTTTCCCACCTGGAACCCTCCACATCTGGATTCCCAGAGAGCAAATTCCCAAAGGCCGTGGGAACTGAACTCCAAATGCAGTTTGTTATCAAGGCTAAATGATAATGAAGATTTGTCTGTGGCAGTGGAAGTAGAGTTTGACTCATAACAAAATGCTGAGATACTAACCTAGGGTTCCTCAACCTTGGGAACTTTAAGAGGTGTGGACTTCAGCTCCCAGAATTCCCTTGGCTATGCTGGCTAGGGAATTCTGGGAGTTGGTCCACACCTCTTAAATGTCCCAAGGTTGAGAAACACCATACTAACCAATGGTATTGGTAGTTTAAGCAACTGAGAGACCAGCTTACCTCGTGTAAATTGAGTTCTTTGACCTTTTCCTTTAGGATAACCTGAAAATAAAGATAGCATGTTGATAGAGGAATTTTATCATTGCAAAACAAAGAAAAACAAGGAATGCAAACACAGAATATTCTGAATTTTTTAAATAAGCTTTCCCCAACCAGGAAGTGCGCTTCCAGATGTGTGGACCAACTCCCAGAATTCTCAGCAATGGCCATGTTGGGCTGGGGAATTCTGGGAGTTGAAATCCAGAATGAAGGATGTTTTAAGGTCTAGAATCTGGCAGCAAATGGATGTTGCTCCCTCATTGAGAGCTCCTTGGTTGTTCTGTTTACAGGACAAATGTGGACAGTCATCCTTTTTAAAGTGATTCATTCCTTGCTGGGGAAAGATGAGCACAGCATCATCTGGAAGGCCACTATGAGGAATATTCTTGGCATCTGGCAGATAAATTCCTTCAGATTCACTTGGACTCTGACTGGGCAGGTCTGGTCAAGGTGATGGAAGCAAGGTCTTGTATGGTTACCTGGGACAAGGTAACTCCTGAGGAAGTAGACAGGATGCTCAGGTTAGTTAACCCAGCCACCTATCAATTAGATCCATGCTCCTCCTGGCTGGTGAGGGCCACTCAGTGTCTGTGTGTGATGTGGGTTCATGCAATAATATTTGCTTTGTTGAAAGAATCGGGGTGGTATTGCCTGCCCTGAAGGAGACAACCCTCAGTCCTGGACAATTTTCATGCAGTCTCCAACCTTCCCTTTTTGGAGAAGTTTGTGAAGGTGGTCAGGCTACAGCTTCAGAAGATCATGGAGGACATGGGTTATTCAGACCCTCTTCAGTCAGGTTTCATTCTAGAACATAGCACTGAGATGGTATTGGCCATGCTTGTCAATGATCTTTGGCAGAGGTAGGATGGGGTGGTGCAACCATCCTGGTTCTCCTCAATCTCTTGGCAGCTTTTGATACCATCAACTATGGTATTTTACATCTTAACACCAGGCTGACCAGATGATGCTGTCACGGTCTTGTCCTAGTATCTGGAGGGAGTTTGGATGGAGAGGAACAAGCTCAAGCTCAACTCTGACAAGATGGAGAGACTGGTTGCTTGGACCAACTGGATCTATAGATGTTCCATATTTACTCCTGAACAGCATCACAATTCCTCCTTTGTGACTGGTACACAACTGGAGAGTCTTGGACTCACAGCTCCTGCTTGAGTGTAGTGAACCAATTGTTCCCATTCCTGGACTTGGAGGCCTTTAAGATAGTCATTCATACTTTGTTCACCTTGGGTTTGGACTACTGCAATACACTCTACATGGGACTGCCCTTAAAGACCACTCAGAAGCTGCAGCTGGTCCTGAACAGTTGCAGTTATGGGTATGCCACAGTACGATTACATAAAACCTCTGTTGTGTGAGCTGTTCTGATTATGAGCGGGCTTCTAGGTATGGTTTAAGGTGCTAGCTACCACCTATAAAGCTCTTTATGGCATAGGGCCTGGCTACCTGTTTCTGCCCATCCTATATGATCTGGCAGAGTTGGCATGCTGAGGGTCCCATCGATTAAACAATACCATCTGATGGGAGCTAGGAAGCAGGGCTTCTGCCCCATAGTGCCTGCCCTCTGGACTGATATCCCCCTTGAGATTTGCACAGCTCCCACCCTCACTGCGTTCAAACAAGCTATGATGATGATGATAATGATTACTTATTAAATTTATCTGCCTCCCAGCGACCGTGACACTGGGTGGTTTACAAATGGGTCAAAACATTTAAAAACGAGGAAACAACTTCTGTGTTGCTTTTTAAGACGTCCACTGTTGAGACAGTATGCATTTTATTGTTTTAAATCTACACTATAGAGCGCCTAGAGCCAAAATGGAGTTGGGCAGTGTCTAAAGTTGGTAAATAAATACATTGGGGAATCAGCAGAAGCAAGAGACTAGCTGGGATTCTTACAGCACCATCCTGTGTCAATGGATTGTACCTATTGAGGAAGACACCTTGCATGGGAGCCCCTGGATCTAGAGATGATGGAAAGCGAAATCCATCTCACAAAACCTTTTGACTAACTACCTGATCATTCTCTGCTTCCCTTCAGGGGAGATGCCAGGCAGGAAATTCACCTAAGTGCTTCTGCACAAAAAGCAGGGACTCTCTTGAGTTCCATAGTTTGTCACCCTCCTCCTTCTCCTTCCCTAATTCCAGGTGCAAGTACTTCCTGGAGGAGTAGATACATTCTGATTATGCTCAGGCACTCAGTTTTCTCCAGTATTCCTTCAGGACAAAAGAGCAGTGCCAAGAAACAGACCATACTGGGATAATTAACTGGGCAAACATGATTGATTGATTGATTGATTGATTCAAATTTGTAATAGCTGCCCAACTCCAATGGACTCTGATTGACTCTTGAATGATGGGTTCTTGGAAAGCTATCTAGTCCTACACAGAGTATGATGTCAATAAGATCTTAAATGCCTTTTACTCTGCTTATTTCTTCAATCAGCAACCTTAGTGGAGATCCGTGGTGCCACCTGATGTAACCTTCCATAAGACACCCTCAGCTTCCTCTTTAATTCCACTCAATGCAAAATGTTAGCCTCAGCCCCCTTGCCCTTTTGCACTCATCCCCAACTGGGTTGGTGAAAGAGTTTGGAAGAATCCAAAACCTTCCAGGCTATTTTGGTGACTTAGATCTGCCTAATAACAGCACCTCTTGCTCTGCGCAAGACTCCCAATTCACCCCTCCCAGACAGATGCCTATCTAGCCTCTGCGCAAACCCACCCAACAAAGAGGAACCTAGAACCTCTCTCATGTGATATGCCCCATCCAATTTGATTTCTTTTTCTACAGGATGAACTTTGCTTTTGCGTCTACTAAATTTCCTTCTAATACGTTCAATACACTTTTCTAACACATCTAGATCATTCTTGAATTCTGATTCTAGAACATTAACCTCTGTGTTGTTCCACTTACTCATCTGGTTCAATGTTTCTCAACCTTGGCAGCTTAAAGGTGGGTGGACTTCAACTCCCAGGATTCCCCAGCCAGCTATGCTGGCTGGGGAATTCTGGGAGTTGAAGTCCACCCATCTTAAGCTTGAAAAACACTGTTATAAGAACATAACTATGCGAATAACGAGAATTTACTGTAAATTGCTTTGACAACTGAAAAGAGAGTTCGTGCTCACCTGTTTGTAGGCGTAAAGCTCTTTGTGGGCTTGATGTCTTAGCCTGAAAAGCAAAAATAAATATACATATATATGAAAAAAGAACTACACACACAGACACATACACACACATCAAGGACCACCCCCCCCAGCACACTGGAAACAAGGAGAAAGACTAACAGCACACCTTGGCCCCACCTCTCTGACTAGGGGATTCTGGGAGTTGAAGTCCACACCTTTCAAAGTTCCCGAAGGTTGAGAAAGATTGGTTTAGCATAACTTGTTAATTTCACCCTTCGGTACTCCTCTCAGAATTACCGTACTCTTTCTGAGCATCTTAACACTGGATGCTTTATTTATTTATTTATTACAAAAAGCGACCATATAAGGGAGCATTTTTCTGGTCTAGCTGGAATGCTCCCCAATGTCTAGTTTTTCGCTTTGGAACCTATGACGGGGTGAAGCTGCTTCTGAAATTCAGCCCCCAGTTGGAAAGGACAGAAAGACCCCTCAGTGGTGGGGCAAGGGGGCTTTGTTCCATACAAAATGAGAGAACGATTTGGAGGTTGGAAGAGACAAAGACCCTTCAATGCTGTGCAGCCATGTCACTTTGCAAAATCTATTTCATTTATTAAATCTAGGCTGTCCATCTTACCCTAGGTTGGCTACTTAGATGCCTCCTTGGTTTTGCCCACTAACGAAGCCTTTTTTAAAGTAACCTTTGGGAGCTCCTGGCTGGCAAATGTATTCCTGCTTCTCCTTTTGAATCATCTAAAGCAGGGTTCCTCAACCTCAGCAGCTTTAAGATGGGTGGACTTCAACTCCCAGGATTCCCCATGCTGGCTGGGGAATCCTGGGAGTTGAAGTCCACCCATCTTAAAGCTGCTGAGGTTGAGGAACCCTGCTTTAGATGATTCAAAAGGAGAAGCAGGAATACATTAAAGCTGCTGAGGTTGAGGAACCCTGATCTAAAGATTATATCATGCAAATCTTGGTTTCTTTTTGGGAATGGCAGGTGTGTCCCGGAAGCTGACAGCAGCCTAAGAAAATAGCGAGCAACTCATGGAAAATTTTAGGTTGTTTTGCTTCAGAGGGCAAAATACTCGCTGCCTTTTTTCCCTAAACCCTTTCCCTCCTCCACCACACCCCAAAACCTCCGCTCAAGCCCAAAAGCAAAAATTAAACTATCGATGAGCAGTCTCCCTTAGAAATTTCCCTTTTACTTTTGCGTTCCAACGGGTAGCAAGAAGTGGAAATAACGGCAAGTGACAGATGCGAAGAGAAATGCAGAAGGGGAAGGGAAGGGAAAAAAAACATACTGTGTTTTTTTTTTAAAAAAAAAACATTTACCCCCATTAATATTACCCTTAATCTCTCCAAGTTCAAAGAGAAAAATCTGTAAAACAGACAACATAGTCTAGAAGAGAAAAGAAACCATCAAAACCTGACAACATGCAATAGGAAGATCTTTAAAGATGCAGTGTCTCCAATGAGATTATTCCTGAGGAGTTAATTCATATATCCACCTTCCCCAACGTGGCGCCCTCAGATGCTTTGGGGCTGTAACTGCCAGAATTGCCCATGCTGCCCAGGAATTCTGGGAGCTGTAGTCCCAAGGCTGCCAGATTGGGGAAGGCTGAGATATCCCCAGACACCCAGCTTTGAAAAGCCAACAACCTCATCTGTCTTTACTTTTTACTTTACTTTTTCCACTGGCTTTTAAATAAACAGAACTCTTCAAATGACCACAAATGCCATTTAAGGGCTGCCTCCCAGCTATAACTACTCTATGGAGATTTTCTTCTTCTTTTTTCCCCCCTCTTGTTTTAATTTAAAAATGCAAAATATCTACGTAGTTAGAAGGCCAAATCGGGAGTTCCGCTTTTATTTTAGGCCAACTTGATTCTTGCTTCTGCTGTTGCCTTAATAGAATGGAGAATGGTGTGATTTCCTATGTGAACCTAACAACCTTCAGGGGAACCGGACCGTAGAAATCAACCCTTTCTAAGCCGTTGGCAGAAACATTGGCCCCAAAGCACAGGAAGGATCTAACTGACCACCTCTCTCCTTATGGATCTGCTTGGAATACTCAGATGTACAGGGGGGACCCTCCTGATCCCAACTGCTGGAGCAGTGTTTCCCAACCTTGGTGACTTGAAGATGTGTGGACTTCAACTCCCAGAATTCTGGGAGTTGAAGTCCACACATCTTCAAGTTGCCAAGGTTGAGAAACACTGTGCTAGAGGTGCGTCCATCTACCACATACAAGAAGTTCTTCCAGCCTTCTCCAGGAGTTCAAACTGGCTTACAAGGGAGCAATCTCCCTTCTCACAATGACTCTCCTGGGCCAACAGAGAGAGAGAGAGAGAGAGACAGTTTAAGTTGACTGGCCCAAAGTCACCCATGAGCTTCCATGGATGGATTACGATCAGGTTCACAACTCAGGATGAAAATAATCAACTCTCCAAACAGTGTCAGGTCCTAAATGCCCATCTGCAAAAGTCATCGTCTGCAAACAACAAATTGCAGAATTGGAGCAGAGGATAGCTATAATAAGACGGAAGGGTCAGCAAGCACAAACTAAACGAGGCTAACTAACTAACCCTGATTAGTTAGCTAAAACGAACAGCAAACAGTTGTTTCTTTTGTCATCTACGGTGAGCAGAATTTGCTTCCAGGTGAATACCATGAAATGAAGGATTTGTACCTTGGAAGGACCAAGTCCTTCCCTTTCTCCTTTCATTTTTCATTACTAAATACAATTGCTAAGACAGTTGGATGGATAGGCTGGGGCTAACCCTTGGTTAGATTTATTTGCCAGCATGAATTGCAATAAGGAGAAAGTGCTAATTTGCAGGCCAAAGGGAAAACTGAAAGAACCAAGATACTAGGGGATGCCCCGCAAACGCTGGACTCTGTCCAAAGACACAGCTGGTGATCCAGCACGTTGCAGCTGTGTTCTTCTGGCAGAGAACATGGGTAAAACCAAGTTGTGACACTAACATCAATGAGTTGGCTACATCACTCTGTGTAAAACACTGTTTAATCACCAAAAGTGCCACAATTAAACTGCTGAGCAGATTTGAATCATTATTAATAGAACCGATGCTTACAAAAGCTACAGAAGATAAGCTCCAAGAAGGAGACCTTCCCCCATTTTCCTGGGGGGAAAAAGTGCCATATATAAAAATAAAATATGCCCTTTTGGGACTAATTTTATGCATATGTTGCTTTGAGAAATCAGCCAGTGAAAGCAACACAGATTAGTGAATTAAGATCCCTTGTACAGCTAAAACCCTTAGTAGGGGTATCCTTTTCAAAACTGGCCCCCAAATCTCGCAAAACTGCCAACCCTTGCCAGAGATCTGTGTATCGCTGCAACTTTGCAAATGTCAAGAAGATTCCACGCTTGCAGGCTGCTTTATTTCTTTCTCTTTTTCTGCTGCCCAGATTATACGTGAGATTTTAAAGAGGCCAATTTTCTTCTGCCAGGCCCTGGCAGCCAAAAAGACTGCTGGCCCTTGTGCCGAGTGATAAACCTTACATAAATCAAAATGGTTGGGTTCCCACATCACTGTGCGTGAGTGAGATTTATGGTATGTTGCACACATTCCTCTGTGTCCTGGTGACTATCTGGATGGTCCAGATAGCTTTCTTGGCAGCAGTGAAGAAGTGTCCTCCATGACATTATGTTCCACTTCCCAGTCTAGCCTACAGCTCTGGGATTTCCTGGTTCTCTTTCATCCCAATACTAACCAAGTCCAAACTTACATTTTTTAGGTTTGGAAAACTCTAATTGGAAGTTAAACATTCTGCAAGGTGTTTCTTGAATCCCCCATCGTAGCTATTCTTCTTGCCTGACCACCAAACAGAACCTGAATTTTTGCTCCTAGCTAGAAACCATGGGATTCAAGGCTGATGCAACGTCCCCAAAGATTCCACTCCAAACTTTCAGCATCAGAACCCCAACTTCTAAAGTAGCAGTGATTTTGTCGAAAGGGTTCTTTTCTTCCCACTATGGTCATCTTAACAAGTCAAGCTGGTTTCATACATTTCAAAATTGTGCTGTTGAGTGGCTAACTTTCTTATGTCAGGCTACAGGGTGGCCAGGTGAGATACTAAACGTTTATTAAGTTCAAAACGTACAATTTCTTCCTGAGAAAATATAACAGTGGTGATGGTGGTGCTCTAGGGACAGAGGGGTGCCTTCAAAAGATAGGACACCGTTTTTAGCATCCTCCCACGTGTGAAACTCAGCGCTAAGTGTAAATGGAGTTTAGAGATCTGGTTTTCCCCTTACATGAATAAAAACCCACCTGCACCCGGCTGAAAACATTACTCTGCAGAACAAAGTGCCCAGCCTGGAACATCAAACATTTTCTGCACCTGTGCTAGCTAGACATTATCTTGGAGAACAATAAAGATTCTAATAAGTAACTGTATGAGTCACTCTGCTTCGAAAAAGAGGAAGGATAAAGACCAAGCGTCAATGTGATTGAAAGCCAGAGATCAATGCATCAGGGAAGGATGCAAATAGAGCTGAGCGAATATCAAATATAATGGGCTTTGGAGTACCACAGGGTTAGGCTAAGAGGGTTGGGATGGTAGGATAAGACCAATCTTTTCCTTTAAATTAAAAAACAAAAGCCTCTCAGGTTGGTGAGTTTTGGGCTTCTCTTGTTTCACACCCAGAATTAAAATATGTATTTTTAAACAGAACTTGCTGCTTTGGGCATAGACCTTGTGATGGAAGACCGCAGCACCCAGCTCTTGTAAACAGTTTGGCAGGCATGGGACTCATTGAAAGAGGGGTAGGTTTTGGTTATAGGTGTGCAAGGCAATTTGCAACAGAACAAACCGAGCTGATGGTCTCGGTTGGATGTGAGAGTCTGAGGCTGCAGATTAATTCGGAATTTGCTTTTAAAGATTCCCTCTGACCAGCTACTCATAGATCCTGTAAGCTGCAACACCATGAGTTGAATCTGAAGCTTTTTGATTGGGCCCTTCAAACTTCCAGATATAAGCCCCATGAGCAAAACCAACTGTCCTTCTCCTTCTCCTTCTCCTCCTTCTCCTTCTCCATCACCATCTCCTCCTCCCCCTTTCTGCTTCAATGCTGCTCCCATCAGCTCCAAGAAGTTCCCAAAACTCAATATGAAGACTAAAAACACGCAATAAACCCAAAGCAACCCAAAAAATCAACAACCATCATCCCACCTATACATCTCGCAACCTTCAGGAGAACAGTCAGTCTTTCACTTCCTCCTAAGGAGATGGCCGTTGGTGCTCTCCAAAGTTCTAATGGGGAGAGCCCATCCTTATCTCCAAGCTGCCCCAGAGGAGAGGGGCCATCCCTGAGAAGGCTCGTTCCTGGGACTCCTGGCGCTGGGATCTGCTTGGGGAGGGACTCTATGGAGGTTCTCTGTCTTGGGTCTCCCAGGACGGGCAGGTTCTACAATCTCACAGTTACCCAAGTCCCAAGCCACCAGCACCTGAATGCCACCGGGTTAGGATGCAGTGGGACATGCATTTTTCAGTGAATACGGCTTCCCTCTATACTTCCTTATCTGTTCCACTATGCAGAGGTGGTGGTGGGGGGGATCCCTTTGGTTTATGCTGGTCCCCTGTTGTGCAATCCTCCACTTAACAAGCAAAGCTTACTGAACTGACTCTGAAACAAGAAGAGGGCCAAATGCCTACACGCACTTGCTTAATCCCTCCTGCTTCAAAACACCAGAACGTGGGGCCTTGCAAATGGGAGACAAAGGTATGGGTGACCTGATCATGGCAAGTCCCTATTCCAGAGGACTCAGCTTCAGAGACGCCCTTGCTACACTCCTACCCCCTTACCACCATCTGCACGTCCTCATAAGACAAACCAGGCTGGATTAGACCCAAGACTAACTGCAATTTTTCCCAAAGCGATCCAGCTGCCCTGAGCAGCTCGGAGGCAAACCACAGGAACCTCGCGACTCAAGAATTTGAACAAGTGCCTCATTCATCCTCAAGAACATGAAGGCGTAAAACAAATACCTGAGCTCAAACCTCCAAACTACCAAGACTCCTGAACTCAAGTAAGCCTCCTTAGTAGCTTGCTCAGACATTTGCAGATGCCGGCTCACGAGTTACCTGAAATCAGCACTTGTGTTTTTAAACGGGAACTAGGAAGTAACTCGCTACAAATACTGACTCGTTCCAACCTCCACTTTATTATTTTTCTTATCTCACTATAAGCGGAAAATCTAACCCATGTTATGTTTGGCATCTGATGTCATGACTGGTCACCATTTATTACATGACTTCAGAAAAGTTGTTTGCACGCTCCTTCAGTGGGCAGAACCTCGTGGTCTGTCCCCAGCGCCGTTCAAATAAACTTGGCCCAACCAGATCGCGTGGTCTCCACTCGTCCATTGAGTCATGGGGAATTTTCCTCCTTCAAACACACACAGATAATCAAGCGCACGCTGAGTACAAAGGTGACAGAGCAACTGCAGTGAATTTGCGCAATCTGGTTGGGCCAGGATGACTTGAGCACGTTCTGGCTCTAAAAGATGCTGTTTGTTTCTTACCTTATCAAGTAGCAGCAGAAGAGTAAACTAAGGATGAAGACAAATATAGCCGTGCCAAAGACCACAATGTATATGTTGAGAGGCAGGTTCTGGAATCCAATGTTTGGCATCCTGAAACTGTAATGCTGGAAATCTGAGCTCATGGATGGTCTGCTAAGAAGCCAAAAGAACAGGAAAAACAACATGGTGAGAAATCAGAACTCCTTCTCCTTCTCTTTTACACCCCATCATTCAATACAGCAGTGCAATTATTGAAAGAAAGAAAGAAAGAAAGAAAGAAAGAAAGAAAGAAAGAAAGAAAGAAAGAAAGAAAGAAAGAAAGAATACAAGGCTGGAAATGAGAGTGGACACAGAAGAGCAAATGCATGGCAAGAAAAACATGGAAACGACCCGATAGAGGCTGTCTGCGCAGCAGAGATGGAACACAACTACACTGCAGCCGCGAGGAAAGGTGATGGTTCTTTTCTAGTGTTAGAGCACCATTTCTGTTTCTCAAAAACCTAACATCATTTTTAGTACAGGGCTGGGATAGGTGCACCAAGATATGGAATGGAAATAGAGATTGGGTCTGATTATGGCATGCAAGAAGGAAAACATGCTTCCAAGGTGGAACCACCCAGGTGGGTGGGGAAAATAGATTGCTAACTTAGCCCCCCAACCCCTCACTCTTGAGGGCCAATAAGCAATACATGGATCGACGGCAAAATCCAGAAACCCCTATTTCAAATCAAGCAGGGGACTGTAGAACCCACGTTCAGCATACCCGACGTGTCCCATGCAATCCTGAAAGAGAGGACATCAGAGCCTGCTGCCAGGGAAATGGAAAGGATCTGGGTATGAAGCACCTTCCAAGATGCCTTTCTCACACCTTTCCTGCTTCCCCAGGCCTCCTCTCCAAGAGCCCCCCTCCTCATAGGACCCACAAGGTGAAGGAACAACGAAAGGAAAGATGGGCCTGTCTGACTTCAGCCCAGCACGGGAATCTGGAAGAACCCAGCATCACTTGAACCCCAACAGCCCAACGCAAAGTAGCAGCATTTGGCAACCAGTCCTTTCTCTGACCTCACTTCAGTTGAAAAGGCACCTCCTCGACACCCACGCCAGACTCAGAAAACCACCAGGAGACTCACATGCTGTGTGGCATTGGGCAGCTAACCCTCCCACTGCTTTTCAACAGATTGGGGAACTGCGAAAGTTGTTTTCCCTGCAAACGAGCACCGAGCACCGTTCGTCAGTGTGGCAAGGAATAGCCTTGCATCCGGTAGAAACTCCCTCCTGCGAACGCTCTCGGCAGCTCAGCTCAGCTCAGCTTGGCTGTTCTCCAAGGCCCACTCCGACCGACCGTCCTCCGAATGGATCCCTGCCTTGGCTGAGCTTCTGAGAGGCAGAACGTTCCTTGTCTTCTAGGCGTGGTCTCCCATTCGGGCCCTTATTATGATCTGTTTGCAAGAAGAGGAGGAGGAAGGAAGGGAGATTTCCATGGGGCACGTGGGGCTGCCAGAGGAAAATTCCAAAGCACCATAAAAATAGACTTCTGCAGCTTTTTTCACAGGCTCGTTCCCAACACAGCTGCTTGGCAGGTTTTATGCTGAATTCCTCATTCCAAGCATTGCTCAGTCCAACCACAGGATGAATTGGGTATCAGTCCAGAATGCTCCCCTTTGACTGTTCCCCACCTTCACTCCAATGTCATTGGCCTCCTTGGTGGAAGCAGAAGGTGTGGATTGGCACACCCTTGAAAGCATAACATGACTTGCACAGCTGGAAACCCACAACTCACACCCCTGCAAAGTAAGTTCCAAGAGGTCTCAATGACCCCCCATGGAGATGCAGCTTCCATGATTATTTCCACCCTAGTGATATCTGGCATCTTACAGCATCCTCCAACCATAGACAGGCTTCTCGAGGCTATAAATCATGATGGGAAGGGCTCTTCTCTCAACTGCAGCATGGGGCCCTAGTTTGCAGAAGCAATTCTGGGTGCTAATCACCGTGGTTAACCAGAAGCACAGGGAATAATTGGGTGGGATTGTTTTGATCAAGAACAGTCTTGGTAGAATGGAGAAGTGGGCTGAAAGTAACTGAAGAGACAACTGCAAGATTCTTGACTTAGGAAACAAATATCGAATGCACCATAAGGGATGAGGGGATATGAGGAGAGCAATAGTGAGCAATAGTCAGACCTCACTTCAAGTACTGCGCCCAGTTTTGGGCACCACATTTTCAGAATGATTCAGAGAAATGGAACCCGTTCAGAGAAGGGCAACCAGTATGATCAGGGGACTAGAATAACTAAAATGAGAAATGCCAAGTGAGGGGAGATAAGATAGCATTCTTCATAAATCTGAAAGGATGTCACACAGAAGAACATCAAGACCTGTCTTCTCTAGTTTCAGAGGGCAGGACACAGCATAATGGATTAAGATTCAGGAAGGAAAGTTCCAGCAGAGTTTTAGAAGAAAATCTGGAAATAATAAGAGGAATTTGGCAGTGGAATCAATGTCCCAGAGTGGAGATAGGCTCTTCTTCGTTTTCAAGTGGAGGTTAGCTAGATGTCTGGATACTTCCATTTGGATGATTCTATAAAGTAATTATGTTGGAATAAGTTCAACCTTCTGCTCAATGTAAGAAGCCTAACTGAAGAACCCCAAGTGATGGATGTCTAGCCTCTAGTCAAGCACCTCCAATGAAGGGACCCCACTGCCTTCCTGGGCTATAGGTACCACTGTTGAATCTCTCCTGATGTAGGAGTAAGGAAAATGACCTTGACAGAGATAGGCCAGACCTGTTACCAAGGTGACAAGGAGAAAAACCGGTCTTAAGTCCAAAACAAGCAGAAGGAAGGAGAAAGCCGCTCAGGCAGACGCCTCCCTAATTCACTGGAGTGCAAGAAGGGGGAGGAGATCCAGCGCAGGCTTATAAGACACTGTTATTAAGGCCAATCTCAACAAAAATAGTTTCAGCCTTTCTATGGAGCTGATTCTTGGTCTGGTCTACCTGGTGGAGCTGACACCTACTGTTAGTCCTCCTCGATTTCCTCTGTTTTCTAAACATACTTCATCCCCACCTCTCTCTTTAGATCCCCAATCATTCTTGCTGGGCTTTTCTAAACTACTGTGACAAAGGATTTCACCCTAAGGATGAATCCCCATTTCAGTGAGAACTTAGGAGCAGTCAACTTACCAAATTTTATTTCTATCTGCTTTATAATACAGTTGTTTTGAGGGACACACATTTCATGGAGAAAGAGGACCCAGATCTCAACCAGCTTCAGCTCAGTCTACCTTCACTTCCTATCTGCTTAGGAGCAGACCTATGGAGTTTCCCACATTGTTAAAGGAGAAAGCACATGACTAAAAATTTTTCCCACCCAAAGAAAAGTAAATCAGGTTGGAAGTCAGAAAGAGATTGCACGGTACTGATTCATCACTCGCAAGACCAGTGAACTAACACACTATACAAAAAAGTGGCTCGTCACATAGGAAAGGAAGGAAAATGCTTGTCCTCATCCAAAATGCGTGTGTCTGTGTGTAATGTGGAGGAAGCACTTGTCCTCAGTGTTTTCAGAAGCAAGGTTATAATGCTGCTCTGCAGGTATGTGGTCATCTTCCTTACGCAACACATTTTTGTGCAAAGAAAGAAGAAAACAGAAGAAGCAGTAGGAAAAACAAAGGAAAAAGCTGTCAGCATGACCTAATCTCAAATTCCAGGAAATGTGGAAATCACACACACACACACAAACCATCCTTAGTATCTACGTAGACTTCCTGTCTATGAAAGCACTGCATACATTTGCATACATTGCGCTCACCCTTCGCAAGGACTGAAGCTGTATAATTCGTGGTAGAGATCATTAGATCCGTGGCCCCTTGCAGAAACAGCCACGTCTGCCCTGTTCCAATTCTTGCAAAGGCATCTCTTGCTTAACTGGGCTTTATTAAATAAACCATAGGGGCAAGATTCACTTTGCCACAAATGTGGCTTTGCAAACTGGTGGGTTTGCACATCACCTTCATCCCAAACCCAATAAACCACCCTGGTGGTTTAGCAAACAAAAACATTTCAAAGTCTGCTTGTAGGGCTACGGTGGAGCATCCTAAGGACCTACTGGCGCACGGCTGTGATGCTGCTAATGGCATCTCTTCCTGGTTGGGTGGTTTTGTGACAAGTAGGGGCATAGCCAATCATTTCTCCTCCTCCCCACTGGGAAAGGTATTACACTCCTAGTGTGCAAGAAACGCCACTGATAAAATAAGAAGGGGGACTACAGGGTCAAAGAGGGTTAGTTCATCGTAGCCAGGTTAACGTTGTCTACATTTTGCATCTTCCAAACTAGACCACTGCTACGCCCGTAGGATATACTGAGTTGGATCCAAGCGTCAAAGAAATCTATCGACCTCAACAGAACTCAAAGTCATCCTGGCTGACTTGAGTCCTATTTATTTTAATGGATTTACTCTAAATACGCTCCCTCCTGTGGAACAGCTTCCCCCCAGCCCACCCCAAAGGAAACCTGGCTCCATATCTCACGGTTTTCTGGAAGCTGTTCGGGAGGGCCTTCGGAGACTGATCCACGTGGAACCATTCGTGTGAACGTGCCTCTCAAATAAGTGTATTGTTACGAGTGTGATCATGTGTCCTTGTTTTCAATTTTGGAGTCTGCGTTTCACCCAACGTCCACACAGACGGAGACAGAAAATAAATGGCACAAATAAATAAATAGATTTCTAGCCGAATGGCCGCTTTCTTGCTCTGACCATTTTTTTTTTTTTTGAAATTGCAGAAGGGGTCCTTTGGAGGTGCCTCCTCTTGCCAAGCTCTGCTAGTTTAATGCCTAAGGAAGATCTTCCCTGTTATTCCCAAACTGTGGGAAAAAATCTCCTTTGGAACTGCACGTGATCTGATCTCCACTTCACAACACGCGAGCAAGCGCATCTTTTTAATTGGCACTTCCGATTCGTTTTTTTATTCTACGTTACTTATTGCAGGTCTTCATTCTGTTCTAATCCTGCTTTCAATTATGCTGTATTTTTTATTATTATCAGCTGCTCCAACGGCAATTGAGTTCAATAAATTACAGTGACAGATTTGAGTCCAACTCTCTCCTGTAATATTTCACATCTTATCAGCAATGGAGTGAGGAAATGATACAGAAGATTAATTAAGTGGAACAAATAAACATATAACTAAATGGAGGGTGGTGGATATATGGGCACATATACAAATACACACACACACACACCCCACAGGCCTTTATTCCTTTAATCAGTCGCAAAGGATTCACCCTGAAGCCATGGGACCCTCACGGACATCTGTGCCATTTAACTATATCATTTGCAGTTTCAATCAGCTTTGCATTTTCAAACCCATTAAAAAGCTCTCTTTTTTTTTTTTTTTTTTTGCAAAAGAGAAGAATTGCACACACTGCTCTAGCTGAAGTGGTTGATTGATCTCAGGCAGGAGATGGGAATTAACAAGGCTATGCCTCACATTAAAAAAAAAAAAACCTTGCACATAGAAAACTAGCACAACAGGAAGAAAATCACCCAGACTGCTAATTTTCTACATGCAGAGAAAACAAGAAAGGGAGATTTAATGGAAACAAGATGACTGAATATTCTTTGCAGACTTTCCTCTTCAGCAAATGCAAGGTTTGCGGGGATGGCTCTGCCTCCCTGCAGTTTTGATAAATTTTATAACTTTTACCCATGACATATATGCATAAAAAAAAAATTGCTTTGGGGGCTAATGGCCCCAGTTCAAGGGGTCCCTCCCAAAAATAACAGCTAGGGGGAAAAAAACCCTACTTCAATTTGATGCGATTCCCATTTAGATGCAATTAAAATGGCACAGCTAACACAATTTCTCTCTAGTCGTGTCTTTAATCCTATTTCCTTTCTGTTACATTCACAATTGAGAATTTACAGGCTTCCATGGGGTCACACTCCAAGCAGAATGCCAGGCCACTCTGACCACAACTGTGGCAAACAGAAATATGTTGCCCAAACATTTGATAGAGATCAGCTGTTTTTTCCCCCTAGTTCCTGAAATTCAATGACTTTAAATGAAAGTAAATACTTTCCCCTCTCTAACACAAAAGAAGATTCATCCAGGAACAGGAACTCAGGGTGTGTGTATGTCTTTCAAGTCTTTAATGATTTCATTCATTCAACCATCTTTCAAGACAGTAGAAAAACAGTATTTTCCATTGCTTATTAGCAGTTTGCACACAGCTTCACATTTAGGAACACCTGGAAGGAGATATTATGTTTGAATTGGGGGCCAACCCAAGTTCCAAGCTGGGCTAGTTTTACAGTTGTGAACAAGTGTTGGTTTCTAAAGCCAAGAGGTTTAAGGCTAGGAAGAGGAGAAATGAAATAAGCCTTATAAATACAGCCTGGTTAATAAATAATACACAAGACCACTCTGCCAGCCCACATGCAGGTATCTCCCTGGAGGGAGCCAAGAGGCCAATTTTTAAAATCTTCCACTGAGCATTGTGCTGATCCTTTCAGCCATCATCATCATCTCCACGGCTTCCTTGAATAAAGTGGCCATTTGGGGGAATCTCTGCCTATTCAGCAAAATTGGTATTTCAATAAGCTGTGGAAGACCTGGTTCCCACTGAGGAGAACCTACAGTTCCAGGACACTGTGGGACACTGAAATGGCAACCATATTGATCAGGAATAAGGAATGGAAGAGAGTTTCTGAAGCTAGCAGTGATCCTGGAGGCTCTGCCACGGGTGATGGACAGAGACCAGGTGGGCGAAGACCACCTTGCAACTTCATCCTAAATTCTCTACTTCATTTGGATTCCCTTGTTCTCCAATGAGTTCACTTACAGGGGCCACCTCCACTGATCCAGGATGAGAGGACACAAGGACATGTGGACCTAACTGGATCCAGGTCACCGAGATAATTTCAAGGAACCCTCCTCCACTACAAAGTTCCCTCTGGGTATGTGGGACTACACCTCCCATCACAACCAGGGGCTGTGCTAGCTGGGAATGAGGGGGGTTGTAATCTATCCCACAAGGCTGGATGAGAGTTAAGCCCAATGCACCTGGATTCACATCCCTAAATGTAGCTACTTGAGCTCCCAGAAGACATGGAACCGTAAACCAAGCGGGCTGAGATCACGTAAGAAATGTAACTAACCAGGATTAAAAGGTTAGCAGGTTCCATAAATGCAACCCACAGATCTTTAACTGACCTGGTTGTGTGAAGAACAGGCATATTCTATGGGTCAAGTGAAGTTTCTCCCTAGGAAACCAAGAAAAAGCAATCTTGAGATGCAAACAAAGGAGCATGAGAGATTCAAAATGCTAATCTCAGTATAAAGCTAAATCCAGGATTACAGGTATTTTGAGCAGCTGTTGCAATGATCTTGTGGGGGGAGCACAGCTGCTTTTTGAAAGAGGGGACTTGTTACCCAGACTCTTAAAGGAACAGCTGCTTTTTAAGCTGGAAAAAGAGGGGCTACTGAAGAAGAGAGAAGTGTGGCGCTCACGCAAAGTCCAACGCTGCTTCTGAATCCTTTGTGAAGGACGTACGGTCCTAATCTACTATGGATTTGGAAGGAAGGGGGACGAGATGGAAGTGGGCATGTGCATTTGTGTACGCGCGTGTGTGCTCACTTAACTTATGTCATGCATTTCATGAAGGAATTGAGCAAGGCTTTGTGCAAAAGATGGGTTTGAAGATGAGGCAAGTAAGTTCTGCAAAACATCACAGCATACCTTCCCCCTAAATCAGTGTTTTTCAAACCTGTCAACTTTAAGAGGTGTGGACTTCAACTCCCAGGATTCCCCAGCCAGCCATGGAATCCTGGGAGTTGAAGTCCACACCTCTTTAAGTTGCCAAGTGTGAAAAACACTGCCCTAAATGAACATTCAAGCCTTTCACTAGTTTAGTTCATCTCCATCCACACCTACAATCTTTTTTTAAAGAAAGCACACAGTTTCATATGCGTTTGACTAATCTATCCTTTTTTGAAAAAAAAAATCAAATGCCTGGCATTTTGGGACAGCAACAAATAAGGAAATTTATTATTGTCCTTTATTTATTCTGCTCCCTAGCAGGTGAATTTTTCTATACACCCCCCTCTAACGTGCAGATTGTGATTCTCGTTTCTTCTTTTTTTTCCAGAGAATGACTCCACTGAGTTTGGATATCAATATCAAGAAGTAATTGCTATATCTGTTTTCACAGACTGGTTCATAAAAGTGCTCATAAAAGACTTGGTAAATACATATTCCAACATGTCTCCTAATCTATTTTACCTACCAAGTCGCTTGTAACTTTTGCATTTACAATATAAGGTTTTCTCGTAACATATAATTCCAAAGACTTCCGGGATGCTCACAATTAAATTTAACAGCTATTTTGGCTTTTATGGGTAAGTGCTGGTTTTATAAACCTATTATTATTGCCTTTTTATTTCTGTTGTTGGTTTAGTGGTGGACTATTTGAAAGAAATAACATTAATTTTGATTATCCTTGAGTTCTGTTCCAGGGAAGTAAGAGGCAAATAAATTTACAATAATACATTATTTTAGAGGCTCAGCGACCCTTTCGTCTGGAAAAAAGGGTCAAGTTACATTGAATTACTTTACAGGAGGGCTGTAAGAGTGACTAAAATATTAAATATGAAGTATGTGAGATTACATAAATACTGAAGAGTTATTAATGAAGTCTCAAACGGTGCATTAGCTGCAAATCAAAGTTAATTTATGGCAGTGTTTCTCAATCTTGGCAACTTTAAGATGTGTGGACTTCAACTCCCAGAATCCCCTAGCCAGCATGTATGGACTTCAACTCCAAGAATGGGGAATTCTGGGAGTTGAAGTCCACAGATCTTAAAGTTGCCAAGATTGAGAAACACTGATTTATAGAGCTAACTCCACACAACTACTTTATAAACTGCAGGGATGTTTGTTAGCCGAGTCTTGAATGAGTGGATTGAAAAACCGAATCAAAATACTGGAAAGACGGGATTCCCATCCAAATGAATTGATACATTTCAGTTGCAATCTTGCAAAATGTTCCAAATGTGAAACATTCAAGGCAGACAACCCAAAATGAGAAGGAAGAGCTAACACTTTAAAAGAAAAAGAGAAGATTAAGAAAAGACCTAGAAAGGTTGAAATAGTGGGCTCAAATGAACAGGGTCATATTTAACAGGGAAAAATGTGAAGTCCTGCTTTGGGGCTTAAAAAAAGAAAGGCAAAGGCACAGGATGGGGAAGACGGCTTTAATAGTACACATGAAAAAGGATCTGAGGGTTCTAAATCAGTGTTTCTCAACCTTAGCAACTTTAAGATGTGTGGACTTCATCTCCCAGAATTCCTCAGCCAGAATGCTGGCTGGGGAATTCTGGGAATTGAAGTCCACACATCTTAAAATGGCCAAAGTTGAAAAACAGTGTTCTAGATCACAAGCTGAACATGAGGCCACAATACGATGCTGTTGCTAAAAAGGCAAATGCTATTTTGGGATGCATTAACAGGAATGCAGAGGCCAGATCATGACAAGCAACTGCCCACATCTATTCTGCCCTGGTCAGCTCCCACTTGCAATCCTGTGCCCATGTCAGGTTTGCGATGTTCAAATCCCAATGAAGAAAAATCTCGTGCAACCCAGATTCTGAACACCACAGTCTAAGAAAGGCATTGAAAGATGGGGAAAAGGTCCTGTGAGGGATCTGGAAACCAAGCCCTATGAGCAGTGTTGTCCAAACTTGGCCACTTTAAGATGAGTGGACTTCAACTCCCATGCTGGCTGGAGAATTCTGGGAGTTGAAGTCCACTCATCTTAAAGTGGCCAAGTTTGGACAACACTGCCTATGAGGAACGATGAAAGGATTTGGGTATGTTTGGCCTACAGAAGAGATGCTGGAGAGGAAATATGGTAGCAGGCTTCATGTGCAAGGCTATCACATGGAAGGTGGGCTGAACCAGAACCAATGGGTTGAATTTGCAGGGAGGTAGATCCACAGCTTCATGATCCGCTTGTGATCTAGAACAATGTTTCTCAACTTCGGCAACTGTAAGATGTGTGGACTTCAAGTCCCAGATATTAAGAGGAGCTGGGAATAATAGTAAGAGTGGTCCATGGGGGGAATAGGCTGCTTCATGAAGTCGTATGGTCCCCTTACTGCAGCTCTAAAAACAGAGGACTATTGCTCAGTGAGCTTCAGTGGATCTTGCACTGAGCAAGGTTGGACTGGATGACCTCTGAGCTCCCTTCCAATCTCTGATTCTGTGATCAGCTCAGAGCAGCCATGCCACGCTCAAAACACAGCTACCCCTAAAGTTTTGAGAGTTTGTTTTCAGCTGACAAGAAACCGCACGGTTTTGTTCCATGCTGAAGACAAACCCTGAGCATTTCTAAGACTATTCTTCCAAGTTTTCTAAGCCACTCCTAGAGCTGCAACTGGATATCTGTGCTGAGTGGGGAGTTCATGAATATTTTTTTAATCCAGATTAACGAGGAACCAAATATATCTCTGTTGTTAATGTTTTGGACTGAATCCAAAGCACAGAGCTCTGGAAAGCCGTGGTTCTGCAAATGGATGGCCAAGTTACAGTATGTGGACCCTATTTTGGGAATGAAGAGGGGGACTAGGACTTTGGAGACCAACCAGTGACTGTGACAAGAGGTGGGCTAACATGGCCTGTGTGTGTGCCCTGCACCACTGTACTTCTCAGACAGCTGTTGCTAATGAGCTTGAAGTTGTGCCAGTTGTACATACAAAATCTGCTAACAAAATGTAGGTTTGTGGACCTTTGGCAAGCATGTGCAGAGTGCACATTGTTCCCTGATGGTTTTCAACCTTCAGGGTACCTTCAAAATAAAGAAAAGAAAGAGAAGAGAAGAGAAGAGAAGAGAAGAGAAGAGAAGAGAAGAGAAGAGAAGAGAAGAGAAGAGAAGAGAAGAGAAGAGAAGAGAAGAGAAGAGAAGATCCTCTCTTAAGTCAAATTCAACTTCTGGTGATCATGGATATGTCCAGGCAGTTCTCTGGGGAGCAATGCAAAAATGATTTCATTGCTTTTGGACTGGATTTCATTGCTTTTTCCAAAATGTTTTTCCAACTTCCTACAATTCTGAAAATTCCTGGCGGCTTTCTACCCAAGAACCTTCCATGTCTGGCTCTATTTAACTGCCGGGCCCAGAGAATTTCGTACGGGGGCTGCTTTCTACTGAAGCTCAAGAATGCAAAACACAATTACGTCAATTAAGAGTTTGACACAATAAAGAGCCTTCTTTTTCCTGGCCTTATGCTGGAAATTTGAAAGTTGAATTCGGGATCCTTTGGCCCCTAAAGTCTTTTTCCATTTCTAAGGATGCTACTTCAAACAGGAAGAATTGCTCTGCGAAGCAGATCCAGGTCTATTAAAAACCCACGTTCAGCGTCCAGGGAGCAGAAAGGGCTATTTCTAAGGTAATTCCTCCTCCTTTTGGCTTTTAGCAAATCTGTCCTTTTCCTCCACCAGTTTTTGTCCATCTCCCCCCTGAGCAGAAAGTTTCATCGTCAAAACTTCTATAAGGTCAAGCAGGATGGATCATCATCAAAACTTCTATAAGGTCAAGCAGGATGGATTAATCCAGTGTTTCTCAACCCTGGCAACTTTAAGATGGGTGGACTTCAGCTCCCAGAATTCCCCAGCCAGCATGCTGGCTGTAGAATTCTGGGAGCTGAAGTCCATCCATCTTAAAGTTGCCAGGGTTGAGAAACACCGGATTAGGAAACCACTTTTGTAAAGTTAAGCCACCTTTTAAAGAAATACGACACCTAGTATACGGTAGCAAAAGAGGAAAAGTGACATGTAGAGGAAATCCCATGGTAGAAACCAAATGGAAATTTCCAGCAGGTTTTTACCAGAGGCTGTTTCTTTGGAAAAAGTTCCAAGAGGGTGCTAGCAAATGTCTCCCATTGCTCAAGGCACCCTTGGATGACACCAGAAAGAGGGCATGGGGAAAACAGGGCCAAGTGTATAAGGGGCATGCATGCAGGAAGAAAGGTCTTGTGAATAATTTCAGTGTCTTTCAGGTCTGAAATTCTCCCATCCTTGGTCCCGCAGAGGAAACCCCAGGGCTTCTGCAGGCTTCAGCAGACTCCCCCAATTAAATTAATCTGAAAACAAGAGTAATGATATTGGAGGCCAAAAAGTTATGAGATCATCAATCTCACCACGTTGGGATTTACCCCTGTGAGTTCTCATGAGATTTCTAGAGAGGTCTAGCAAGGCAAATACCAGGGCCATAACTCTCAAAATCTCCCGAGATTTGGGGCACTTTTAGAAGTTTTAATTTGGGGGGGGTTGCAGAATGGCCCCCAGCAGCTGTAACACTGACTGATCTTGGATTGGTAGCACTCTTCCCAACCAAAAAAATTATTTAAAGGCAAAAGCCGTTGTGAGCTGCTCATAAAAACTGATAACTTTGAATAAAACATGCTTGTCCGAAAAGGCGGTATCAGATTCCTCCTGATTTTCCTCCTCCAATGACCTCAATTTCACACTCAGCTTTTCCCAAACAGGTTCTGACTCCAATGCATTCTCTAATTCCCGCTATCTGATCAAATGGGCTGGGAGTGATAGGTACTGTAGTCCAACATACATGCAATGTACTAGTTTAGGAAAGTCTGCATTAATCCAAGTGAGGACATTCATCCTTATTTGTGAAAGCAACTGCCAGTAAGTCAGCTAGCCTGTTTTTTTTTTCCAATTGTTACTGGCCTTTGGCTCATTTTACAGTCATAAACAAACCCCAAATGTGGAAGGGAAGTAATGCTATCACTCCTTTCTTTAGAAGAGAGGAAATTTCCCAAATATCTGAAGAGCACTTGGAGAAAGCCAGGAATTCAGCTTTTAAAGATCAGGCAATTTTTTTTTTCAAAAGTCACATTTATTCCTGGTCAGTAAAAGCCCCTTCTAGTAAAATGTTGCTGGGTCATCCTTGGATTTGCCATGAAAAAGAGAGAATGCAAAGAGAAAATGTCTGAAGCTCAGACAGACACAATTTGGGGGTTTGGAAAAAGCCGGAAGGGGAGTGAAGGGGAGGGGAGAGAGAAGAGAAGAGAAGAGAAGAGAAGAGAAGAGAAGAGAAGAGAAGAGAAGAGAAGAGAAGAGAAGAGAAGAGAAGAGAAGAGAAATGGCGCAAAGCAAAAGTGGGAGAGAGGGTGTACGGTTTCTTGTTTCCACAACGTGTGACCAAAAGGGCCGGGAATGCTGGTGCGTGTTATTTAAAGAAGGGGAAAGTTCAGCTGCGCGGCCCCAGCTGGTTGCAATTTCCAGGTCGCTATTTTTTAACTTGGCGACGGAAGAGCTGTTGTTGGGTTGGAAGGGCAGAGGCGAAGCAGCGGGTGAAACATTGACTCAGTTCACGGGCTCCGTGTCTCTTAAGCTTATAACCAGGCCTGTTAAGGCAACAAGCAAAGCTTCATTGGCACGGGGCTCGCGCATACAAACCGCGGCCAGAACCAGGGTTGGCAACATCCAATCCAGGATCGGCTAAGATTCTCCACCGTCAGCAAACTCCAAACTCGGTTCTGCCTCTAGCGAAAGCAAGACCACATGGCCCCTGATAGGTTTTTCTGAATGCTGCTGAAGCAACTGGGGATCTCTAGCCCACAAAATGCAACAGAAGGTGTAAGTCATGCAACGGAGGAGCCGCATGGCTTTGTGGATGGACGCTTTGCTCAGCCATACGGTTGCGTACTCTACACATGGTAGAAAGAGACCATGTTGGTCTACAGCAGCTAAACGTCAGGAGGGGTCTGGTAGCCCCTTCTCCAACCAACCCATTTTATTAAAATTTATTAAAAAAATAAAATGTCTTGGTTGGAGAACCACTTGATACCAGATTCCTTCTCCTTTCTCCTTCACATACATTACACATAGGGTAGGAGGAAATCTCTCACCCCCAACTATAGTCTTGGACCTAGAAGCCTTTCAGCCTAGCCTGCTTCATAGCTTCATTGTGAAAACACTGGAGTGGTGTGTATGTGTGTGTATTTATGGATTGCCTTGGAGAACCCTGAGCACAACCGTGAGCGCAAATCCAATCAGCCAGCCAAAAGCAAACAAGGGTTGACACTTGTGGCCCACGAAACTAGTCCTGAATACACACCGACACACACACACAGGCACGCACACACTGCGCACCATTGTAATCCGAGCATTTGTAAACATTCTGCAGCGCGTGAGTCATTTCCAAAGACGGAAGCCAGCTTGCATGCAGGAAATAGCCAAGATGGGTTAAAAAAAACCAAAACTCTGGCTTGTGCTTATTTTCACAACAGGCCGTTTTGTAGGAAAAGGTTCAGCGGGCAGTCAAAGATCGCATTGTCCACCTGTTCTGCTGGGGTTGATTATATGATCTCTGACAGCCGACTGGACTTTTTTCTGCAAAAACGTCTATGCTGCGTTTCAATGTCATGTTCTCTTCCTTGGGGGACAGAAACGTCGGGGAGGCCAGCCTGTGGCTTGTGCTCAGACTGGAAAGCTCTGCGATGCAGCCAAGAACGCCGAGAAGATACCATGGATGATAATGGCAGGAAAGGCAGCCAGGGCGGCCTTTTCAAAAGTTTGGGAAGAGGTCTTCTAGAACAACCTTGGGGGGTCCTTGATGAAAAGGCATCCACCGCCTGGGGTTCCATCCTGGCATCTCTGGGTCACCGAGTGGGGATCGAGCAGAGCTGGGAGCGGTGGGCTGCCTTGGAAATGGGCCCTTGGAAGTTGTAACACCATTCAGCTCAAGGGACAAATGCCAGCAGGGAGGGAGGTCTCTCAGTGACAGATTAACCAAGAGCATGTAGGTCACCTCCAGAACAAGGAGGCGGCAGCAGACCAGGCTGGACCACGCTACCTTCTTCTCTCCCCTTGTCCACGGTTTTGGAGTAAAATATGTGGTTATTCATGATTTCAGGAGAAGAATCTTGTTCTAACAGGTTATGTGGGTCAAAAAGCACAACACCTTCATCATTTAGTTGTTCTCCACAACTAAAACATTATACAGGTTGAAGGAGATTTCTATCTTCCTTCCTTCCTTCCTTCCTTCCTTCCTTCCTTCCTTCCTTCCTTCCTTCCTTCCTTCCTTCCTTCCTTCCTTCCTTCCTTCCTTCCTTCCCTCCCTCCCTCCCGATGCATGGATGGATCTCTCTCTCTTCCCAAACCACCATTACCACCACCACCTCCTCCTCCTCCTGTCCCTTCCTTCTTTCCTTCCCCTCCCTCCCTTGCCTTGTCCCACTTTCCATTTCTTTGTTTTTCTGGCATGTGATGGAAAACGCAATTTCTCCAGCTGTGTTTTACTTTCACTTCTCACCGGCCTGGCCAGGAGCTAAGCTGCTCACGTCATTTATAATAAATTACAATTGATACTAATACTCGGAAGTGCTTGGGTAGCCCATTTCCCCCCAGTCTGTTGGATCCCAAATACACCTTCTTCTGCCTGGCAGGCTACAAAACTGTGTGATTTCCTTTGTACATCCTCTTCCTTTTGTCAAGGAGCAAATTAATCCTGTCTCTTCAAGGAACAGAAGGATTGATTCCAAGGGCTTGGAATCACAGCAATCAGAGGTGATAGATTACAGCATTCAAAAGAAAACAGATGAAACGAGAGCGGTGACATCCTCAATCTGGAGGCTTCCAGAGGGGACAGACTACAACCCCCATCATTCACACCAGTGGTGCAGCAGAATGGGATTTGTAGCCCAACCCATCCAGAAGGTGTCAGGTTGGAAAAGGCTGAAAGAGGATATTTCATACCATTTTTATGGGGTGTCAGTGACACACTGTACAATCACAAAGGAAAAGGTGGGTCTCCGCTTCTATTGGAGTCAGTAATGTACAAAGCTGAGAGAGGACTATATAACAGTTATATGGGGAGAAACAAGGGGATTTAACCCTCCTTAAGCAAGGATCAAAAGATTCAGTCAAAAGCTGCAAGGAAAGGTAGATAGTGGTGAAGGATTTTAAGTGGGCAATCTGATCCCTTTTGTTACCCAACCAGCCCAAAATGCAAATATTTTAATTCCTGCTTTTAAGGACCTGGATTAAACTACACATGGATGTTCTTCTTCCTATCCTGCCTCATTTGACCAATGGAAACAATACAGTATTAGTTTATAGTCCATTCATACTGGACCGTTCCTTTCATGAGATACTTTCTGGAAAAGTGCAAAGACAGCCTGATTTTTACTGAACGACGGAAGGAAACAGCTTTCCAAAATTAACAGGGATACATGAGTATATTTAAAGCACAGAAAAAAAGTCGTCCATCTGGGCTACTGTGCCCACCCAACAACTGGCACTGGGGAGATTGGGCATGGTCATCAAATATTTAGGGAACACTGGTTTAGGGAAGGCTTTAGAAGACAAAGATACTCATCTTAGAAAAACACAGAGGCCAAAAAAGAATCAAAGAACTAAAGAAAGGTATTAAGAAATATGGGGACTGTTCTTGGGGTAGGAAAGAGAGAGAGATTTAATTGTCTGTTCTGTTGATGTCCATGCAAATTCCAACCAACCAATATCCAGAGTTAGATAATGCCAAAGATGCATCTTCTTGGAAGGAGATGCTTCAAGACCTTTCCAGCCAAAGACACATGGCCAACTCCCTTTTTGATCCAATTTCAACCCAATTATGACCAGAACTGGAAGGAAAAGTATTTTAGAATGCAAGAACCACAGATGACCCCTGAGCAGAAGGGAGACATTTCACAAGTTCCTGGATCTAAATTCTCATGAAAACATGCTTCCAGCTATTTCTGTTACTGATTGTTCTGCAGAAACTCCACCTACTACTTAATGATGCATCCTGCAGGAAATCTTGACTGTCCATTGACTTGTACGCTGAAATTCTGTAGAAAGACAGCGAGCATCCAGAATGCAAGGTATCAGCATCCAGAGAGCATCTTTGCAAGCCAGGGCAGGCTTGAAACTGTCTGGGCAGCACCTGATCAATATCTCAAAAGGTTGAGGTCGAGATGTTCATGGTTTGCTTCTTACTCCCCTTGAGGCTGAAAGCAAATAAGTTCTTCGCCATCAAGAGAAATGGCAGGGGGAGGACAGAACATTTATTCCATGTCCCAGAATTCAGGAGAGCCAAAGCCGCTCTTAAATGTATCTGTAAGCTGATAATGCCTGAGAGGGTTGGAATTAAAATACAGTGGAAAGGGACAAACAAGATTCAACATTGGTAAGGTGGGGGGGGGGCATTGTGTCAGATTATGCAACAGCACCCAGGACTGGAAAACACTGATTTCCTGAGAAATCACTATATATCAGCAAAGAAGTATAATGTATAATTCTCAAACTTTTAAAAATAGTAACAGCAAAATAATTTGCCTTCACTCTAAAATGTGTTGCTGCAATTCAGAGAGAATTGTGGGGAGGACTGCTATACAGAGTAGAAGATTGGTGTGTGTGTTCGTGTGTGCAAGCACGTAAACTCAAGTCTGGTACTCATCAAGTTCATATTTCCATGCACTTGGATGATGAGATAAATCCAAAGTATAGCTTATCCATCTGTACACATTCCCACGCCCATTGGTTTGGTCCTCTGCAATATTTGCTCAGCTGATCAGCAAGATACGCCAGTGGTTATTAAAAAAACAAACACTAAAATAAATCATAGTTCACAGCACCTGGAAATACCCTGCGTATGATACCTGATGCTTAATGCAAACAGTAGATGACTAATTCATAGTTACGCTACTTGGAAGAAGGAGCTAGAAGAAACACGTTGATGAATTTACACATATTTTTGCCATTGTGCGTTTGTGTTTATTTTCCACTGTATTGTGCGTTTGTGCTCCGATTGGTGGATTTAGGGGTGTGGAACAAGCAGATCTCTTGTGCCGTCTGCCGATCCCAGAATCAGTATGGAATTGATAATGAAAGAGGTCTGTTGCCCGAAGGTAAAGTTGGTCTCCTTTCCCTCAAGCACGGAAGAAATTCAAGCCCAGCTTGTTAAAATTAAACTGATTGAGTAACATTTGACCTGAGTTTTTCAACCTTCCCAAACTCAACATCAGCCTGAGTCCTACAAGCCAATCAAAAGTCTGTAAGCATTGTAAGAGAAGACGCATTAAGCTTCTACTAGAAATGACACCCGAAGTCACTCGGTGGCTATTTTTATGCCTTCGCTGTATTTCATGTAACCAGAACCTTGAAATGCTGCAAGATGGAATGATATTACCCGCATCTGAGCCATCCAAGTTTCTGGGCCAGAGAGATGACTCTCAAAAGGTCACGGCAGCATAGGGATACCGAGTCAAGTTGTTGTACTAGAGTGTCACTCGATGACACCCCAGCCTTCTCGATCGGCTGCCTTGTAAACGGGCTGGACTTCAGCTCCCTGAATTCTTAGCCACGATAGAAGTCTTGCATCAAAAGACAGTAGCTGGCCAATTCTCCCAAATTTAGCAAGAACCCATTGGTCTACTTCAACATTTCTCAACCGTGGCAGCTTGAAGATGTGTGGACTTCAACTCCCCAGCTGGCTGGGGTATTCTGGGAGTTGAAGTCCACACATCTTCAAGCTGCCACGGTTGAGAAACGCTGGTCTACTTGACCTAGCTTGGCCTCTCCCAACTTGTCAGTTAATAATGCATAGGGGATGAAGTTAGCTGCAGCATCCCCCGAGGTGGATTAACGAGGACCTGAGCGATCAGCAACATCTTGTCTCCCCACTGCTGGAAAAGACCATCATCAGGTCCTCTCTGGAAAACGAAGCCGTGCCACAGAAGGAGAGCCCTGCCCCACATCGCTGGGATTGGTGTGTTCTAAATTGTTATTCAACTGGTGGAACAGGGTGGTTAAAAATAACCTCGCTCGGGAAGGCCCGATATTAGATTATGACTTTGCATGAGCATGTCTAATAAGCGAACGCCTCCATGCTGAAAATGTCACTCCTTGCTTTGTGTACATTATTTCAAAAGAGCAACACGCCCCATGCCTGTGAACACATCCTGGGCGGTGGAGCTAAGATTGTGTCACCCAGAAATAAAATAAAACAAGACGAGCGAGTCTGATTGTTTAAAAAAAAAAAAAAAAGTGTTCTCATGCAGCAAAGGGAGAGGGAGGCCTCGAGACCACCCAGGAAATGGTTCAGCGCAGAAATAAGATGTGATTCGCAAGCAGGCAATAAGGTCAGATGAAGACAGAAAGTGACCTCTGTTCTTCCTAAAGTTACTGCAGCGACAGAAACATGCACAGAACGTAATTCCCGAGATCACGGTCCAGCTGGCTGGATTCTTCTACTCTTATTTTTTTTTAAAAAATGCGAGCAGAGCACAGCTCATCAAGAATGTGTCTAAGATGGATGGTTGCCATCTGCGAGGTAGCATGAGAAGCTCTCAACGTCACTGCGGCTGTTTTTTAGAAGAAAAGATGCCAAGCGCATGAACGCCCCACATCGAGGCAGGGTTTTTCCCCTTTGCCTTTTGTGAAGATCCCACTGTGGAAGGAAAACGGAGGGCATTTGAGGCAGCCAACTCATGGACGTTAAGCAAGACCTGGGATCTGGTCACACGCTTGGGTGGAGGGGACTCTGGATGGTTCCTATTTATATCTCCTTGGTAAGCAGCGGGATTTAAGTACGCCCAAGAGTTTCAGCTCATATTTGCTGAAAACCTGAAAACCCCATAAGGAGCTTTATACACATCCAGAGAATTAGCAATGAAGGCGCAGCCCATCAGAAGCAAACATGGTAGACCTTCGATCTTCCTTCGCTCCTTCCAACCATCGCATCTGAGTCCATTTGCAAATGAGTGGCACAAATCAATTCTGTGTGCTGCAGATCACCAAAGCTTATACCTTTTAATAAGAATTATTGGTCAGGAAAGGTGCTACCAGACTCCTGCTGATGTTTAGACATCATTTCAGTCTCACTTAATGTTCCTCTCGAAGTTTAACGTTCCAGAGGTAGGGCTTCCATGGCTGAATTTACCAATGCACTTAAAACTCCTGTAAGATTGGGTACAATTTGTGCATTTTCCTGCTCCAATTTATAAATTTATTTACTTAAGCACACAATGGCCAGATTTCTTCCCCTACCTCTACTTAAAAAATAGTGCAAAAACAAAAAAAACCCAATTCTGATCTTGTTGCCTAAAACACCCTCAATTAGTATCCGTGGGGGCTTACAAAAAACTACAGTGTACCTATGCAAAGTGAGTGGGTTTTCTTTTTAAGCAAAAGGCACGGGGGAACAGAGAACCATTTTATTCTAATGGGCTTTTGGGACAGATAGTGGACATTGGTGCATATATATCTGTGACGCTTATAATTCTGTCTAAACTGATTTGAGTTGTAAGAAGTCAGGGTGATACAGAAATGTTACGGTACATAAATACCTACATAAATACAATCTGCTTCCCTACTCATGAGGTTCCAATCTAGATTTGGTCATTGTGTGCAAATCATTAAAATAATAAGCTACAGCAAAGGGACGTATAATTTATGAAATGGTTTAGTCTAGTCCATAAACTTGGTCCAGATTATACATTAAAAATATATTTTTAAAAATGGGGGAAAAGGTGGGCTTCTTCTAAGACTGCAATAAAATTAGTTGCATTCTTACCCCTTTGCTCCATGCACCTTACAACAATATTTACCTTTTTGGAGAAGAGAGTTTATGCACAAATATGGCCAACTTTAAAAAATAAATAAAAACGAAAGAGAGTGTAAATCCGCGCAAAATACGCAGCCCTTAAAAGAGCTTCCAATTGTTTCAATGAGAAAAGCAACATTAAAAGTTACGTTTATAAATAAGTAAACACCCTACAAAATAGTCATGTTATTTGAAAGAAGTACTGAGGTGTTGGATTTGGATTTCTTTTTTGCTCCTTGAGGTTTTGCAAGAACAAAAGTCGAAAAGCAAAGTTGTACGTGCCCGGCAAAAAGACAAGCTGTAAAATAACAAATCGGTTCTCTGTACGCACGTAAAAGGCATCACGGAAGCACAAGGACAGCCAGCTGAGTTTCTAGTCCATCCTACACGATTCAGTAACTAAGCTGAATGCACAACACCAGTCACACGTCTACCTGTCTCTGCTTGAACACAATAGATTGCACGCTGCCCACCCACACCCCAAATCCATCAGGTCACGAGTCCGTTGAAAGGATGACACCACCCTTTTGCAGAATCAGCCAAGCAGCTAAATCCACATACCCAATTCACTATGACTGCCATAGTCCTAATCGCACGAAGTCCTAATTGCACGAAGTCCTTCTAGAACAGAGGTCCCCAAACGCTTCAGCTTACTGACCCCCTCATGAAGTTTCGGATTGTTCAGCAACCCCCAAATTTATTGTATGAAAATAATTTAACAAATGCTACTTTAGCAAATAGTACTATGAATAATAATAATAACAACAACAATAATGGATAGTCCCATCAACCCTTGGGGGTCGATACTGACCACTTTGAAGAACCTTGTTCTAGGGCTACCACCTCTGGGCTGCAAAAATCCAGAAGATTGCTAGGTAGCAACAAAGGGATAAAGAAAACTCCCTTAATAACGTCAAGCACCTGAAGAGCAGGAAGACAACAGACATAAATTAAATCGTACGTTAGTTCAAAAGCTGGATTTCAGATGGACCCCTGGTTTGGGAGTTGAGCCAAACTGCGCACTGACCAAATCTGTGGATGACTCAAGCCATGTACCTTCTCCTTGCACTATACTGACTTACTAGTCTCCTAAGCATTAGGAAGCTTATAATTATGCAGTACTAGACTTACTCTATTATTAATAAATTCTTTGAATCAAATACATCCCCTGTGGTTTTTCTAAAGCTGTAGGAACATATTTTAACTTAATCTGTTTGACAGATGTTAAGAAATCATAGGTGTGCACCTCAACATATCTATTCAGGTGGGCAACAGTAAAGGAACAAGCAGTCAAGAAATACACCACAGACTAGCACTTAGTAGAGCAGCCACAAAGGCCCTGGAAAAGATACCCAGATGCTGTGATGTGTTCACACCTACAAAAATCAGAATCGTGCAAGCCGTGGTATTCCCCATGACACTCTATGGAAGCGAAAGTTGGACTCTGAAGAAGCAGGAGAGGAAGAGTAATGACGCTTTTGAACTTTGGTGTTGGAGAAGACTCCTGAGAATGCCGTGGACAGCCAAGAAAACAAACCGATGGACCATCGAACGAATCCACCCAGAGTTCTCACTCGAGCCACAAATGAACAGGCCCAGATTATCGTACTTCAGACACATTATGTGAAGGTCCAGCTCTCTGGAAAAGGTTCTGAAGTTGGGAGAGGTGGAAGAAAAGAGAAGAGATGACCAGCAGCCAGGGGGATGGTCTCAATTATAGCAGCGATGGGTGCACTGTTAGAAGACCAGGTTAGGGAGGAAATCTATGTGGTCACTAAGAGTCAACACCAACTTGATGCCACACAAGCAATCAACATATCTGCATATTAAACCTGTGTATTTCATTTTAACCCTGTTAGGTTCATGCATATGTGTTTTGTGTATGAGCGTGTGTATCTATATCTATAAAAATCTCCTTTTTTAAATTGAACGTCTGACACACTGAATGTCACAGGACAGAGTAAGCATGACAAGAGAGCACTATTTTCACTCTTTAAAGCCATAGCCAGGTTGGTCTTTCTGCAGAAAAACAACCATCTTGGGACCCACCGAAACTTCTTTAGCTTCCTGTTTCCAAAAGACACCACACCATGCCAGCCAAATTAAAAATACAAGTGGCGAAAAAATGCTACACTTGGAACACAGTTAAGATCACAGGTGCGCCCCCCCATTCAGCTGCAAAGGGAACAACACTGAATCCATCAGCATCGAGTGAAAGGAATGAACCACCCTTGCCTCGTAGTTAAATCTGTTTCCAGTCGGGCTCCTAAAAGAGCGAAGAGAGTTTTGCCTTGATGTGCCTTTTTTTCAGTTAAGAAATCTGCTGGCCAGCACGTTCACTTTCTCATCCGGGCACCAGGAGAAGCCAGTTTAATTTTTACCACCCCACCACTTTGTCCCACCGACCCTCCTGGGGGAGTTAGGTAGGGAACCGAGGACAACTTACAGCAAGTTGGTCATCTGCATAGAGATGGACATCTGGGATGGAATGTTTCAGACCACAGCGCAGCCACCTTGCAAGAAGCACCGGAGAACTGTGGCCCGAGAAGCGATCCCCACCGGCTGCATGAGCGTAGCTGCGGCTGGGCTCGGCTGTGGAAATTAATACCAGCCCTGAGAATCCTGACACAGCAAAGGGAGGGTAACTGACGGGAACATCTGCTCCAGGCCAGAGTTGCAACCCGCTGAGCGGACACGGGATGGCCAGGGCTCTCTTGAGCCTTGAATCCTCCAGGAAAATGGCAATCCACTCCCAGGGTGCGAAATGCGTTCAGGTTTTATTTCTTTATTTTATTTATATGTCACCTTGATATAGCCACCCATCTCACACAAAGCGACTCTGGGCGGCGTGCAACAATGAAATAAAATAACAAGTTGATAACAACAAGCATTATAAAAAGATCAAAAGCTATTATTAAAATGAAAACATGATTGCAATTTTTTTTAAAAAATTAGATTTCAAAATATATGGCGACCGTATATCCAGCTGTAAAGGTCCTTTCTCCCTCCAGCGTTCAGAACTGAGGAAGGGGAAACCTGGTTTTCAAGGGAGGCTTGCAACATTTAAAAATACGAAGAAATCAATGCTACCTTGTACTATGGTTTAAAAAAAACAAACAACCCTCACTCAAGCTTGGGACCTATCCATGCAGGGAATTTTTTTGGCACCAATATAGAAGCGATTTGGCATTACCTCTTTTCTTAATTTCCAATCTAACCTGGTGGCCTCCCACCCAAGTACTAAGGAAGTCTGATGCTGCTTAACTGTTTTCAAGATCAGCCAAGATACTAAATCTTGATACCTGGTATGGATCCAATAGAAGAGAATCTCTGTAGCTCAGGGTTGAACTCTGGAGCCCTTGGTGCTCCCTGAGGTTGGCTGGTTGCTTGCAGACATTTCGTTACCCAACTAGATAACATCATCCTCATCATACTAGGTACATCATGCTAGGTACTAGGTAACATCATGATGATGTTACCTAGCTGGGTAATGAAACGCCTGCAGGCAAACCACCAACCTCAGAGAGCACCAAGGACTCCACACTTGGTATGTATATACCAGAAGATCGGACCATCGTTTCATCATCCAGCCTTCTCTAAGCTGGTGCTTGCCAGATGTTTTGCACTTCAGCTTCCATAACACCACCCCCATGGCAATGTGTGTAACATCTACTTAATTAGTAATAGGTTCCTGCTAGTCACAGGCTGTGTTTGCCCAACATTCTTACCCATGATTAACTGAATCATGGTTTACTCAACCCAATTTCTTGAGTTTGCACAACTCAGGAACTAATAAACTAAGCCCCATCATTAACATAAACCCCATGGCATCTGCAGGAGGGGCAAGTGAGGAAATACATGGGAAGGGATCATGCAAATGTTGTAACTTATTTCCTGCACCAGATACCAGGATACAAGTATGTAATGGTGGCGTTTGTACAACACCACTGCTGCATCATCATTTGGGCATCATGGCAGTTGTCTGCAGGTGCCATCATACAATCCACCAGCCTACAAATGTGGTTGACAACCTGTGTTCAGCATACCATGGGAACAGGGCTGGCACCACTAGGAGACATTATCTGGGGCTTCCCACCAACTTGTGAGCTCTCCCTGGCAAGAGAAATGATCCCCCTTCCATTCACAAAGTTCATTTTGCTATGCTGGAACCATGATGGGCGTGGTCACCTCTGATGGTCTGGAGGACTCTGCTCACCGAGGGCAGAGCTGTGGCCACAGGCTAGTCCTGCCCGCTTCTGGCTGCAAACTCAGCATACAATGCAGAAGAGAAGATGGGGAAGTTAGAACTGAGGCTTTCATGCCCTGAGAGAGATGCAAATCTGTTCCGGTGATTTATTACAGATCTATCCTCCCCAAGGAGCTTTGGAGAAAATACCCAGCTTTCTCCAGCCCCACACTAGCCACACAACACATGAGAATAGTTAGCTTGAAAGACAGTGGCACATGCAATCACTTAATGGTAGTTTAAATTCACAGCCCTGCGTTCTGCTTAAAACCATACATATTACAATATACTGTACTGGTATACTTTTAGGATAGTTTGGGAGTCTAGCTTCTTACAGAAATTCAACCTTCCAATAAAATCCTTTTTTATACCACTGGAATAATCATCAAGAGTCCCCCCCCCCCCATGTTGCTGGTGTTTGGTGAGGAGAGGGGATCATGACATATGCATCGTGACATTATCATTCCAATGACTCTTTTGATGTCATTGTGGTTTGTTACTGCCAGCATGGCCATTTCAGCAACATCAGAATGAAACTCATTCTCATGGATTGCACCTGGGGAATACAGTACCTCAAACTGTTGTTTGCTGAACAATTTTTACAGAGCAAACTACAATTAGACGACTCTACTCAGCATTGTATTGTCGAAGGCTTTCATGGCCGGCATACGATAGCTGGTGTGGGTCTTCCGGGCTGTGTGGCCGTGGTCTTGAAGTTTTGTTTCCTAACGTTTCGCCAGCATCTGTGACCGGCATCTTCAGAGTGCAGGAGCACAGACAGGAGCAGTTCTCTCTGTGCCCACTCTGCAGATGCTGGTCACAGGTGCTGGCGAAACGTTAGGAAACAAAACTTCAAGACCACGGCCACACAGCCCGGAAGACCCACACAAGCCATCTACTCAGCATGTTAAGCCATGAATTATGGTTTACAAGCCACAGTGACCAAAGACAGAGAATAGGCCAAGGCCAAGCTAAAGGCATCAGATCTTAATGTGTGATGAGCCCCAGAATAATGTGGTACAGCCCTTTCAAGATACTTCTGAACTGACATACTGTGAGCAAACAAGTGCTTAAGACCTCAGATCCTTCTCTATTTGGAAAGATTTCTGCACTCAATTTCACCTCCCATCTGGAATGAATTTGAAACAAATTTAGAACAGCTGATCCGAGGCAATCTCCTCCAATCTGGAGGCTCTTGGAGGTCTGCTGGTAAAGCGTAGCCAGAGGATGATACGTGCTATAGTTCAACACATGGTGATTGTCACAAGTGAAGACCTTCCTACCTAATCTTTGGAACAGGAAGAGAAGAGCTGTGAGAAGGTGTTCCTGAAATCCACCTAGTCTTAAAACTTTTGTTCCAATTTGCTCCCATTCCCTAAAAGCCAAACCTGGTAGATTTGACTCACAGATCCCCTTCCGATAAAACAATGGTTCCTTTAAGGTACTCAGCAGCTCCCGCAATGCTGACACAAGTCAACCTTCTGCTTTTGAAGACTGTTTTAGAAGGCCTGGGTTTTTGCTGGGTTTCCTTTCCAGCTTCCTTGCTGCTATCTGGCCAAGCTCAGTGCTCCGCTTTCCAGATTTCTTGTCCCAGAATGACTCCAAGGCTAATGCAAATATTTTGGAGCAACTTCCACCCAATGTTTTGGTCAAGTCCTTTTGATTTATTGTTAAAAATAATATGTAGAGTTGAGTTCTTCTTGCTTCTTGACATCCTTTGTTCCCCAGCCACCCTGCCTTGCCCACTACCAGTCCTGCCCTGTTCAAGCTCTGGCTTATCTTTTTAGAACAGCCTTCTCCCATCTGAGCACCATCCAGAGATGTGGACCTCAATTCCCAGAATTCTCAGCATCAGCCATGCCTGGTGCGGAATTCTGGGGGTTGAAGTCCACATATCCAGAGGGCATCCACGTTGGGGAAAGATATTCTATAGCTACAAAGACCAATGCTATGACATTCTGCTTTGCTGGTGAGATTCCTAGAGGCATCTGTTTGGCCAATATAGGAACACTATGCTAGGGGAAGATGGGGCTTCGGTCTGATGCAATGTTCCGTCCGCTACCTGTCATCTGGTCCCCCACCTCATGTATTCACCTCCCACACTAAATTTTGTGGCACCTGGTACCACTACTACATCATTCCCATAGAACCGGAAGACCCTCTTCCATCTTGACCCTGGATCCTTCTTTTTTTTCTTACAGCAACTGAGCTACTTGTCAGGTTCAGGGACCAACCTCTTTCTGTTTCAGTGGAAGTGTCTGAAAACATTCCATAACATCACAGGGAGAAAAACCAATGGCAAAGGATAGTGTGTAAAAGTCAGAAACAGCCCAGGTCTAAGTCGAATCTTTAAGACAATTTGCCCTGGGTGTGCAAAGGTACACGGAAACACTCTGGTCTCTAGACTGTCTATCCCTGCAGCCTTCCTTATCCTGGAGGTTCTCCAGAAGTTCTAGAGACACAACTCTCAAAGTTCCCAGCCAGCAAATTGCGATCCCAACATAGCTGGAGAGGGCTGCCCTATCGTAACTCACTCTGACACTCAATCTTACCACCATTTGCCAATCTAAAGCAAATCTGTAGGGTTTTTTTTTTTTAAAGAATGCCCCTGGAGAATTCTGTAACATTTATTTTATTGGCATTTTTTATAACCTTGTGATCCTGCCAAGCCTTAGATTCTTTACTGATTCTTTTCTTCCTTGAAGCTACTGAAGACAGAGATTTAACTTCTATGTGATTCATATTATACACTGTTATCCAACCAACAGTCTGAGACAAGAAACCTTTCATAAATAAATAAAGACAAGGCAACCAGTTCATTTCTAGGAATTTTACGATCTGCTTGCTTTAATGTGCCTATCCCCACACAGGATATGAGCTTTATCAAAACTACTGCAATACTGTAATAGGTTTACACGCTTCATTTATTTTGCTGGAATTAATACAGTGAAGGCTGTTCTGTTTAATATCTTCCTGAACAGCAAAAAAGGAGGGACGACTGGATGCAGACTCTAGATCAGTGTTTCTCAACCTTGTCAACTTTAAGATGTGTGGACTTCAACTCCCAGAATTCCCTAGCCAGCACAGTTGTTGGGGAATTCTGGAAGTTGAAGTCCACATGTCTTAAAGTTGACAAGGTTGAGAAACACTGCTCTAAATTAACTAGATCTGTGATTTTCAAGACTGCAGGTTGTAGGCAAGCTAATCACACTTTTCCCCTAAAGTACAGCATACTCAGGTCCCAACTCCACCTCAGGTACAAAACTACTTCCTTACTCCAAAACTATATTTATAAACCTGAAAATGCCCATTTTTTAGCCCTGTAAATTGTGGCAACAGGTGCTGGAAAATGTTAAGGGACAGCAAAGATTTTCATCCTAACAAAGTTGTCTATCTGAGGCCATCTGAAAACTCTTTGCTTTTTCATGTAGATTCACCAGTTGCCTCCAACCTATAAATACAGCCAAAGTAATGTGTTAGCTGTGATTTAAAGCAGGAATTGGCAATATATGGACCACCACCTGTTGGAAAACTTCTACCTTTTCTGGTCTGTGAGGGAGAAGGAGGAGAACTTCCAGTTGTCCACAGTTCTGTCCTAAGTGCTTGACATCTTAACAAGAATAATTTGTCTGTTGAGGTTATTGAAGGCATTTATTTCTTATGGCTGTTAGCTGCCTTGAGTTCATAATAAGCAGAAAAATGGAATATACATTATAATTATTACCTCAATATACTTTTAAATTCAGTACTCAGCCTGATTTTCATGCTAGTCTACTATCTGACAGGCTTCTTTTCTCCTTGCATTTTTTAAAAAGTAAGTTCTTGAAAATTTCAGTGTGATGGGTTTTTTATTCTCACTTTTCATTCATAACAGTTCTTGGTTCTCTTGTGAAGCAAAGCCACCTTTGTTAACTTCTCAAAAGGACATAAACACTGGCCGTGGGGATGAAGTTCAAAGTCCCAACTGCTGACCAGAATGTTGAAACCCTGGGAGACTGTCCCCGGTTCATGCTTTGTTGACACACAACTGACCTCAGTACTTGAGAGGAGGAGCAGGTCACATGGCCAGATTGTACTTCAATGCACCACAACGATTCATGGCTTGGCATCAATGCTGCCCAACACAGGCTATAACCCAACACAGAACCAAAGTCTACAAAGGCAACGTCAAATGTGGACATTAGTCACAAGGAGAACTTCCGTTCACAGTTCCCAGGGATGTATCAAGATGTTAACCCTACGTACTCCTCTCTTTGTAAGTCCCATAACTGTATGAGCTAAGAGCAGGAAACAACAAAGTACATTTCGAGTCAGCTGGACTGATTTCACAGGCCACAAGTTGGCTCGGAACTCTAAACAGCTGGGGAAGATGCGGTGGTTCAGAACTCACTAACATCTGGGAAAGACTGGAAGAGCTCCATCTGCTGTGCTGAGTTTCTCAAAGCCAAATCAAAAGATAATCAGGAATCCTCCTCCTCCCAGGACAAACATAAGGATCACATGGATCCATTTGTTCTGTTAAGAGCAAGGTTGACAGAAGTACATAAGCCAAGATGTGACCTGTGAGTCCTGAATTTTTCCATTTTGCCATGTTGAGAAAAATTCAACCTGAGAGAGGGACTGAATGAATTTCTTTGAAGCTACCTTAGGGCCAAATAGATCACTAACAGTAGTTCTCTAAAGTATCAGAAAGAGAAGTTTTCTTCATCACATGTAGCTTTCACTTAACAACTGTTTGTTCAGTGACTGTTCAAAGTTATGATGGCACTAAAAGTGACTTACGACTGATGCCCGAAGTTACGACCATTGCAGTGACCCCGCGGTCACGTGATTGTGATCTGGGCGCTTGGCAACCAGCTCACACTTACAACAGTTGCAGCGTCCCAGTGTCACGACTGCCATCTGCAACCTTTCCAGCCAGCTTCTGGCAAGCAAAATCAATGGGGAACTACATGATTCACTTAATGACCGCACTTAACTACCACTACAAAAAAGATCATAAAATCAGGTCTGGTCACGTGACGATTCGCTTAACAACTGTATCACTTAATGACCTAAATTCCAGTCCCAATTGTGGTCATTAAACTAGGATTACCTGTAACTGCTACCTCCTTTTAACTGCAGATCCCACTTGTGAATCTCAGGTAAACAGGCTAAGAAACTTGGAATAGCTTCTGATGAGTAGGCAATAGTGGGCTAGTCTGAATCATGAACTAAAGAAGAAAGTTTCATATTCAGTGCAGATAAACACAATCTAGTAAAAAATGGTCCTTTATGTAGTCTAGCTAAAGTGTTCAAACCAACATTTTGGCGTTTTTTTCAAACCTACTTGGCATCTTTGGTACGCAAAGGATGTGTTCTCTCACCTAATGATTCTCCTTCCTCAATAGACTGGTTGAGTTAACAAAGTTTGTTGGCTAATATTGTACAACGGGCTGTAGTTGGCTAGTTTTAAACCTGGTGTTTTTTCTGGCTTAGTCTATTGTGTAAACCCAGCAGATTTGGTTAGCTGATCGTTAGATGTATTGTTCAGACCTAGAAGCTGGGGTAATTCACTAACTGGGTTAGTGCAGTGTTTCTCAAACCATGACAACTTGAAGATGTGTGGACTTCAACTCCCAGAATTCCCCAGCCAGCCTTGCTGGGGATTCTGGGAGTTGAAGTCCACACATCTTTAAGCTGCCAAAGCTGAGAAACACTGGGTTAGCATGTTGTATGAATGATGACCTTTATTTGAAAACAGTGAAAATGATGTACGAATGAACTTAGAATGAGAGCCTAAGAGTCTATATTTCCCTCTGGGTTGAGCATTCAGTCTCAGCTCTCCCCAATCTGCTGATCCTCAGATACTATTTATTTATTTAAAATATTTCTACAGCTGCCCCTCTTACAGCACACAGCTTTGGATGGATGGCAACAATAACAAAAACAAAAGCAATAAAAAAAAATACACCCCAAAAAAGGGACACACTAGATTCCCATGATCCAAAGCCAGCATGCCACTGGGAACATTGGAAAGGCCACAAGCATGCTTACGATCGGGACATCAATGTACATGCTGCATCCGGAAAAATAGAAATAAGGTGCCTTGCGTCTGTCAACAGAGCAGCCCCGTTCTCTTTGCAAATAAAAACAAAACTGGACAAACAGCTTTGGTTTATTTCAAATCACAGGATGTGTTTTATAACTAAACTTCTGTCAAGAGAGCCAGAGTTAACGGTTAATCTTTAATATGACATCAAACCAGCAATGGGAGTTTATCATCAGTTGGGTGACGGATTAGGTCAACTGCAAGACTTTATTTGCAAAAGGAACATTGTCAAGAGCTATTGGAAGAGGATAAGCTGTAGGGTAGTGCTATATTCACCAGGTCCAGAGCTACAAAAGGTTGTAGGATCCAAGGCAGTTATGGACTGAAACTTCTCAGTTTGTTCTGGATTAACCTAGACTCTAAACTGGGTCCTGATTAGACACTAGGTATATAGTAGTATTTCTCAATTTTGGCAGCTTGAAGATGTCTGGACTTCAATTCCCAGAATTCCCCAGCCAGCATGGCTGGCTGGGAAATTCTGGGAGTTGAAGTCCAGACATCTTCAAATTGCCATGGTTGAGAAACACTGCTATGTAGTAATAATTCAATGTTGTTCCAAACATATTCCAGCTCTGACCTTATGAGTTGTAGATCATGGGACTGCCCGGCACAAGGAAATCTCTTCCTTTAGCACGGAAATCATCTACCTTCTCTGTCACTCCACATTTCCTTGCGTTATTCCCAGAAAGAACAGTGAAATTCCATCTCCAGCTGGAAATCTTCAGCAACATACAGATTGCATGTTGAGAAATGGGATCTGTGGGAATGAACCTCCCATGGAGTCCTGCAGCCCTGAGATTAAAAACTTGGTGCAGACTTTAAGCCAGGGACTGATGTAATCAATTAATTCTAGAAAATATAGTAAGTGTCAGGGACAGATATGCAGGGCATGGAGAAAGCACAAGTTTCTCTTCATCGAATTTCTGTAGCAGAATCCTGGATCCTACCCTGAATCTTATTTAAGATCTGCTTTGAATGAGATCTGGACTTCAACCAACTTGGGAACTCTTCCAACAGTTTTAGGGCTACCATATCTGGGCTCAGATATCTAGATCAGGGTTTTTTTAAACTGTGTTCCACAGAACCCAGGGTTCCATCAGAGAGTAAGAGGAAAAACGCAGCCAACTTTCTATCACTAGAGCTTTGCCTCTTGATCCCGATTCCAAAATTTCTTCTCAATGAACAGATTTCACAGCCTGAAGAGCATTTGAAAGCCCCTGATCTAGATAACTTCTAGAATTCTGCATCTGTGAGATTTCTTCATCTCCTTCTCCATGTGCAGAGACTGCACATTTTTTAAACATGGGACACCATTCAATGGTAGAGATACCTCCATCTGGACTCAGAATTTGTACAATCCAGAATGAGCTTCCCCATGGGACCTGCTGTACAGACCACAGAAAGTGGAAAAGCATACAATCTAAGAGACCTACACAACGGAGAAGCGAATGGAGCTCACTTTAGACGGAGACAGATTCTCTTCCCTGCAACTAAACATTCCTAAAAGATTAAATTCCATCATCCAAGACTTGGATGCCAAAAACGGAGAAGAGAACGAGGCCAACATCAGCCATGCTGGCAGGAAATGGAGGGCAATCATTAGAATAAGACAGATAGTGGGAGCTAGCAAACCACACAGCACTGTGTACCAGTACAAAATTATATGAACAGGCCCAAAGAAATATTCTTCTGAATCCTAAATGACACAGCCAAGCTTCTCCTGACCAGCCTGGATTCAGGGCATCAAGTGAAACTGCTACAATACTCCAAGCAGAGGGTTCTAGCCAACATCACTACATCCAACACTGAACACATCAGCTTGGCATCCTCAAATGTTGATTTAGACTTACATCCTGCCTTTCCTCCAGGAGTTCTCTCAATGGCCTCTCTCTCTCTCCCCCCATCCTCCTCCATTTTCTTCCTGCACGCAACAATCTTGTGAGGTAGGTTGGGCTGAGAGAGTGGCTGGCTCAAAGTTGAGGGTGGACAACCCACTTAATAGATCCAGTCAAGTGGCCTGGGACACTTCTTTTTCCAGCTGAGGGCATGGGTTGAATCTGCCCCTTTGGGTTAATTTACCCATTGTGCAAACCCAGAGCAGGGGTTCATTCGGTACCTGAACAGGTTGTCTGCCTAAACTCCCCAGTTTAGCTTGCTTTACTGCTGCCAGAGGACAGAAGTGGGCACACGAACACCCTCTGAAGAATTACATGCTCGCCCAACATTCAGTTGCACAGGCTGGAAAGAAGATGATAAAATATTAAGTCACGCTAGAATCGAGCTACAGAGCTCGGCAATCGATTTTCTTAAGAACGATCTCCTCCAAGTCAAATGTCCCCATCCCACAGAGACTGGCCCCTTTGGTTTTTTCCTTCCACAAACTCCAGTCCGTGACCACGGCTCTCCAAATCCGGGCCCTCCGGAGGTGCCGTACTACAATTCCAATATTGCACAACCAGATTGAGCAAAGGGGGAGTTCTGAGATTAGTAACCTAAAATATCTGGACCTTCCCAGGTGAAGAATGCTAGAAGGCAGGGAGGAACCGCCGCAGGGCCCCCGAACTACTGTTTTGCAGGCAAAAATCAGCAGGGGTGTTTCCCAGCTTTAAAGTGGAAAACATAATAAAACTGTGGTGTAAGCACTAGGATAAGCTTCTTTCTTTTTTAAAAACAAAAACATCCCCGAGAATTGATCCCTGCTGAGCCAGAATATTCTGGCAGCGTCGTGCTATCAATACAGTTCTCCTCTGCTGCAAAATGAAGTACGTCTCGCGCCATAAAAATATTGCCCATCCCTGCTATAAGCTAAAATGATTCTCTAGTTCAGTGTTTCTCAAGCTTGGCAGCTTGAAGAGGTGTGGACTTCAACTCCCAGAATTCCCCAGCCAGCCATGCTGGCTGGGGAATTCTGGGAGTTGAAGTCCACACCTCTTCAAGCTGCCAAGCTTGAGAAACACTGCTTTAGTTACACATAGCTGGGAATAAGCAGCTTGTTTAAAGCATCTTAGTGAATTCATGGCAGAGGCAAGATTCATTGTGAGAACTTCCTATTGCTTAGGAAATCCTATTGCTGTATGTATGATTTCCTATCACCCCTATACAACTCCTCTTCTCTGGAAACCCCCCCCCCTTCTGCAGAAGTCCACTTTATTGACACCCCATGAAAATGAACTTTTATTTTGAAGAAAAGTAACAGAAAACATTCACGGAGCAGTCCAGAGGTGGAAGAAGTTTGAAAATTAACTCACCGGTCCCTGTTAAAAGAGCTACACATCTACTCCATCTACTGCTTATTAATGTTTAATTCCCCCAAACACTTCAATGAGTACAGAAAACAGCCTGTAAATGAGGCAGGATAGAGGGGCGGGGGGTAAACTCCCCAAAGCCGTGTTTGTCAACCTTGGCAGCTTTAAGATGGGTGGACTTCAGCTCCCAGAATTCCCCAGCCAGCACATCCACCCACCTTAAAGTTGCCAAGGTTGACAAACACTGCCCAAAGGAATGACAACCTTCACACACACACACACACACACACACACACACACACACACACAAAACAAAAACAAAGAAAGAAATCCTTTGATTCCTTCGGAGACAGAATATTCTGGCATAATCCTGCCAGCAATAAATAAATAAATGACAGGCAAAAACAGGTCATCTTGGACATGATAAATACATTTGCTCTGGCATACATAAATAAGTCTGTAAATAAATAATGGCATGCAAAAAAGGGGTCCTATGGGAAAAGGTAAATTTACCCAGGCCGAGGTGTTGAAACCTTTTGTTTGGAGAAAAGCCTTACAAATGAGAAAGCAACAGAAAAGCCAACAAAAGACAAGGATGCACAGGACCAGAAAGGAGACTTTTCGGGGAGCATACAGATCCAGAACTCCCAGAATAAAGAATCTGGATCCCAAAGCTCTGCGTTTAGTTCTTGTGGGTTGCTAAGCACGTTCTGCGCACGGTCAGGAGCTACAGATGAAAAGGGGAAGCCGGGAGGGGCAATGTGCCGTTGCAAAGTCTTGCCAAAGGTTCTTTCCGCACATCAACACACCACAAGACCTCCGTAAAGAGTGACAGGACCCTGGACATTTGCGCAAGGAAGCGCATGGAGTAAACTCAAGGAGTGAGCGAACCACACCAGCTGGAGGCATTAACAGACGTGGACCCGAGCAGCCGTTCTTCCGCAAAGGTTTTCTCCCTCTGCAATTTTAAAGTTCCCTCTCTCACCCCATCCGGTTTATTTTCTGCAAGAAAAGCGGACGGCTTTTGCCATGCAAACTCCTGGCCTCGGCGTCTAGACGTTCGGGTCCGACTCCCTTTGCACAGAGCCAGGAAATTGCGTGGCAAAGGCTTCCTTCCCACAGCCCGCAGGTTTTGAAAGGTGCAACGCTGGGTGGTCTGCAGTCCTGTTAGGGAGCGTCGACTTTTTAGCCCAGATGGAGAGAAGGAGAACTGGATCTGCCGCGCTCTCGGAATGAAAGCGGAAAAGATTCTCTTTTAGCTGCCTTCCCACTCCGCAGGCAAGATCAATATACACTGGAGCAGAACAGGCACCACGCTCAGACGCCGGCCAAATAAAATAGCAAGGACTGAATTAGAAATTAGGACAGGACCTTGGGGAGCTGCCCTCCCCCTCCCTCCCCCCTCCCTCCCCCACAGGCAAGGAAGGGAGAGGAGAGCCGATCCCTGCAAAATACCCCAGACGGCAAGGGCGGTTGAGAGCCATTGCATTGCAAAACAAGGGAGCCACCTCATCTTCAATGAGCACACCCACACCTGGGCAGCTCCAGGGACACCCCCCCCCAGAGACCCCGTAGGAACAGTGCGCCCCATTGCTCGGGAAGGAGGCATCCCGTTTTCCTAGCAAGACCCCGGGGGCGGCAGGTCCAGGGCTCCACCGAGCGGGTCCCAATGCGATGCAAAGATCAGACCGTGTCACCTCCCTGGAGAAGAGAGCGCAACTGAACAGAGCCCACGTCCCGCAGCGGTGGGGTCAGCCAGGGGCCCCGGTCCCACAGAAGACCCAGGAACCTCCTCAGCTAGGTGTACTTGGAAAGCTCCCCGAGAAGCAAGCCAAGACCGTTTCGGGGGCAGACGAGGATACAGATCCTCTGCTGCTCCCCCCCCCCCCGAATTCCACGGTCTCCTGCTCTCCTACAGCCCAACAGAAGAGGGCCCCTCCCTCTAGGGGCCATGGGGAAGAATCCGAATCCCACCACCAACCCCATCTTGACAGCGGGGGGGGGGGTCTTCGTGGCCCAAGAGAGCTGCCCGTGACAGCGGCATCTTCTCCCAGATCTGCCACCCTCTCCCAGGCTGGAGGGGAAGCCGGACGGACCCCCTCCCGGCGGTTGCCAAGATGCCCTATGGAGACCCCCCCAAATTGCTCAGAAAGCCCCAGCTCTCCTCTCCCTAACCCTCTGCCCCCAAAGGAGAAGCAAATCCCTCCCTTCTCTTATCCTTCCTCCCACTCCCCTAAAACGATCTGCAGGCTGGACACCCCCGTAACCCTGGGCCGGACTACAAGTCTCATCTCCCCCAGCAGGCCAATTTGACCCTCTTCTCCAGGGGGATGGCAAGAAATGCAGTCGCCGTTCAGTCCAGAGGAAGGAAAAAAGGGGGGGGGAGGAAAGAACGTCGGCTGTGGATGATGGGCATCGCCGTCCACCCTAAGCAGGAGGCGCCCGTTGCTGTAACGGGAGGGGAGAAGCGAGGGGGGCTGATCAGCCGCTGCAATTCCATTGCTCGCCCCCCCGTCGCCCAACTACACCTCGCCCCGCTTTCCTGCAAGTCGAAGGTCTGAGCAATGAATCAATGCAATCGAGTCTGCCTTTCCAGTGGTGCACGCGTGCACAGAAGCGTCCCCCCCGCAACGAAGCAGCGGCGCTGGACGCAGAGCCTCTCCCTGCCCCCCGGCGCTCCGGAGGAAGGCTGGGGAGGGGGCGCCGGAGGAACTCCTTACCTGCAGAAGATGCTCCAGCTCCTGCGCCGGCGGAAGAGCACTGGGGCGCCGCGAACGTTCCCTGCCGATTTACAGCACTCAGCGAGAGGACGCCAACTCAGACCGACAGGCAACACAGCGGGAAGGATCCCGGATGTAGACCGCTCCGCCCCCTGTCGTGCCTTTCCCTGGCCCGCCCTTGACTCCGGCCGGAGACGGGCAAGGCGACGGCTTCATCCTCTGCACTGCGCAGGTGCGAGGGCAACCCTCGGCTGTGCTAGGTTCGTAGAAGTTCTACTCTTTTTTTTTTTACGCACCCACCGACGTCGACCCAAAGTCGGGGTTTTAATGCATTCAGTTAGCACGTTTATTGAGGGAGTAATGCGCCGCAAGCCAGCTTTCCTCAACCTGGTGCCCTCCAACGGACCTGGAGGGCGCCAGGTTGGGGAAGCCTGCATAGATTTATATTAGAGTCAGGCAACCTTTTCATGCATGTACTTCTCTGTGCAGAAATGTGTACGCAGGACTCAAGGAAGTTTGCAATGCGGCAGCAAAGGAAAGTGAAGCCACAGAAATGCCATAAAACTCACGGAGCCAGAATTACAAACAGCCTATCACCATTAGCACTCGTGCAGCCTTGGGGATAAGGAGGTCATAAATGCTGAAAGGCTAGGGATGCACACGTGCAAACGAGGTGGTCTTCCTGATCAAAGCGCAAACCTTGACCATGAGGTCACGTCTGCCATCTTGCAGATGTTGACCTTCCATGCAACACCCCTGGATGATACCCAGGGCTTTGCCCTGGACATGGAAGCGAATCCGTAACCAATGCCGGGCTTGAACGGCAGGGCTGCGTTGCTAAATCGGCTACTTCCGCTTAGCAGAGGGGTTGCTGCGCTTTGGACCAGCTGGAGCTTGCAAGTCATCTTCAAAGGCAGCCCCAGGGTGAGGGCCTAGCAGTAGTCTAACCATGAGTGATGAAGACACTAATCATTGTCAGAGCCTCCCGGTCCACTAAACTGCAGTATTATTACTACTGCTATTGGGAAAGGTGTTTAGACACAAAACCGAACGGGCGGACGAAGGGATCAGTGCAATGATTGACTGACAGTTCCCTTTGCTCAGCCACCGGCTGTTACTTATTTGCACGCTGTACCGCTTCAACCATTTTTCGAGCTCAGATCAATCCAGACTGCATTTGCAAGAGGAACTGGAAGAACTGGGCAAAAGGAAGCTGGTGATCTGCAGGTTCCCCGAGGAGACCTGCCTCTCGCTTCCTGTCGGTTTTCTCAGGAACAAGCCGTGCTGGCTGTAACAGAGCACGTTCCCAGTTTTGTGTTTTGGAGAAGCAGGGGGCGGTGGGGACGACTTTCAGCTCCAGTCACATTCAGAGCTTGGTGATTCGTTCCTTGAATGCACATTTCTCTTGCATCTTCGTTTCAGATGCACTTTTGGACTTCAGCCTTCACCTGCAATGAACCCTAAATCCAGCTAGCCGTTCTGGAGCTGCAGATATTCTTCCTCATAGCCTTCTGTTAACATGGTAGGTCTTTCAATGTCATTGGGCTGTGATTTTTTTTTCCCCATCTCTGACAGGGATGTGACGCAGGGAGCAAAAGCTCAGTGTAATGAAATTACATCTTAGGAAAGTATGTTGGGCCACGTCGGGGCTTTCTAGCCAGGCGTAAATCCTGCGTTATAAAGGATGGACCCACCGTTTAACAGGTGGTCAGAATGCAGTGAGGCCCCAATGGTAAGTTAAAATGGGAAAGTTGTACGCTTTGCCATAAGCCATGATTTGCTAACCACAGTAGTTCGCACAATTTCAGCCCAAACTGGACAAGCCAAGTTAATTTAGAGCAATGGGTGAAAGCACCCAACATTTCACGCTAGCCTTCTCCATTTGGTCTTCTTGGATTTCATCTCCCAGAATCCCTAGAGAGTTGGGAAGTCGTATCTATCTCTTTTTTCTTGGGTCCCCCAGTACGTCTTTCCCAGCATTCCATTCAACGGTGGTGCTAAATCAGCTGATATTTGCTGTGCTGCAGTTGCTATGATCCTTGGGTTGGGTTGGGCCATCTGGCTATCTAGCCCTGAAATTCTCCAAAGTCTCAGGCAGAGAAGGGTGTTCCCCTATTCTGCTGCACTCATGGCGATGCCAAGCCTGAATGATGGTCCTGAGCATCTTTAATGGAAGGAGGATGAGGTTTCAAGATAACAAGGAAATATTGCCCCCTCCCCCCCCAAATTTGCTATGCAAGTTTGACCTCTCTTCTCCTCACTCTCTTCGTTCACCATACTCAAATTCAAGTCATATAAAGCACTTACCCCTTCTGGCTCCTTCAGGGACTGGGGAGGAGTCTGGTTGGCTAGATCTGGGAGGTGGCCAATGGGTCATGGTGGAAGGGACCTACGTCCTTGAATGAGGCTATGGTGCGTCCCCTCCTTTAGAGGTTCTCCTGGAATCCAGCCATATTTGTTGGCTGGTTTTCAACCTTCCCTTCCAGGAGAAGTTGGTGAGGAGTGTCAGAATGCTCTATGAGTATGTTTCTCTGAATCCTTTTCAGTCCCATTATTATTATCATTGTATTGTCGAAGACTTTCACGGCCCGCATACGATGGCTGGTGTGGGTCTTCCGGGCTGTATGGCCGTGGTCTTGAAGTCTTGTTTCCTAACGTTTCGCCAGCACCTGTGACCGGCATCTTCAGAGTGCAGGAGCACAGACAGGAGCAGACAGGAGAGAACTGCTCCTGTCTGTGCTCCTGCACTCTGAAGATGCCGGTCACAGGTGCTGGCGAAACGTTAGGAAACAAGACTTCAAGACCACGGCCATACAGCCCGGAAGACCCACACCAGCCATTATTATCATTATTTGTCTTTATTGGGGCTTGAACATCGTAGACCTGACACCATGGTTAAATAAGCTGGGTCTTAGCAACAAGATTATTACTGACCTAATAAAATATTATTTTTATGTGGATTGTGGAATATTGATTTGGTACATTCATATACCCTGGTGATTTGTAAGACGAAGCAGTACAACTAAAACGTCCACAGTACCGCATGAACAGTTCAAACAGCCACGGTAACCATTAAAAGAAGTTCAGTACTAAAACATTTTTGCATATAGTTAACACACAGAAGCCAACCGGGGCTATTAAGCAAACTTTCTTTTTCCCTCCTCACTTCGTGGAAATGGGAACGACCAGCACGTGAAGCAGGTTAAGTACTGTTTATTCACTGACAGCAGGATTTGCAAATGAAGAAAACAAACAAATCGGTTGAGAGAGAGAGATCAACCTAGTATAATGACTCATGAAAAAAAAAAGCTTCTTTGGCAACTACTGATCCTTCGGTTGTTGACGGACCAGATTCTGCATTCAGCTACAATCTGGTTTTCTGCATTTGGACTTACACTAATATGTGAATCTAGTCACGGTAGTCTGTAAAACACAATTTTATTGCGCCATGTGGTGGGTTTGAAAGTGTTGGACTATGACTAGGGAGGCCAGGTTCTGAGCCTGTCAGCCTTGCGAGGTAGTCCAGACAAAATGCACAACCATGAGTACTAACTCTAACTTTATTGTGAGGTTACATTGACAGAATCTTGCAAGTCTGAAAGTGCATCTCTCCCCCCTCGCCTTTACAGTCCAAGAAACTAGGGAGGGTCCCTTCTGAGATGTTTGCCTCATCCCCATTCCTGCTGCGGGCTCAGCTGATGCTTATCTGACTGGTGCCTAGTCTGTGGCTCTTCCCCCTGTCTCCCAAGGTCCTTCCCACAGACCATTACGTTCCCACGGAAGACTACTGGGTGATTCATTTTCTCTTTGCCCAGCCTACCTCACGGGGTTGCTGTTGTGGAAATAAAATGAACAGTTGTCTCCATGTAAGCTGCTCAGAACTCTTGGAAGAATGGCAGGAGGTGAACAGGCCGTTGTGGCTTAGTCTACAAACCATGGTGAAAATGAATTATGAATTTTTCCGAGCCAGACTTCACATGGTGGACCATGGTGGGGATTGGCGCAACTCAATTCAAACATGCACTAACAGTCCAAGCAGATCATTCCGATGTGCAAAATAGCATCCAATTTTACAAGAGGGGGATACTAAGCCTTCGTAGAGTAATTAGCTTAAGATTTGCCTGTGAATTCATGGCACAGAAGGCTTCAGAGAAACAAAGCTTAAAGATGGATAATTAAAGCACTAATTAATTACTTTAATGAAAGTGATTAAAATTAAATTCACCCTCCCCTCTTTCCCACAGAAGTAAGGAACTGCAGTTGATGAAGAATATCATGTGAGTGTTTGACCTTAAGCACCTCTGGAAAAAATTTCGAAGGGGAAACCAGAAATGCAGTCGATACAACACATTTCTGATTTCTTTCCTTGCTTGGAATATTACGCGATTCACGAGTTTGCGATGACGGTGCCGACATCACTAAAGGATTTCCTAAATGTAGATAGATCTACATCTATGCATTTAATTGGCAACTTGAAGTTTTGCCTTCTCCAACCAGGTAGAACTACAACTTCCATCCTCCTCCAGCTTGTTTGCCTGAATGTGATGGGAGTTGTACTCCAACATACCTTTGGAGGGGCCTGTTTGGGGAAGGTGGTGTGTGGTGCTCCTGAAGTGGAAGTGGCAGTAAATATTTTTCTTGCAACAGAAAAAACTTTAGCATTTCCGAGCAACTTCTGCAAAACGGTTGATTCTCTGGAGAAGCTGGGTTGGGTGCAATGAATTCAAGAGAGGAGAGTTTTTGTTTCCTGGTGCAATTCTATGCACACCCATTCCTTCCCTAGAACTTCAACTCATGTGAATTCCCCATTAGGAAAACTCGCTCCTGCAGAGGTCTGAGAGACTTCTTTGAAAGGCGTGTGAAGAAATCAGCACCTGGGCCTTCAGCGGGCCTTGCCAAAACTTGTCCCTCTGACGCAGCTAAAAATCTTGCACAGGGTTGCATCATGAAGCAACCGTGAATGCCAAATGCACAAATTCCGTTGCAATGCCCCAACAGGTGAGCTGGCACCACCTGCATTAGCCCAGGGAAGCAGCAGGCTTTGTGGGTGGATTTCTTAAGAGCTTCAGAGGGTTGCTCAGAACAGGCAGAGCCCTTTTGGTGTATCTCAACATCAGCTTCTGACCTCTGGAACGTATGAGTGCTCCAAGGGAGTCCATGCAGTCGGTGGCTGAAGCTTGCTGGGAAAATTTCTGGCTCAGACCTCTGAGGGCCACTTCTAAAAGTGGGTCTGGCAAGGGAAGGAAAAAGCGCTAGATCCATAGAGAATCCAGCACCTTCTCTTTTCTACCCCACCCCATCTGTGTGGGAGAACTATTTGGGACCCACAAGAGGAGAATTAAGAAATGGCCTCTGTGTATTTTTAGGTTCCTCTTTCTCCCCTTGGTAGCTGTAGCTTAGGGGTATTTGTGTGAGTGTGTGGCTTAGCATGTTGTACAAACGTAGCCAGTCTGGCTACTTTATAATTCAGGGGATTGCATAAACCCAGGAAGTAGGTTAATCCAGGCACCAAATTTAGCAAGCTGTACAGTGTGCTTGCTGCCACAGAGTGGGATGGGGTCCATGAGAACATAAGGAGAACATAAGCAGTGTCCTGCTGGATTGGACCCCTGGCCCATCTAGTCCAGCAGTCTGCTCTCCCAGTGGCCAATCCTCTGCACGAGGAAGCTCCCCACTCCCCCAGCAGATGGCCTTCAGAGGCATCCCACTGCCATCAAGGCTAAGAGCCATTGATTGCCATGACTTCCATGAATTGGTCCAACCCTTTTTTGAAGCCAGATGTGATGGGCTGTGAGAATAACCTTGGGAGACGAGGAGGAGGAGCCGCAGCCTAGACAATGGTCAGAAAAAAGATACCTCAGCCCACAGAAGGAATGGGGGCAGGGAAAGCATCTCAGAAGGGGCTCCTCCTCCTCCTATTTCCCAAGGTGGTTCTCACAGCCCATTACACCAGCCAAGCTGGTAGCCAGCACCACATCTCATGGCAGTGAATCCAAAAGCTGAATTAACCATCAAGTCCAACCCCATCGCTCAGGGTCGGAATCCAAATTACGGCTTCCATGACATACATCTATCAACCTTCTGCTTGAATAAAGTAGTCTCCTTCTTGACACCTTGCACTGTGTCAGCTTCAGAAAAGCAAACTGTAATAACTTCTAGGACACTATTGCAGGAGAAGAGAATAGGGAAAAAGAGGTCATGATGAGCGTGTTCTTATAAAAGGAGATATTAATAGCACAATTGACACCACCACCAGTGAGGAAAACAGAAGATAGCAGAAGAAACCTGCTTCTGCAAAGTGAAGATCTGTAAATGTAAAAAGGCACATAAGGAAAGAGGAAGAGCGGATTGCAAGTCTTCACTTCTGTTGCCTCTTATGAAATCAACTGGATTCCAGGTAGAGTCTCCATACGGGTTCCTTGAAGCCAGTGTGGACAATGAAGAAACATTTCATTTAGTCAGATTCTATTAACCTAGTTCCTTCATTTGCCCAAACTCCTTCAATCCCAGATTCCTCTATTTTTTTCAGCATTAGCATTCTCATCAACCCTTACAATAAACACGATCAGCAGCATCCTCCAGCTCTTGCTGTTTTTCTCAGACTGATAGAAGCCGCCTCGTGGGTCTTTGCTTTGGGCTCAGAGGGAAGGAAGGAAAGAGAAAAAAGAAGAATGAAAGGAAGGAAGGAGAAAAGAAGGAGGGAGGGAGAAGAGGGGAGGAGAAGGGGGGGAGGGAGGAAGGAAATGCCAGAGTGGTTTAGGCTGAGAAGAAGCCAGACATTGGTGCAATCTGGACCTGGAGCATCTGATTGTCAGCCATGCCTCTTTCATTCCCAATACTCTGCATCTGCTGTAAATGCCCCAGCTGGGAAGATTGCACACTGGGCTTTACTGGATCACGAGGGAAGGACTCATGTGCGGTTCAATCTGCTGACCATGATAACCGGCCCAGAGCTTCGCCACCACGTTCCCTAACCCAGCCCCCTGCAGATAGGAGGAAACGCAACTTAGGGCATTGCCAGCTGGCTCCGTGAGTTGTAAACCTGACACATCCAGAGGCTGCCAAAGATTGTGCTGAAGGCGGCTGTGTCAGGAGTATTGTGGCAAATACAGCAGCAGATTAGACCTGCACAGCTGATGTGGGCAACCAGAGCAGTCCTGGGATGGGCTGAGGCCAAGCCACCGTTGAAGTCAAATGCTCTCTGAATCCACATGATGATCAGTCTCCAGTCTCCACAAACACTGGCAACCTGATTCCTCTTCCAGGCGAATGCACCCGGGGGTAAATATGCCCCAGAGACCCTTCTGAATTCTCTGAGCACAGCCCTGGCTTTGATCATTGTCAAAACTCACCTTCCTTTTCATTTACAAGCTGAATTCTAACTTCCGGTTCTCAATGGCAAAAACCAAGTTACTTAGTTGATTTCTTACTTGAGCTGCATATGTCCTCTCCCCCTTTGAATCCAGCCCTTCAGCCCAGGAAATTGGTTTCATATTTCCCCAACCCTTTTCTGCTTCTCTGGAAAGGAGTGTGCCTTAGTTACACATCCCTCCCAACCAGGAAGGCACCAGATAAGTCAAATTTTCCACTGTGATCTGCAGTCCATTTAATCTGGCCTAGCTGCAGCTGACATCAATGAAACTAATCCAATTCAGGTGCAGATAATGCCCTTTAAGTCAGGGTTCCTCAACCTCAGCAACTTTAAGACGGCTGGACTTCAACTTCCAGAATTCCCCAGCCAGCCATGGAGTTGAAGTCCACCCGTCTTAAAGTTGCTGAGGTTGAGGAACTCTGCTTTAAGTGGTCTGTGGGTTTGTCTGTTCACTTATTTTGGGGGAAAAAATACAACACCCTGGACATAAAACTTCCTGCAAAAAAGTGGTGAAGTGCTTATCGAAAATGGAAAGAAGTGGCTTATCCCAGTTGTTGCTTTTTTCTATTCCAGGGAACAGCCACAATAGGATTGGTTAATTTATTTGTTGGGAGGTTAGAGGATCAGTCCTCTTGTCTTCTCTAATGGCCTACTGCTGACATAGCTTGAACCATCTGACCAGGATTGTGTGACCCAGTCTCTGAAAGGCCATGGATTACCATGGACTACCTTCCCCAGCCCTAAATGCTCCAGGGATGAGAAGTGAAAGAGCGCATGATCTTTACCATTGATCTCATTCATTTGGCTGGTGGTCACTCTTCAGAATGCCACAGAGGACTGTGCTCTCACCTTGGCAGTCCAAGGTGAATTGCTTCATTTGAGCTGCTAGAGACCAACCTTTGGGTCTTCTGCAGTGGTCACTGATGGCCAGCGTTGCTTAGTGATGGTATCCAGGCTCACCAGAAGAGCAACCAAGAAGTTCTCTGTGTAGGACTATCTGATCTGGATACCAAAATTTACTAGATGAATTTCACTCAAGAAGTACCCCAAACTCTCACTCTTTGTTGCCATCTAAGGGTCATCCTGATTTTGGAGTCCAGATCTGTGTTCTGACAACTACTAGGGTAAGGTGAGTAGCCCATCTGTGATTCAGTCCAGCCAACTGTGACCTGCTCCATGCAAACGTGTCCTAGCAATGACTTCTTCCTGACCCTTCCTTCCTCCTCCTCAGATTTCAGAGTCTGTTCTTATTGCCTGTTCCAGTCAAATGGTTCAGGGAGAAAAACCAGCCAGCCAGCCAAGAGGCTGGGAAATCATAATATAAGATCCATATGGATTTCTTTCTTTCCAAGACTTTCAGAAAGAACATTCTTCCACAGATTCTCTCCGTGTGAATCCATGTCCTCTTTCTGTTTACTCTGCTTGATAAATGGATCGATAAGGCAAGCACCATGCAAAAGCAGGCTTGTGAATCTCATTTATCCCTCCTTTTCTTAAAAAAAAAAAATTTCCACGTCAACCTATTCATAATATGCTTCTGGAGGCCCCCTCTCTATAGATCAGCCTTTTGGGTTCTTAAACTGGTGGGCCGTTATGAGAATAAATTCATCAACATCTTCAGAGGGGGCTTGTTTGAGCCACTCCCCACCCAAAAGAGGGAGTTGGGGCTGGATGGTTTTTGGAAGGTAGACTGTTTACCCTTAGGATAGAGCAAAACATCTTGGCTTCATGGTGGAATGGAGACCGGGTCCTTTCAGAATAAGCCAAGCAATTTAAACCACTGATTCTTCTTTAGTCCTATGAGCCGGTGTGAGCCCAGGCCAGCCCAAGTATCTGACTCACCTTCTAGGACCTACGGAAGACTATTATGGGTACTAATTAAAAGGGATTGAACACTGGAGTGGTGACTTGCCCTGGGAACTGGTGGCAATGATGAACAGGGCATTTGCTTTAGCTAGATTTACTTTTCTCAGAAACTGCATTTCAGTTTTAACAGCAGCCAAAATACGTCTCATTAAGTGTGTTCGTATAGCTGGGCCTTGAAGTAGTTCTGTGGCTCTCAGCCACAACTGAAAGGAGCAGTAAGAAATGATGCTGATCTATGCAAAATGTACCTAAGCTGCTTCATTCAAAGTTAATTTATTCTAACTGAAGGGGCTGTTGCCCAAAAAGCGTGTTGTGATGAAGAGGATGATCTTATCAACTGCCTTATCCAATGCATGGACCTCATTCAAAGACTGTCAATCCTAATTTTTTCCCCCAAAGTCCTTTGAAAGTCCTCTGTGCCAGACTGATTAAAGCATCAGATCAGACTTAAAAAACACCTCATGGACAAAATGTTAAAAAATGGGAAGGATGTACGAAGCCTTCTTTTCGCCATCATCTTCATGTCCGGCTTTTGTTTGGGTTAGAAGGGGAAATCCTTTGCACAGAAGCACATGCACACGCGTAAATGCACACTTAGACGATTGGACATTTCAGGGATAGTGATGTAATAAGTATTTTAGTTTAGCACAGGGTGTCTCAACCTTGGCCACTTTAAGATGCGTGGACTTCAGCTCCTAGAATTCCCCAGCCAGTGCGTGGGAATTCTAGGAACTGAACTTTGCACATTTTAAAGTTGCCACAGTTGAGAAACACCGGCTTATCAAATAGAATCAGATCGCTTAAAGAATATGGGTATCAACTGAGCTGCGATTTTTAATATGAACAAAAACAAATGTAAAAGCTCTTAGAACGTTTATTCTTAACTTGTTCCAAATGTTACAACTGAATAAGTATGCTAATAAAAATTCTCCTAACATGAGCTGGTGGGCAGTGTGGAATGACTGTAGGAATTTTTGTTAGCAACAACAACAACATAATAATAGTAATAATCCTTTTTTGTTGAGCCCAGATTTCTCTTGTGTGTCCATTTGCCTGCATGAACACTTAAAGGCTCTACTGCCTTTTTAAAATTGATTCTTCCTAAAAGCTGATGCGGGAAAGCATTAAAATACTACTGAGAAGCAGAATATCCTGCAGCATTTCCTTGACAGCAGCAAATCCAATAAACTTTTTGTTATGGATTTTGGTTAACCCACCAGCTGTTTTTGGAATAGAATATTGTACTGGCCGGCTGGAAAGGCAATTTGTAATTTTCAATCTCATTTTAAAGGAATTCAGATGCTCCTCTTAGTCCAGACTGAAGCCAAACGTCATGCATATTTTCGTCTGCTCTTACTTATTAGGCTTCTACTCTTGTCAGTCAGCAACGCTTTTCAAGCAGATTGGTTGGCCCACAACTCTCTGAATTCCCAGCGAGCTTGGAGAACCAGTCGGGGCACTTTGCATTATGGTCTAGTCTGGCTTCAGTGTACACTAAGCACATTCTTCTGTGTGACACACTCTGTTGCCAAAGCGTCCCTCACGTACAACTCACTATGTTTCTACAACACAATTAAGTTGGTTGAAAACTCTGTGGATGCGTTACCGCATGCTAAGGTTGGGTAATATTAGCCTTGGTCGCTTTGCATGGTTTGATGTGTTGGGTGAATCCAACCCATTTGTTATTTATGGTTTAAATATTGTGCAAACTCAGAACATTGTTAGTTCAGTAACTGGAAATCTGAATATACAAAAGCTCTTTTTCATGGACCATTTGGGAAGAGGTATATTCATTGTTTCACCATGTCCATTAAACCTGAAAATATGTCATCCTGGTGATTTTCAAGTGATGTCAGCAATGCAGATGACTTGATTTCTTCTAATGATTTGCATATTGCTTGGAAAACTCTCTGGAATAATTTGCATTAGGATGTCACGGTGCAAACAGCATATATAGCCATAGGTGGTGTAAAATTAAGGGAAATTTAACTGCCTCATCTGGATTGCTTCGGATTAAGTGGACCTGTCTGTAATTTCAGAGGGACTTTTGGGTGGAAATTTGCTCTGTGGCATCTGAAGTCTGTTGAATGAGGATCACTTAAACCAAGGTTTCATTGTACTACTGTTCCAGTTGAAGGGTTTCTTAGAATTCTTTCCTCTTTTCATTTTCTTGCTACTGCATTTCTGATATTGACTTGACTTCTATATCTTCTCAAGTGGTAACATGGTAATCCTTAACTTTTCACCATTAAAAAGAAAATAGTGTTTCTAGACCTCATGGGCGTGAAGTTCTATAACCTCCTTAAATCCTTAATAGGAACCCTGGATGCACAGCTTGTGTCATTTTGGCTTAATGTTTTATATGATGTACCAAGCAAACAGCGGTGTGCTATATTTCAGTGAACCATGATTAAAAAATCAGTGGCACAGTGAGGTATATGGATTCAACAAAAGAATAAAGCATGCCTATACTTTTCGAAAGTCATTGCTTAATCCTGCGTCACTGGGCCTTAAAGTTCAGCCTTAAACCCAACAGATTTTGCTATCCTGCCAGGACATAATCCCTAAACTGCTGGACTGTTTGTTGTTGGGTTGGCCCAGTCCGGCTACTGGCTGGGTGGAGAAGGTTAGAAGCGTCTGGTCCTTCCTGGTTTCATGACTGAGAAGACCAATGAATTAGAGAAGGTGTGTGGAGTGACGTGGAACTGAGCCTTGAACTGTGTTTTGTGTGTGCCTCACAGTTTGTCTTTCCAGATATTTTAGAGAGGACTTCTCCCCCCCCCCTTACTCTGGTTTTTGTTGATTTTAGGCACACTTCCGGATCTCAAGGTGAGCCAGCCTCTTATCTCTGCATGCTTGTTCTCCAATCTCACCCTTTCCTGCCTGTGACTCAGGCAGGAAATGCTGGCTGCTCAGAGGAATCGTTCACATGTTGCAAAACAGAGGCCTCTACTCTTTCACCTCTGCTCTTGGTAAACCGGTGTCCCTCAGGGGTCTCTGGGCCATGGTTCCCATCATTCTTGACCACCAGCCAAGCCAGCTTGAGGTGGAAGGGAGATGGAACTAAGCAACATCTGGAGGGGAAGAAATGTTGGATTCCTTGAATCCAGTTACATTCCTGAAGTGACCTGGAGTCCTTCCTTGGCATGACTCAGCCCTTCCTGTAGTCATTCATATCATGTCTTTTTTTTTTAATTTATTTTTTTAAATTTTTGATTACAAAAAGAAGAAAAAAAATACATAAAAGTGCTTTAACAAAAAAGGAAAAAAATACAAAGAAAAAAATGTTAAATCATTATAACAATAAACAGTTACAATTCTATATATGCTTATCTAATACAAATATTGTTCAAGTGCATATATATTTCTAATAGAGTTATATGGCTGTCCTGTTTTTTTTTCTTTTAGCCCACTGTATTTTACAAAGTCTGCGTCCATAGACAATCCACTCATAAGTGGCAAGTGCAATCAGGTCGTCAATCCATTGATTAAGTGGGGCCATCCATTTATCTTTCCAAGGCTGCAATATCAGTCTTTTGGCCCTACCAAGGGCATGGAGAATCCATTTATGTTGTCTGGTTGTCAGATCCCATGTGCTAGGTATGTAATTCAAGAGGATATTATCCTCCGAAAATTTTAGCTTTTGTCGCACAGTCATTTTTATAGAGTCCACTACTTTCTCCCCAAACTTAATAAGTATAGGACATTGTAAAAACATATGCTTTAAAGAGGCATCGTCCTTATTACATCTCCAACAAAATGCTGTTTTTGACAATCCTTTTCTATACAAACGTAAAGAAGTTCAATAAATTCATTCATATCATGTCTTGATGATTTGACTTTCATTGCTAATCTGGCAAACTGAATACTGAAATATATTGTGTGTGTGTGTGTGTGTGTGTGTGTGTGTTTGTGTGTGCTTGAATATTTTGAAAATGCTGATAGGTAGTTGAGTGGCCAGAGGCATCTATTTCCTCCCTACTTCTTAAGAAACAGGTGCTTCCTCTGAGAACGTTCTCACGGGTGAACAAAGTTGGACTGGTCACATGAACAGATCTTTCCCAGGAATGTCGGGTGACACAAAGAGCCGTGAAATTTACACACAATGGCTCTGTGATGTACACCTTAAGCAGGAAAAGCTGCTTACATGGTATGGGTTGTTTGGACTGTGGGTTGGGGATGAAGTCAGCATCATGTGAGATAAAAGTCAGCATTATGTAATCAACGGGAAACCTTGAGAGGATCAAAGAGTTGAATGCTGATGGAAACTGAAGGAGAGGAGAGACCTGGCATGCCAGACTAACAGTTCTTAGGGACTTTAGACCACCTTCTCTACCTTGTGATCCTCCAGACAAGGTGGACCATAGCTGGCTCTGTAGTGAGTCACCTTCCTCAATTTGGACGGAGAATCCCTGGCATTTCCAGGTGGAACTGTGAAAAATCTGAAAAATCAAAGACACTCAACACAATCAAGATTGATCTGGATGGAGCAAACTCTGGACCCGCTGGAAGGAAACTTTCTATGACCCTGACTGGTTCTGCTGGAGGCAGACAATGGGAGTTCCAGTCCAATCCTCCTGAAGGACACCAGCTTGGAAGAAGCTCCTCTAGAAGTTGTCTATCCCTCTGACCACTTGGATGGGTTCACACAACATTCTTAACCCTGGCAGTTGCTCATGCACTCAGAGCTCCTTAGCAACACTCAGACAACTCACTAAATCCAGGTTAATGAAACACAGTGGTGGTGCTCATTTAACCTGCAAAGCCTCAACAAACACACTGGATGATAGCTTCATGTGATGCCCTAGTACACACATGCTAAGGCAACGGCTGTTTTTCCCATTGTAACCTGAACTGAAATGGCTCAACCCCATTTTATCAGAATCTAGTATTATTGGCAAATCTGCTGCTGCATCTTGAGTGGGGTACCAGTCCTGCCTGGTATCCCATGAGCCTTTGTACCAAGTGGTACTGGCAAGACTTCATTCCCTCAACGGCTCCTCTCCCCTTCCCATTGGCCAGCTGGGCAGCAGTCGATATGAGAGGCTGCAGAACCAGAGTTCGGAAGAGGAGGTTGGTATTATCCAACCTGAGGACCTGATGGTTTTGGCCACTCTGTACTAAAACCTCATTTTCTTGGAGGAAGACCGAGAGTTTGTGTTTGCATAACATAGCTGAAGAGTGGTTTGATCCACAAGACAGTTTTTAGTTAAAATTTTCCTCCTTTTTCTCTATTATTGAACAGAGTACAGTTCACACAGCACTCCGAACCCTTAACTGACCCTTGTTAAGCATGTTGGGTGAAAAGTTCTGCCTTGTAATAAAATTCATTCATCGGAAAAAGGGCTGTCAGACTCCTTTTGATTTTCTGCATGATCAGAATTCCCGTTCTGTTGCAAATCGAGAAAAAACATCTGAACAACCCAACACTGTAGCAAAGCTAAGCCTCTCTCAAGAGCACCATGTCCTTGAATCTCTCTCTTTTCCCACTGACCCAGTTTTTTTAAGACAGAAGAATGCCCATGTTTCTGAAAGCCAATGGTGGTTATATATCCTTGGGAATGGTCTTCATGCTTTGGTGACTAACAGGCCTGAAATGCAGCACATGGATTTATCTTCTCGATTGCAGCTGTAAGGGGATGACGCAGCCATATCTGGTTACTGTGAGTCACCCTTGCTAGATTTGAACACGGGCTGTAATAAACGTCGCCTTGCCCTGTAATTGCTGGTGTTCGCTTTCACAAGACCAACCCACCTTTTCCTTTAATCCCTGCAGAGCCTCTTGGAAAGTGTGTGAATGGCACCTGTCACTTCCTTGTCATCAGTTTCTGGCCTTCAGGAAGGGCCCAAAGAAACGTGATGGGGCAGCTCTGGGTGGTTCTTCATGGACAGCATGAGTTTTCCCTTTGAGGTCAAAGCTAGGAGCCAGGGTGTCTGCAGGGAGTGCTTGTCAATAAAGTCAAGATGGTGGCTGTGACTGTGCAGTTAAAGACCTGCCCCCTTTTTCTATGCATCTTAATTTTTGTGATCTCCTCCTGGGAATGACTCTGGCTTTAAGCCAAGGTGGAAAAACGTGGAAATCAAGAGTTGCCTTCAACTCATCAGCGTCCCCTTTCTGGTCCACAGAGCTGCCCCAGAATGGGTGGGGGCAAATTTGGGGTCTTTTTTTTTTTTTTTGCCAAAGGGAAGTTTGAAGGAGGCTTAAGGAGCAAAAATGGGGCCCTTTGCTCTAAGGTGTAGATTTTACCCTATGAGTTCTGCTGCTGCCCCTTTTGGGGTTCAACCCATGACCCATGTAAAGCCAACAGAAGATGCACATTCAGGCTTGTAACGTTCCTGCCTCTGAGCTTGGCTCACTTGTGATTTGAGGAAAAATGGTTCCAGGTCCCCCCTCCCTAACTGGCCCCAATCAATAGTCTGGCTGCAGCCTGGAAGATCAGCTGAAGTTTGCAAAGACTTTTCAAAGAGAGCTCTGGTTGGGCTGGCTTCCAGTGGGAATTAAGTGGGGCGTTTCATGGAGGCCCGGCCTGACATCATCAGGAATCGGTGTATTTTTGGTTGTAGGCGTGCAAAGATACTGCTGGCCACTGCTAAAGCCGTGCATCTCCGAGCCCAAATCAAAGCAGGGGTGTCTGCAGGGTGTAGTCAAAAAAGTCAAGGTGATGGCCACGGTGGTCTGTTTTATAATGCGATTATGTACATAACATACATCCCATAATCTGTAGCAATTAATGCTCTTCGTGTGATGATGTCTTTATGCTTCCCTCCCCTAGTATATTGCTAAAAAGAGATTTCATTGTACGTGTGCTTTTTGGAATTTTCTTCTTTCCATCCTTCTTGAAGAAAATTAGAAAGACATATAAGGGAAGCCGTTACCTACAGACATGGTTTATGGAAGGCCAACCGAATTAAGTTTGAACTTTTCCGTAAGTATAGAAATATTGAGATTCTCAGTGGGCCCAGCAGCTTCTCCTAGGAATAAAACGGGATTCAAATACTTCCTGTCTGCATTCATCAAATTAACCTGTTTCCTAGATTCATACATTACACTGAACTATAAGCTTATCAGACACTGCATCCAGTAGAAGCCGTGATGGGTCACAACTTCATCAAGCAAATAGTACAAATTATGTAATTTGTGTCATTTGTCTGATATCATGATGCATCATATTATGATGTCAACCCTCCTTGCCCCTGCTGTAGACACCCGTGGGGTGAGTCTACATGACACACTAAGTCATCAAAAGGTTACCATTAACCAATTTAGCATGTTGTGCTTCTGTAGTTGTTCGATAGGTCTTTAACTGAACTGTTCAGTAGCCCCTGTGGACAATGAAGACTGTCTTGGCTCTGGAGTCTGAATTCCCCATTTTGGTATGGCTTGACTCCTTGTCTCCATGCTGGTTGGTCCTTGCAGTGTTGCAGAACATGGACATATGTGGCTGACAATACTTCTGCAGCCCAAAGGTATTCTATACCCAGACTGGAAAACTTGATCACCCTGTGATGACGGGAGCCTCCTTGCCGTGCTGAATGGTAGTCAGTGCTGGTGAGAGAATCCAAGCAAGGTCTCTGCAGGTTGGTTCACCTTCCTTTTCTGATCACCTTCCTCAAGACGATGTAGAAGTACTACAGTTCCCGGAATGGTCCATGGCGTGGTTTAAAGTTTAACCTGATTGAGCTTGCTTTCATTTCTGGAGTATCTATTCACAGTCCTGGCTTCTTTCCACTCAATTACCTGTGATGTAAAGGCTGGAATTTTCAGAGCTGAGTTCCATTCTCCACTTAGGCAATCATCTACTGGTTTCACATGTTGGGTTAAGCCATCGTTTGTTTAACCAAGCTTTGTTCAGTAAGACATCATTGGTTGGCTTCACACAACCTGGGAGGTCCACATCCTCACAATAAAAGACAGGATAACTAAGAGCAGAGGTCTCCACTTTGGGTGCCAACTGGCACTTTCACAAAATGGCTGCCAAAAATTCCTTTGCCACCTCAGAAGGAATGTAATTAAAGTATTCTTCATTATCCCTCCCAGGACGTTCTTGATCGTTTCTGCCGACCTTTGCCTTGTTTTCCAAGTAGGTGGCCACCTTTCTAAGCAAGGCCTGCAGATGGGGTCATGTGGGACTATTTTCTGGGAAAAGAGAGTTTTGCTTTAATGAATTGGACCTGAAAAAACAAAATAAAATCAGATGGAGTAGCAGGAGCTTAAGAGAGGCCTTGCTAACATCCACAGACACCCTTCTGGCAGTTTGGAAGATTATGCACATTACAGTACTAGTGCAATCCCCAAATATCCGGTCCTATTAGTTGCACTTTCTTTTTCTTGGAAAAAAGTGGGTGGGCTTCTTCTGTCTCTCTTGGGGCTAAGCCAAGAAGCTGCAGCCTAAACGAGGCCATCTAGTCGATCCTGATCCTGATCTTTTATTTTTGTTCTGCAATGTAATAAGGGTTTATCTGCAGCTCAGACTGAAAAGAACCCCTTTCTGAGGTGCAGAACAGATACATGCGCATTCTTTGCATGGTGCCCAGTGACTATCAACCAATGAAAAGTGCTGGGAAGTCATTGGTATGTGAGTGTGTGAAAAAAAGGGGAAACTGCCACTCTGGCACCTTCACTGACTGAGATTAAAAAATATAAACTTAAGTTGTATCTTCTCTAATACCAAAATTTCAGTGTTATCTAGGGAGGTTAAAGGGTGGGTGATTCAAGGATGTCAAAGGAAATGCAGAATAAAGAATTGGAATATCCAGGCTTGGAAAATCATTGAGTCTACGTTTTAAGAAATGTAAAATATGTGATTTAAGAACTAAGTTTATTCATCAGAAAATATTGTTTCATGGTTATTGGACAACCCCCCCTTCCCCAATAACATTTAGAAAAGATTGGATATCAGATGGTTTTGTTAGTGCAGTAAAAAATGTGAGGCTTTTAAACTCATATGATTTGGTCTTGTCCAGCCAAAGCTTCAGTTTGAAATGCCTTTGTATTCTAAAAGTGAGAAAACAGAGTGATATGTTTCTATACTGATACTATATTGTCAGTCCTTCGAGGTAGGTCAGGTCAGAAAACAGACACTGCAAGGATTCTAGGAATGCTACTTTATTGCTGTAGGGTATAATAACTGAATTTTGAAAATCTGCCAGAGTTTCCCTCTGTCCCATTTTATACTAAACAAAATCAGGTTTAGTTTCTCACGCTTTCTCCTTTCCCAGCACTGAGTGGCTGTTTTCATCCCTTAAAGGCTCCTGCATTCCTTCATCAAGAAGGATAAAGGAATCTCCATATCCCTCTACATATAAGGAACTTATTTCTTCTTCTTTTGCCTCGTCTTTTTTTGTTTAATTTTAAGCACTCTAAAGTATATACGCTTTTTTACTGTAATTGTACAATCATTGGTGAATCTTGTTTCTGTAGTTGCTTGTTTATTTCACCAATGCAAATTAAAACCAAAACATAAAAAGGCTGATCAAAGGATGTGCTAATGACTAAACTGTGAAAGTCACTCTGCCAGAAGGTGTGACAATAGCTACCTGCTAGGATGGCTTATAAATTTATAGAGGATAAAGTTACTCATGGCTCAAATGGCCCCGTGTGCCCTGCAGAATCAGAAGCAACATACTTACGATACGAGTTTTCACAAACGACACTGAAAAGGAGCCAAGATGTTCATCTCATGCTTTCACTTGCTTTGTGGGATATCTCATTGGCACTGTGGGGTTTGTTTTTCTGTGTTCAACAAACCGGTTTAACTCACTACTTAAAATGCACAAGAAGTTGCCAGGGGACTGCAGATAAGAGTGCAATGCACATAAAAACCAGATGGAGCTTCACTCGCATTGTGGTGGCCACCATCTTGATTTTGTTGACCACACCCTGAGGACATTCGGATCTGCAGACAAGTCCCCCAAAACCACGGCCACGTTTTACCAGTAGCAAAAGCAAATTTGAAAGTCGCAAAGGCAGAGATGATTCTGGTTTCGTTTTCCACTCGTATCTGCTGCCATCTGAACATTCTGCCAGCCCACATTTCTGCCATCAAACAGCTCCTTGGCTCCTCCTCATGGGACCCACCCCAGATTTCCCAAGTAGGAATTAAGTAAGAGTTGGGGAGAAACTGGTGACATAACATTCCAGTGTGCATTTGACAAGTTGAAAACAAGAGTGAAGTAACCATTGTTGATAGCGTCAGGTATTACAACGAAACCTAGGAGAAGGTACCACTCCTATTTCTATGTTGGTTAGATAATCACACCCTGGAGAAGCTGCATCTACTTCCTTGGCAGAACTAGCTTCCAATGTTGCAATACTGCAGTGTGTCTGGCCATAAGCACATTGAGCTATTCGCATACCAAGAAAAGCTTTGTTTCCTTAATTAGTAAACATCTGGCTGGTTTTCCTGGCACAGAAATAGGTGGAGTAAAATAGGTGGGAAGCTGACTCTTCCAACATCTCTGTAAAACTCCACCCCACTTCCATTCCGAGACGTGTTGTGAAATACCTGTAGAACTATGGTGGACTATTTGCCCTTTGAACCTAGAAGTGTCTCCTGGTATTAGGGATATGAAATAATTTATCTTGCCGGAAGGGGATCGAGAATTTTGTTTGCCAGTGGGTTCATGGAAGAGGAACGCTAGTGCGATTGGATTGGTCTTGTTCTAGGGAAAAAAAATAATTCCAACATTTTTGAAAATGCAAGAGTCGGATTCTTGGATTTTTCTTTGTTTTCACAGCTAGAGCACCCCACAGGCCCAACACAGAAGGGCTCTTTCAGAGGTGTCGGGGAGTGGGTGGTCAGATGTCAAAAGCATTACAGGCAGTCCTCGTTTAGCAACTGCCTTATTTAGCAATCATTCGCAGTTACAAGGCTGATGAAAAAGGAACTTTACAACCAATCCTCGCATTTACGACCTTCACAGGTCTGTAAAGCAAAGGAAAGCTGAAGTCAGATCGTAAGCACAGTCACAGTTTCACTTAGTGACCACTTCGCTAGTCTTAATGACCGAGTTGCCAGTCCCTGTTGTGGTCGCTAAACAAAGATGACCTGGATCATGTCATTGGAATGCAAACTCCTTTCTTTCCTACATGGATGATCCCATGCATGGATGATCATGCCAGCATGGTGTTGGTTTCATTATTGCAACAAAAGCCTTTGATCTTGCAGACACGTTTGGACTGTTTCTGGAAGGCATGATCCCCTGGTCAGTCCAGAAAGCCCTGCAAAGAAGCCACAAAGTGCCGTGAACCAGCAAAGCAAGTCTTTCTACAAAAGGAAAGAGAATCCCCAAGAACTCTAGCCATCAGGTACATTAGCAAAAATAATCGTGGCCCTTCTCTGTCCGCAGATAGACCAGTGAATTTATTTTAAAAAATTGGTCATATATATCTGCCAGAGCAGAGATCTGTCCTGCAAAGTGGGCAGGAAAATAGATCAAATTTTCATCAATGCCCCCATCCCTTCTTTGAATGACTGTGGCCTTCAGAATCTCAGGCAGAAATGGGGATTTTCCCATCTTTTCTCCTAGATCATTTTACTGGGAACCTGCCTTGCAGCTTTTTAATGTTATGGAAGGCAGAAGCCCCATCAAACATAGTTTAATTGAAATTCAGCAGTGGTCAGAAGACTGAGCTGAGCAGGACCCAGATTTAAATCCAGGTTCAGGGAAGGCGTTAGAAGAGTAAATTTTATGGATCCATTTTTAATGTATTCCTCATTCTGATTTACATCCTGACTTTCTAACTGATGGGATACTCAAGGTGACTAACAAGCTAACTATATTTTATGTCTGAGCAGCCGGGAGCATTAGCATGCCACCCAAAAGGTTTGGCTGAAAAGGAAGGTCTTAACTCCTGTCCTGCAAATGCTCTTCTCTAAGGAGCAGGTCCTCATTCACATACTCTGAAGACCATCCTCTTCAGAAACAAGGGCATCTTCTGCCCACTTTAATGTCTGGACAGGTTCATATTCAGATAGGGAGATCTTGGATTCAGAAAGCAAAATTGCAAAGGGGGCAGAGAGTGATAGGAACCAACACAATTCTGCCCCAGTATTAATTAGGGAAACAGTTCTGCCGAAGACTAACTTGTTGAGCACTATATGCTAAGCTAGACAAACACTGAAGCTGGCTAGTTTGTGCTTCAGCCTGTTTTGGGGTATGATGTGAACCAGTCCTGCTCATTACATCATCATATTGTGGATTTGTTTGTGCATTGCACGTTGTGTCAGCCTAGTCATTCGGTTTAGGGTTTAGCGTGGGCAAATTCAGCAGACAGAGCAGGAAGGAAACTTGCAGCTTGCATGCTATTTAAAGAATTGAACAGTATTATGTAAGACTGCCTCCTTACTTACTCAATGAAGCTCTTGCTTACATCACTGAAGCATACTTCCTGCAAGGCTAGATGTTCTAATGCTAATCATATTTGCAGTGGATCCTCTCTAAGGATGTCACAGTTCCAAGTGGAGAGATTGGACTTATTTTATCACCCCCCTTTTCTTACATCTGATGTTTCAGTCAAGCAGGAACATTCCCGCTGGCCTTGAAATGTCTCACTGAACCCCTCTTGCTCAGTCATGGGCTGCATTCACACAATACACCTACCATGGTTATTCCATTTGCTTATTTTCTGGGTTCACACAATCCGTGGAACCAGAAATTCAAATTCACAAAACCAAAGCAAGGTTAAGACTACCCAAGCGTAGCGTGTTGGACAAACGCATCTTCTAAATCTCAGTCTGATGTGTTAAGGATATTACTGGTGCTTCTACATGAGAACTCAGGGATAATTCTGCTGCTGAATGTCGAGACTCTGTGTTATGACTATGTACCTTCTTGTCTCACAGCAAACAATCCCACTCGTGGAAGTGACGAGGTCTAAGGGGAGCAACAGTGGTTGGGTTTGTGGATGATCTTCCAAGCCGTTAAGTAATATGGGACTCAGTTATAAATGATCTGCTGAGATTTAAAGATCTGCAGAGGAATGAGGAAGAATGATAACATGTGGGGTACCAGATCTGGGCTGCAACACGCCAGAAAACCACAAGATAATAACAAAGACTTTTCTGTATTTCTTTGCTATTATCTTGTGGATGGCCTGGATTTTTGCCACTCACATCTGGTAGCTCTAAATTAGACAAATTCAGGTTTGCCTGCAAGATGAGATAAGTTTAAGTTTCCAGCTCATGATGAGAAAAATAAGAAAGAAAAGAAAATGTCCCCCCGCCCCGTCTCTCTCTCTCTCTCTCTCTCTGTGTTATTGGATAAATGGGAAAGGATGGAAAGGAAACTTATTTTCAATGGAAGACCCTTCATAACTTTTTAAAAAAATGCTTCTGTGTTCCCCAGAAATGAAGCAGATGAGATTTTATCTGCTTATTGCCATGCCAGAAAACATTGCCTGCCTGAATTCCACAGGTCAGACTTCTACTGAACTCACAGGAGCAAAGCTAGTGTGAAAGACTGTTGCCTAGCAAAATGTAGCTACTAAACAACTCCCTGGACCTTCATCCTTGCACATAATGGTTGTGGTTGCTGGGAACTGCAGTATATAAGTTATGGAAGGCCACCTGCTTATCATCTGTGGTGCAGGTTGGAGGAACATAACTAAAAGCCTCTGGCTATATGCCATTCCCCTCAAAAGCCTTTGGTATATGAGTTCTCAAGACCTCAGAAAATTGGTACCCAATTACCATCTTATATATGAGAAAAATGGGAAAATTATTAAATGCATGGTTGGTGAGTTATCAGGGCTGCCTGCAAGGGGTGGTCAAAATTATCAAGATGAAGGCCATGATGTGTGTTGCACATAAAGAGCAGGTGGAGTTTCACGTGCATCCTCATGGCCCCCACTTTTTGACCACACACTGTGGATACCCCTGCAAGTTAGTTTATGAACTATAATTTTCATAGATTTAAAAATGTGAATTCCAATATACTTTTGTGTCCTGGCCTTGTCCACCTGGTTTTAAACAATGGCCTTCTAGAGGTATGTGGTCCATGTTGAGGATTTCCTCCGTTGAAGATTGGAGTAGAACACAGAGACATCTATCTGCATCTTGGAAAGCTTTCCTCTGAATCCTGCTTAGTTCTGCCCATGAAACCATCTTTAAGAGCAAAGGATCAGACAGTGCATATCCTAACTGGCTCTTTGGACATCTTGCTCTGCGCTGGCAGGGCTTTGAAAGCTCTGTGGTACACCAGCTAATCCAAGGCTGGAGAGAAGGAACAGATGGGTATGAATCACAGGGCCACTTAGGCTGAAAATTATAGGAAGCCTGGTTGATCTGGGCATAATCGTCAAAGCTAAGGGAGGCAGCTGGAGAAAAACGCAGTGAGGGTTTCAGGTTGGTCTTGACAAGTCCAAAGGGTGACGTGCCCAAACAAAATTGGTTAAGGTTCAGCAAAAGTGGCATTTGGCTGTTTCTGTCTGGACATGAAATCTGCTGAGAGCCAAAGTCATTGGGCGAACTTCATCCATTCTGGCATTTAATAAAACAAATACAAAATATTCTGGGGACATTTCAAGCAGGTGGAGATACTACAGCCAAGATGGGAATGAAGAAGAATTTCATCTTTTTACAGGGTGAGTTTGGTCCTTGGAGTGACGATGCTGGAAATTGCTATACCGTGGGCATTTTAATGTATAGGATGAGCCTGTAAACCATCAAGAGGGCTTTGATTGTGACAGGTAACAATCAAATCAAATCAAATAAAAAAATAACTGTATAGTGCTTTAATGGGGAATGGGCACCAGAATTTCCAGTATGAAATAATTGAAGACTTGAAATAGATGTTTTTATATATCCATAGTTTAGGAGGATAGTGAATACCTGAAGACTGGATTTTTTTCGCCTAAGAAGCTACTCTACAATTATCCATGCTGAGTTTCTAATGGCTTTTTTTCAATCTAATGGAAGGTATTAAATTTTTAAAGTATTTTGACAGCACTTTCCAATCATATTCCCAAGGTGGTTTTACAACAAAACAACCAAAATGTTAATTTTATTTTGTCTGTCAGTCTGCCTCTGTGCTGGTAGAGAAGCAAGACAATTTATGAAGGATTTACGTGCAAGAAGAGTTCATTTTCTTTCCCCTAAACAATTTAACTTTGAAATAGGTGGGTTCTTTGAGAATCAGCGAGAACAGAGTAGATAGGTTTTTCTTTGAGGTTGGACAGGTTCATCTTAAATTCAAGAATATTTTTTTTCAGATAAATCTACTGCATTAAAAATTATAATTAAAAGATCTTGACTCAAGCATTCATCTCTTGCTGGTTGTATTGCTGTTCTATTTATTGTCATGCTGGATTTTTATGTTTTTTTAAAAAATGGCTAAAGGCAAAGGAGCCCTGCCAGAGAAAAAGTTGGCAACTCAAGCCAAAAGAGGCAGGAACTCCCCTGTCCTCAGTTTTTCTCCCAGGGCCCTGCCTTTCTCCTAGTGAGAACTATCTTGATTTGATTTCTAGCCTGATCCTCTTTGAAGGATTCATCTGTTGTGTAATGTAACCTATTCCAGTGGTTCTCCACCGCAGCCGCTTTAAGAGGTGTGGACGTCAACTCCCAGAATTCCCTGGCAGGCTGGGGAATTCTGGGAGTTGACGTCCACACCTCTTAAAAGTTGCCAAGGTTGAGAAACCCTGATGTAACCCCTTGGGAAAATGTGCTGGTGGGACGTCTTGATGTCATTTGGGGACTATGCTCCCCTAGAGACCTCTGCCCAGAAAGAAAAATAGAGATTTGCCATCTCCCATCCAGGATGGCTAAGACACATTCTTGCAACCCAAGGCTTGATTTGATTTGGTCTGACTTGATTTGACCTGCCATAGCCGCCTTTTCGTTCTCTTGACACGATTGTAGTGCTACAACAGCAACTACTACGACTACTTCTCCTTATTAAATTTGTAGGCCACCCAACTGTCAACAACTCTGCATGGCTCACAACAATCAAAGAAATTAATTACAATTCATGTGGGAATTATCGGGTAGGTTTTATATTGTATTTTTTGCTGCATGAATAGCCGAGAGTCAATTTGATGACAGCATCAGAGAGACATGCTTAATAAATGAACAAACACACAAATAATTAGTGAAAAGAACCCCTTCCAGCCTCAAATACGTCCTCCCCCCCATTTCACAGCAGTGGTGACGACAAGCAGAAATTCCAAGGATTTTAGTTGATGGAGGTTGTCTTGAAGGTATCTTGGTGTTTTTGAATATGTGCCACCCACTTCCTTTAATGATAAGAAGTCTGTAATAACTACAGTGACCATATGTCCTCGATCATAAAGGACAGTCCTTTATTTCAGAAAGCTGTCCTTTACATGTATTTATTTTTCAAAAACTCACTTTTGTCCTTTATTTTGGTCATTTCACTTTTATCCTCCAGACGGCACCACTTAAGGCACCGTCTTTCGCATCCCTGTGAAAAACGGGGAAATTGAATCGTCTTTTTAAACTAAAGTTACATACCCTGTTTGTTTTTAGATATTTTTATTGGAATATGCCTTTTTGTAAAGTTTTTCTTGGTTTCGCTCTTGAATTTTCCTTTGTAAAGCAAAGTTCTCAACATACACAATTCATTTTTTTTTTTGTCCCGATGAAGCTCTTTCAGATTTGCCCCTTTTTCAAGTTAGTTCTTTATTTTTTACAAGAAAATAGGGCCACTGTAATACTCACCCAAAGATTTCATATCCTTTGGATAAGGGAGAGTCAAAGAATTCTTGGTAAGGTCTATTTGCTTACAAAGACACAAGGGGAAATGCTAAAAGACAAGCAGATCCCCAAAATCAGACGGCAAAACCATTGGTCCTATCTCAGATTCATAGACAGAAGATGTTCAACTCCAGGAAAATTCTCCATTCTTGTTCTCCCGAACCTTTGCTTCAACATAAAGATTTATTTGACACTCGCATGGTTACTGATGGCTGGCGAGAAAATGCAGACTGTTAGGAACCCCTTGCCAAGGAGGAGAGACCAGGATTTTAGTTCAAGTCTTCTTTGTGTCCTCAGGAGCTCATGGATCATTACTAATAGGAGCAGATGCTTCAAAATTCATCTCTACCCCATTGCCATGTGGAGATTTTCTTTCTTTATTAAGATATTTATATATCGCTGACTCCATAAGAATGTTGGGCGCATTACAATATCACCATGTCAAGTTAATAAAATTGATCCCATGAAAGAGTTGAAAAATTATTTATCACCCTCTCTGAGTACATCTGCTGTATCAGTAACACTCAAAAGAGCCCTGGTCCTTTTGAAAGAGTCTGGCCACCTTTTAGGGTTGTTGTATACCAAAGGCTTTAAAGCAGTGTTTCTCAACCTTGGCAACTTTAAGCTGTGTGGACTTCAACTCCCAGAATTCCCCAGCCAGCATGGCTGGCTGGGGAATTCTGGGAGTTGAAGTCCACACAGCTTAAAGTTGCCAAGGTTGAGAAACACTGCTTTAAAGATTGTAAAATATTGGCTGTGTTCAAACAATGGTTTAACCCACTTACCGTATTCACTCCTTTCTCTGGGTTTGCACAACACACTGACCCATAAACTTGGCCCCACAACTGGGATGGCATAGTGCTTTAAACCCAACTTTAAAATAAGCCAAAATTAAAACTAACCTATTACATACATACAGCCAAAAGGCCTGTGATTTGTCTGGTTCAGCAGATTGTGTGAACACACTGGGTACCTCCATTTATCATTGTTAAGTAGTGACTCCAGCATTTGGCCCCCAGACAGTTAAGGATTCAGAAAACGGTTGCAAACTCCTTCTAGTTTGCTGACTCACGAGAAGGCAGTTGCAAATAAAATAAAGAAGGTTTGCTCTAATAAGGTATATTAGTCGTAACTTGGAAAGAGTTCAGTTGATAGGATTCTTGTGACATCATCCCTTTTCTTCTTGTTTTATTCATTTTTAATTTTTTTTTAAAATTGCATAAGCTTAAAGAGTACAAAAAAGTAAAGAATAAAGATACGAAGTGAAAAATAGAACATAATTAAAACACTGTGACATATTCTCCCCTTCCTTTCCATGTTTTTCCCCTAACCTCTAATCATTACTTAAGTATTTGTGCTATATGTTCATTATTAAACTTCGGAGACTTTTGCTTCTGACTCTTTAGGGTGTTTCCTCTGTTGCTTTTAATGAATGTCTTCACTCTGTGTCAGGAATAAGGGAGCCCTTCCTGCTAAAATTTGGTTACACTTCTGTATATTCTGTCAGTTTTGCCATTGTTGCATATGTTCCAATGTTGGTCTCCCAATCTGATATCATCGGCAAAGTTTTTTATCTTCATATGTTATGAGACGCTTCATTTATAATTCCTGGATGTATTCCCAGTAAAAATATTTGTGATTTCAGTTCAAATGTTATTTTTAAAATTTTCTGAATATTTTGATGCACTTCTTTCCAATACTGTTGGGGTTTTTGCATGACCCTCCATCCCTTTCCTCTCAATCCATCTTGCTAGAGGCCAGTGCTCGCAAAGAACGCCCTTCTGTTCCAGCTGATGACATGAGCTTGGGAAAAACTGTAGCGTCTGCTCTTTCACGGGAAGGGACTTGGTGCCCTCTCCTGGCTGGTATTTTAATTTTGGAAGGAAGCAGGAATCAGAGCCAACCTCTGCATGAACATGCCCAGCTTCCTTTTTTGCAGAGGAGATGGTATTGAAGAAGATACGAAGCAGCCGTTAAGAAACATGAACTTCCCCTGGGAAAACAGGACAGGGTGAGGAAGAAACTCAAGATTTCCCCGCCTTGACTCTCTTTGGGATAAGAGGGAGGGAAGGAGAAATGCTGTCAGCCCAGAGCAGAGCTGTGTGTCTTTTTACCCACATTTGAGTTTGTCACCTGATTCATCCAGAACTGATAGATCAGATCAGTGTTTCTCAACCTTGGCAACATTAAGATGGGTGGACTTCAACTCCCAGAATTCCCCAGCTGGCATGTTGAAGTTGAAGTCCACCCATCTTAATGTCGCCAAGGTTGAGAAATACTGGATGAGAGAGAGAAAGAGAGAGAGAATTGGACTTTGTGCAAGCAATATGAATTCATTCATCCTGTTAAGCCAGAATTATCTGCAATGGAAGCCCTGCTCCTGTTTTTCACATGCATGCAGAAAACAGGTGGGACTTCAGCTGTATTGTCACAGCTGCCATCTTCACTTTTTTGACTGCCCCCAGATGCTCCTGCATTAAGCCCAATCAATCAATCAATCAATCAATCAATCAATCAATCAATCTATACAGTGATTCAGTACTACATGTGAACTACTCACAGCTTGCTGCATGTGGTAGTCTGGTCTTCTTATCATTCCTACATTTCCACATCTGGAGGCGTCTATTAGCCAACAATATGCTCAGCATTGCTTATCAGCCTTTGCAGGATTGGACTGAACTGCCTGTTTACTGCTACGAAAGGATTTTTTTTTTTAAGAGCAAATGCAAAAAAAGCCCTGAAAATGTCCCTCACTTGCTATTGGTGGTGTGGTCAACAAGGTGTCGGTCTAGGAGTGGGGAGACCCAGCTGTGAATCCAGCCTCAGCCACATAAATTCAGTGGGTGACTTTGGGGCAGTCCTGTCTCTCTACCTGGTGTTATTGTTGTAGGGAAAAATTGAGGAAAGCTTAATATATAAATATTTTTATATTTTTTTTATATAAGCAAGATTTTTAGAGGCAAGAAGCTTGGGAAGTTAGTAGAGTTTAGTGGTTAAGGTGGAGTGGGCAGAGCTGCATTTACATCCACTCTCAGCCCCTCAGCCAAGAAAATCCCTGGGGGATTCTGGGACGGCCCTCCCTCTCAGCCCAAGAACATTATTATTGTTGGTCACACAGTCAGCCAGATGTTTAGACTGGATTTGGCATTTTTATTCACCTATCAAGTCCTTCCCAAGGATCTGGGATAGGCAGATGTTGTTATTTCTCTCCTCACAGATTGGTCCTGTCAGTCCTTCAAGGCAGACCAGGCTAGGAAACCAAAGTCATGAATGCTAATACTACTTTTATTATAAGGTTAGTAGCAGAATCTTGCAAGTCTGAATGCACTTCCCACCTCCTTCCCTTTATCTTTGTGAGAACTAGGGAGGATCTTGTCTGAGACACATTCTTGGGTTACAGTTCTGGCCCAAACTCAGATTTCTTTTATCTGACCATTGTCTCAGTAACAGCTCTTCCTCCTGTTCCTCAAGGTTATTCCTTCTTCCCATTACAGGTGTTCCAAACCTTCCTAGTGTGTGCAGCTCTTTAAGGGCCATGCTCCCGTGCCATACAAAATGGCTGGGTAGTCAGTCAAGGCAATCTGAATCTTGGCTAGCTACAAACAAATGCAGTTATTAAATCCCACCTATCAATCCAGTTCTCAGGGATAAGGTGAACAAACAAATCATAATAATCACGTTTAGTATTGCCTCGGTATCATTGCAGTGACCAACATCAATGAAACTTCAGCTGAGTCTCAGCTAGTCTGGCCCTTCCATTAGAAAGTGTCAGGCAGCAATTTCCCTCTTAACTCAAAAGCCAGGGTGGTCCAGTGATGCAGGTAGTGGACTAGCATCAGGGACACCCAGGTTCTGGTCCTCCCTGAGCCACAGAAGCTCCCTGGGTGACTTGAGGCCAGGCAGTCTTCCCCATGGTTCCCCACCATTCTTCAGTGAACCTTGGAGATCTCTCCTCCAGTTTCCAGGCACTCTCCCACCCAGACTTTCCAAGATTCTTGCAAGCCATTTCTTCCTCTTCTGCTCTGCTCTCATTCTGATTCACACAGCCTTTCCCATTCCAGTACCTTCCAGATATTGGCAAGGCCAATTCCCAATTTCCAGCAGATCTGAGAAGTGTGTCTTCATTTTACAGGTCTCCCTTTGTTAGCCCTTTGAGGTAGTCCAGACAAGAAGCACAACAAGGAGTACTAGCTCTATCTTTATTGTAAGGTTACATGGCCAGAATCTTGCAAGGCTGAAAGTATTTCTCCCCTCCTTTCCTTTTACTCTCCGGAAAATTAGGGAGGGTCCCTTCTGAATCGTTTCCCACATCCTCCCCCTTCTGTGGGCTGAGATACCTTTTACATGCTGGTTGTCTAGTCTGCAGCTCTCCCTCCTGTCTCCCAAGGTCATTCTCACATACCATTACAACCCTTGGATGACGTAGCCTGATTTTGATTAGCCTCCCAGTTCCTGTTTATTTTTAAAAAAGACAAAACAACCAATGGAAAGGGCCCCCTGCTTAAGGCATCAGAAGATAGACAGTCATGGAGATGGAGATGGAGATGGAGATGGAGATAGAGATATTCTCCATCAGATCTTTAAAATGATCAAGATCATGTGCAAACTGGAACTCCTCCACGATACTGTTTGATAGACTGAAAGCTGATTTATAAACTAATATGTTAATATTCTCAGTTTCCTCAGCCGTTCCAGGCAATGCACTTTGGGAATAAACTTATATTGGCCCTGATAGGCTGTTTAAGCATGCAAAGATGCTTTGGCTGTGTTTTAACCCTACTTTGTTGAATAAGTAATAGTAGCTATTTACACATCATACTAAGCTATAGACCATCTTTTACAAAACACCAGGACTGGGTTCTGCAAACAACGCGCTAAGGCTACATTAATCCCAACTGGGATTAGTACAATGTATGAATCAGATGCAGGAATTCATACATTCTCTGCATTAGGAAATCCAGTCTTGACACCAAAAAGGACCAACCAAGAAATTCAAACTTGGGTCATGAAAGGACCACTTGAGACTTTGGAGAGCTGTTGGTTTAATTGTTGGCCAACAGGTATCTAGCTGTGATTGTGTAAAATAAGGTGGAGAGGAGCAACGCTTTTGCACCCATGAGTGAAAGTTCACTGGAGACGCTTTTAAAAGCAAAGCTTGGACCATTATGCTAGAAATTCTAATTACTCTAATTCTAATATTCTAATTCTAATATTCTAATTATTTTCTAAATAGTAAGTTCCACACCCAAATAAGAACTTCAGTTTTGAAGCACTCTTAAAAGATTTGGAGGCTACCAAAAATATAGATATAATCCACCTTCCCTTAAGCTCTCAGATAGAGAGATACACATCTTATATTATGTCATGCCTCCACATACAAATTTATCTTAAAGATTTGGACAGTCTTGACAGTTGGGAGACAAAATGTAAAGGAATCAGCATAATTATTCTGCATTTGGTTATGCTGAATTCATTTGGTTATGCTTATTCTAGAGTAAGTACACAAATAACTACATTGTTGACCACTTTTGCTAGAACTACCAATCCTAGGCTGCAACAGTGCACACAGCCACTAGATGGCAGCAAACTCTCTAGTCATTGCCGCCCCCTAGTGGATGTTTGCATTCTTGCAGCCCAAATCTGGTGCTCGCTCAGGATTTAGAGCAGATCTGAGAAATTGGATAAAACTGCCATCTGAAGCCTACCTTAGCTCAGCACAATGACATGGAGGACTTTGCTAAGCCAGACATGGTCCCTCACTGGACCAAGCATACCAAATTCTTCCTGTATTGCTTTTCCAAATGGAAATTCAGGGGGTCAAGCACCCACCAGGCTGTACAATAAGATTTGGCTTGATGGACACTGCCCTTTCTACAGGGAGTGCAAATGGTGAGGAAAAATGGTTTGGGTTTGTTTTGGAGTAGACCAATATGGAAATGCCACTAATAAACAAGCAAACCAACTTGGAAGCCTGAACAGCTTTGGGGCTGTGTGTGTGAGAGAGAGAGAGTTGAAGGAAACAGATTGTGAGTTCATCATTTCTCCATTACACTCTGAATTAAATATACAACAGCAATCACTAGAGGTCAGGATCCTCCTGCTGTTCCTATAATTGCAGGAGAGCTGTGTTAGTCTATGGTGGCAAAAAACCAGAAGGAATCTGGGAGCATTTTTTCCAACTAACAAATTTAATAAAATTTGTTAGTTGGAAAAAATGCTCCCAGATTCCTTCTGGTTTTCTGTCTGTTCCCAGGAGTTGCTAAAACAATGATTAAAGTTTTAAAGAGTTACACTTAGATGATCTTGCAGACTTTTAAACAACTTTTAATGGTACTTTGGTTAGCCTGTCAAGTTTCTTTCTAGTGTATCATGGAACTTTTTTTTTTTTTTAGTGGATATTCCTTGGGGATTGTTATTAAAACCAAAACCTCGTCTACAGTTACAGGCGTGATGGTACAAAGGTGGAGGAATAATGAAATACCCACAGTGGAATATTGGATTATAAAATTAATGGAAGTTGTGGAAATGGCGAAGCTGACCAGCTGGGTCAGAGAAAAAAAAATGACAAAGATCTTTTTGAAAGTCTGGAAACCTTATATGTTGAAAGAAGAAAAGATGGAATGGATAATTTATGGATTTGGGGATTAAAAAGGGTTAAAAGGGTTGGGGAGGGAATTATAAAGTAAGGGGAAGGAGAGAAAGAGTAAGATGGAAAGAAGGGCGGAAGTCATAATTCTATATATTTTCTTTTTCCTTTTTCTTCTTTTTCCTCGATTTTTCATACGTTTGTTGTATTTAAACATTCTAATTAAAAAAATAATAAAGTTACAAGCATGTGGCTTACGCAGAGATAGGAGCCTGAGAACAATTTAGCAGCCAGCTCAGTTACTGTCTGATTGGTTTAAGCAGGGAAAATCACTCAAAAGCTTGGAAAAGTTGGCAAGCATTTGGGCTAGACTAAGATAGAACAAAACTTCTTGTTAAATAAAAGCATTCTCCTGAATTACCAGGTGCTATAGTCACACAAGATGTTGTGGAACTGGTTCTTGCCATCTTAAAAGCATCCTTGGCTAGGTTGGGTTGGATCCTGCAAAAGATAAATGCTTTCAGGACCTTATCTGTCCCTTCCAGATCGGTTAGACTTCCTCCCAGGCTGGCTGGGGAATCTGGTAGTTAAAGCCCAAGACAACTACTGGGCACCAAGTTGGGGAAGGCAACAAAGCACATGGATTCAATGGTTTCTCCAACAGAAAAAGGTTGGGCTGCATCAATGCTTTGAATGAGCCATGTACAAATATATTTACAGTGTTCTTAGTAGGATTTTCTGTTCTGCAGCTACGGATGGGATACAACCCAATCCTGTGTATGTTCTATCAGATGATAAGGCACCAGGCTAGAAACCAGGAGACTGTGAGATCTAGGCTCACCTTAGGCATGAAGTCAGCTGGGTGGCCTTGGGCCAGTCCCTCTCTCTCAGCCCTAGGAAGGAGCCAATGGCAAACCACTTCTGAAATCTTGCCAAGAAAACTGCAGGGACTAGTCTAGGAAGCCCCCAGGAGTCAAAAACTAACTTGAAGGCTCTCTCTCTCTCTCTCTCTCTCTCTCTCGCCTGACTTTTGCCCTCTGAGAAGGGACTTGGGACTGGCACTTGTAGCTCCTGAAGACCTAATAGGGTCACACCTCAAACCATAGTTTCCTTGGAAACAAATTCCATGAACATCTCAGTAAATTCCACCTGGAGGTTTTTCTACTGGTGTTTTTTGAAAACCAGGATTGCCCTAAGCAACCGTTCTTGCAGCTTAACTCAGAGGTAAGACCTCAGACCCCACTCCTTTGCTTTTTCTCCCAAACTTCTAACCCTCTTCCCATATTTGGGCCAACAAGAACAACAATAACACAGTTGTGATTTTCCTAGGCTGCAGCATTCACCATCCTTTCAATCACTTGCCCCAAAATAACCACTTGGTGTGAATTTTCCAGAGGAAATTGTCTGGAAGCATGGGGTAGGGGTGGGGGAGAGAATAAATATAAATAAATCCAAAGAAAAGGTTTTGTGCACTTGTGACCGTGCCACCGGGAACATTTGTGCGTCTTTCCTGAAAAGGACAGAAAGTGCATCGATTTAACGGAAGTATCCAAACTTGCCCTGGGTCATCCTGGCAGGCTCAGAAATAGCTCCTTTTCTAGTTCAACAGCACTTCCATTTGGCACTTGGATTCCATAACGAAGTGATGGGGGATAAATCGGTTTTGTAGAAGCTTGACCCAGCCACAGAAGCATTTCTTGAAAGAAACTGCAGAGAAATACTGTAGGAGAAGAGAAGATCACCCAAAGTTGAAGAGAAGATCACTACCATAGGACTTGATTGCCCAATGTATTCTGGATCTGAGGTCCTTCTACTATATAGAGCAGTGTTTCTCAACCATGGCAACTTTAAGACATTTGGACTTCAACTCCCAGAATTCTGGGAGTTGAAGTCCAAATGTCTTAAAGTTGCCATGGTTGAGAAACACTGGTATAGAGGCTTTACAATTGAAAATACAAAAAAAAGAAAGAAAGAAAAAGAAAGAAAGAAAAAAAAAAAAAAGATCACATGAAGACTTGCAAAGCCCTGACAGTTTATCTTGAACTCAATCTGCTTGGATGTTTTATTTTATTTATAAAACATCAATGGCATTTCATTCTAAAATCAGCCTAGAGATCAGAGTGGCTCCTTCTCTGGCGGTCTTTCAAAAGCTTTTAAAACTCAGATGGTTTTGCCATCTTTATCTTTATTATTTGATTGGTACTTTAGGGTCTTTGTTTGCATCGTTTTAATTTTTACTGTGTTTAGAGTGGTTTTTCTTCCTCTCCTGGCTGTTTTAGTTCGGACCTCTTCTGTGTAAACCACTGGGAGTCTTCTTGGATTGAGGCAGCATCGAAACATATCAAATAAATACTTTTATTTATGTATTTATTTCAAATACAGTGGTACCTCGGGTTACTAACTTAATTCGTTCCGTGACTCTGGTTGCGACCCAAATTGGTCGCAATCCGAAGCAAATTCACCTGACGTCTCCTTGCTACTGCGATCTCGCCCACAGGAAGCCGCGACCGCGTGTCAGCAGGGAAAATGGCCGCGTATCCTGTTCGTACCCCAAGGTGGAGTTCGCAAACGGAAGCAAAATTTTGCGGCCGGAGCTGGTCGTAACCTGAAAAGTTCGTTAACAGAAGCGTTCGTAACCCGAGGTTCCACTGTACCTCTATTTCATTGTTGTGACACTGGGCAGCTAACAACAATTAAAAAATACAACCTAACAACAGCATAACACCAAACACATAATCGGCAACTAGGATAAAAGTATAAGCAAACTTCAGAATCCAACACCAGCATAACCACCCCATGGGCTCAGCCATACATCCTGACCCCCATGCCCAGTGACCTAGCTGTGTCTTCAAAGCCTTACGAAGGTCCAACAGGGTTGGGGCTAATCTGATCTCTGGGGGCGGAGAGATGATATTCCCAAGAGTGGGCGCCATGTCAGAAAGGAATCTCCTTCTAAGTCCCACCAGATGACACTCTTGAATGGACTGGAGTTGTCCGAAGCCTCTAAGCCAGTGTTGTCCAAACTTGTGGACTTCAACTCCCAGAATTCCCCAGCCAGCCATGCTGGCTGGGGAATTCTGGGAATTGAAGTCCACTCATCTTAAAGTGGCCAAGTTTGGACAACACTGCTCTAAGCCATGCACACGTGCAACAATAACAATATTGATGCAGCTTAATGACAATAAATCAAGCACTACAATTTTAAATATTGATCCCCATTAATCTCTTGAATATATATTCAGGGAAGCTGGATTGGAAGAAGATGTGCATGGTTTTAAAACTGGAGGAAGAAACATCGATGACCTGCGCCACGCTGATGACCCTACCCTGATAGCCACAAATGCAAAGGATCTGCAAGCTCTAGTGATAAAGTCAAGGGGTACAGTGAAAACATGAGACTAAAAATAAAGAAGATCACACTAATGGCAGTAGGTAGAACAGCCAGCCTTAGAAATGATAATGAAGATGTTGAAGGGGTGGAAAGATTGTTATCCATTACTTTGGCTCAGGAAAAAGCATCTTCATGGAATAACAATAAGGAGCACATATGCAAGAGCCACATGGTGGTAGTGATGAAAGAGTTGGCTTAGAAGCAGAAAGATCCCTCAGCCCTGGAAGCTGCCTGGGAGATTTGGGGCTAGTTAATTTCTGTTGGGTTTTCGATGTTGGTTCTTCTCTTGCAGATGTTTCATTATCAGGCTAAGTAACATCATCAGTGAGAGGGAGAGTGGGGCTGACTCTCCAGTATGGTGTAGTGTTGAAGGTGTTGGACTTGGGAGAGCCAGGTTCAAGCTCACCCTCAGATATGGGAACTTATGGGGTGGCTTTGGACCAGGCACTCTCTCTCAGCCTACCTCACAGGGTATGTTTTTCCTGACAGTGGATTCTGAACTTGAGATCTTCAGCATGGGAGAAGGGGAGTTCCAGTCTAGGTCCTCCTGAAAGTTTAATGTCATCCCCTCTTTATACAGAATTTCCACCATGGGTGGGCAGCTTCCCTTTGATACATGGGGGAAGGGGCAGGGAGTAGCCATGTTCAACTGTTGGAGACTGAAGTGTTTTGTGTGTGCATGTGAGCGTTCCTAAGAGTGAGCATCTGAGCAAGGATAGGCGGGGCAGGTTCTATAACTATAGGAGAAAGAAGAAGAAGGTTTGTTTAAAGGAAATACATGGTAGGGGTAGGCAAAGCCCGGCACCTACCTAACTGCATCCTACCAGGAGGAGGATGCATGTGCTCCATGCAAGTGTGCCTGGGAGGAAGGGCAGAAGGAAATGACCTGAGGTTAAGAATCTTTCAGAAAAAGAGCAAGCAGAGGGAGAGACCAAGAAGGACCAGAGAAGAATCTTTAACTCTCTACATGTGAGAAGGAAATCAAATTCTCCACCGCCCCCTGTGTCAGCAGGAAGTCAAAGGTTCCCATTTGTCTCACCCTACCATTGTCTATTTTAAACAGCAATCAAGGCCTCTGGTTAAATTATGGTAAGAATGGGCTCACCTAAAAAGATTAAGACCTAACAGAAAGGATCAAGGGTCCTCCACCCTAGCCCAAATAAAGACCTGGCAGGAAGGGCCAACATTCCTAAAACCCAAAAATTGAATCATAAAAAGATTTCTTCCCGAAGAGGTCTACATTCCTATCAGACAATACCAGATAAGGCAAACACAGGAAACCCCAGCGCAGTAGGGTGCCTGAGCTTAGACACTCCCTTCTAAAGATCTAGCCAATGTCACCCTCACCCAATGCCCCCTCTCCTGGAATCCTGGCTAATTACCTTTCCTAAGAAATCCTAGAAGTCTGGTTTCCCTTGCACCTTTTAAGGGTCTTCCCTATAAAAGGGGATTCCTAGGAAGCCCCTATGCTGCAGCCTGACAGCTGATCATCTTGTGTATCTGGCTCTCTGAAATAAAGTCTTCTCTCTCCTTCAAGCGACCGCCTGCATGTTTATTCCCAGCATGGAGATGAACCTCGTAAGTTTGCATTCTAACACATACCCCACAATTCTCTTGTGACCCTTATGTCATGAGAGGCTGAAGAGTCAGTGTCCCTGGATTTGTATCTCCAGCATGAAACTTGCTTATTCTTGTAGACTCATGGCCTGGCCAGCATTGTAGCCATTCCGTCTCACATTACAGTGCCAATCATCAGTGTCACGGCTTAGTTTGGGTTGGCTGTTTTTTAGCTTAGTGTGGGTCAATAGTTATTAAATTAGACGGATCTCATTTCAAGATGGAAAGATGAGATAAACGTATTTTAATAAACAAATGCATTAAAGCAAAGGGAATGCCCATCTAGATGACCTTGGCTGATCTAAAAAGCTAAGCAGGATCAGCTCTGGTTAGTATTGGATGTGGGAACCAGGGCTGGGAAGTCAAAAAAAACATGCTAGAATAAGGCAGTGGCATTCCAGACTTATAATGCACCCAAGAAGATTATTTGGAGACGTCTATGAGATGTCTGTGGCCAAGAGCCAAGTTTGACTTGAAGACGTTACTTCTTAGGATTCTTGAAAGTTGGAGTATTGACTTAGAAGAATGCTTGTGCTGAAATAGATTTGGATTGTTTTTCACAAGAGGTTCTCCAGATTATGCAACTTCCACCCAACTGCAACAATATCTCATCTGATTAATTCTGAGGAATATGAGCCTTGTCTGCAAGTAACACTTGTGATTTATTTTTTCTCCTGGCAATGTGATCTCCGAAAGCTCTTACTCAGCTGTCTCAAAATGCTAAGTGTGAAACATTAATGAAATTTCACAGTTCCTAAAGCTCTGTGACCCATGACAAGGTTTATTTATGTTAGACGGCTCCTCTCGCTTCTGGCTGATCTGCTCTGAAAGATATGGAGAAAGTTGCAAGACATTCTCCTGGGTTTTACTCTCAAAATTCCTTGGGATAGGCATGTTGGGGCACGTCAGAAAGATTTAAGCTTAAAAACCAACTGGCAAGTTCCATAGCTGAGCTGGCATTTGAAGGCATCTCCCAAGCCTGAAAAATGGGGGCCTTTGGGTGCAACAGTCTTTCCCATTTGCTACCCAGCTTGGAGATCAAGGGTAAAAAACTCTTCACTTGCTAAACTCTTGGGTTCCAAGCTGTTGCTGAAAGCACAAGAGCAGAGTCAAGGGGGGGAACAAACCAACCAACCCACAATAAATGACAAACCAATTGCATTTCCAGCAACTTATTTTTTTAGCTATTAGCCATAACCCCCTTTTCCCACAAATCAACAATGTGCAACCTGAGATTCCCTCCTAGCCCCCAGAAGTCTTGGATGTGGTCTCCAGAGACAACTATTAAATATACAACAGGGGAGTAGTCAAATTAATTATATTAAATTAAATACATATACATGAAATGAAATGAAATGAAATGAGTACCTGCTAACTGTGGCCTGGGAAACGTTGTCCAGCTTCACAATGGAGAACCCTCCTGTTCAGGGGTTTGTGACCCCTGAGTTATGGAGACAGCACCTGACTTGCTGCTGGTCCTGGAGTCTGCAAAGAAACTTTTAAGTAACTTTAGTGTTACCAGTCCTGAGATATATAGCCGAACGGGGGACTCTAGTTTTCTTTTGCTCTTGAAGTGTTGACTCAAATCACTGGACCCCAGGAGAAACTTTCCCATTGAGGAAGCTTGAGAAAGCTTGCTCACCTACCAGGTTAGCCCAGGACTCAGCATGGGGACCTGGCTCTTGGGCCTCTTGATCTGATGGCTGGGCTGCAAAGTGGCATCCTTTGCCCCAGGAGGGTTATTTAAGTTAGACAGGAACTGGTTCCTGAGCAGACCAAGCAGAGACCGGGCTGGTGGGATCCTCATGCTCAGAGATGGTGTCTCACAATGGAGGCTCACTCTTCTGCTCAGTTCTCCGGGTGGTGGGAAGTGACCTCCCACCTTGGGGTTAGTCCCCCAGCATTGCTGCTGTCCTGCTGCCCTTCTAAAAGCATGTTCCTCACTATGTCCTACCCAAGGCTGAGAGGTGCCCTCTCTTTTTGCAGGGAGGCTAACTGACTCCTGGTCCCGGGGCATGAGAGACCTGGATTGCTGCGCTCCTCTGCTTACAACTTAGAAAAGAAAATTGACTGATTTGCAACAACTGGTCCCAATTGGCTACATAGCACTTCCTGGGGAAGGAGAATATTTTTTAAAAGCATTAACATCTCCCTGCATATTTCCACACATGGAGCATGGTTTTAGGACACCCAGAGATGCCATTACACAGAGCATCTCCCATTGAACCTCTTGATTGGAAGCTACTCCATGGACTTCATGACCTGCATGGTCCCTTTCAGTTCTGTTGCTCTGGACCTCCTTTGTGGGAGGCACAAGCTTCCTATGAACAACTTTGCCTGTGAGATTCAGACAATGTAGCTTTCTGTGACTCAAGGATAGGGGAGTCTCTTCAACTCAAGGGTGGGGAAGGCCCCAAATGCTGATATCCCGCTTATGCCAGTGCTGTCCAGAGCATCTTCAAGGTGGGCACCATCCATTAGGTTCAGCCACCCATTTTCTGGCAGGAAGGCAAGGCAGGGGCTGGGAACAGAGGGGTAAGCAATGGGGGAGGCAAGTCTCATGCCAATCTACTTTTCTACCAACTCACGGATGGGTAGGGAGGCCTTCAACTCAGATGAGTGGGAAAGGGTCTGAGGCAAGAAATGTGATCCAGAGTCACCCCACCTGGAAGGTAAATTGGATTCCAAAGAGGAATTCTGCCTTGAAAGGAAAAGCGGGATGATACAGACAGGGGAGGGATCAAGAATGGGAACTGCAAATCTCAAGCCAATCTCATTTTCTGCCAACACCATGATAAGTTAAAACAAAGAGTACTGTGCCATGTTAACACATGTATTCTTGCACATAGGTATGAAGGGAACTTCTCTTTAGAGCAGTGTTTCTCAACCTTGGCACCTTGAAGATGGGTGGACGTCAACTCCCAGAACTCCCCAGCCAACATGGCTGGCTGGGGAATTCTGGGAGTTGACGTCCACCCATCTTCAAGTTGCCAAGATTGAGGACCACTGCTTTAGAATGTGCAGATTGTGGAAAAGGTATGCTGTCTAGAGTCTCTATGCGATAATTGAATAAATAAATATAAAATAATTAAAAGCGGATTCTCAGGCCAGAGGCAGGCCTGCCACACTGGAACAATCCATCTACAGCATGGCTGAGAGGCGACTGGATTCACCAAGGTGGAGAAACCCTTCACTTGTTCTGGATGCTGCTTTCCTGTTGGCCAAGGAAAATATCTGAGGTGGTGGAAAATCTACTTCTCAAGGAAAACAGCTGGGAGTGGGAATGTTTTGCCAAGCTTTGAGAGAAAGAGGCCTTGCAAAATAATTTCCAAAGCCATCATGGATTGTTGTTTGGCAATTAACACTTGGGTAGGGTACACCGGTAACATCTGCTTTTTCCCACCAAATACATTCTCCGGGAAGAGCTTAGCTGAAAATGGATGTGCCTAAAATTCCAAAGTTTTAGACATTGAAAAATGTGCTCTCCGAATGAGCGTCGTGTGTGATTGAGGTGTTGGACCTGGACTACGGTAAGAACTTTTGATAGGGTCTTATCAGTAAGACAGCCAAACAAAGTCCTCTGCCATCTTTGCAATAGGACTGGATACGGAGAAAAGAAATTCTGTGAAGCAAGGTCACGACAAGGGAGAAACGTGAAGCTGACACAGCCTTTGCTAGAAGAACTCAACTACATTGGACCCCAAAGAGGACATCTGCTTTGGAAGAGAAGCAGATTATCCATACAATGCTTTCACATCTCTCTGACGGAGGTAGATAGTTGGTCAACAGGAGAGAAAGGAACAGGTTCTGTTTTGAGAATTTCAGGAGTGTCTAATTTCCAGGAGATGGAAAAATACAGAAATACCCATAGTGGAGGAATGGATTGTAAAGACGGCAGAATTAGCAGAAATGGCAAAACTGACCTGTTTGATCAGGGATAACATGATAAATACTTTTATGAAAGACTGGAAACCTTTTATGGACTTTTTTTGGAAATGGAAAAAAGTGAAATGGTGATTTCTGGATTTGCTGATTGAAAAATTCAATCATTCAAAAATTCAAAGTTCAGTATGGGATAGAAGGCATCTTTGTAATGTGATCTTAAAGTAGGAGGAGGGATAACTAGTTTACTTGTAACTGCTGCAAAGAAGATTGGAAGTCACGTCTTTCATTATCTTTTTCTCTTCTTTCTTCTCTAATTGTTTTGCATTTCGCGCTTGTAAGTCTAGGTTGTCGAGTCTGTCGATGGCAGGGGAAAGGAAGAAGCAGACAACTGACAAAGTTACAAAAGTCTGTGACCACTGTTGTGAAAACCATCCAAAATTTAAAAAAAGAACAAGATACTCAAAAAGCTGAATAATATTTGATTTTAAGGCTATGCCTGCTGGATGGAGGACATGAGGATAAAAAGGAGGACATGTCCCCCTTCTCCTGGATGTCTGGTAGCCCTACACCCAGAGGATGAGGAAGCCTCCAGATATGGCAGCTGCAGTGAGTCTGTAGAGTCCAAGGAAAGTTTATTTATTCTCATGGTCAGTGGACCATGTAAATGCCAACTCAGCTGGATAGAGGCACATCTGTTTCAAGTTATGGGTATGTTTGGGTTGGCCAGAAACCTGCAGAGTTTTACACAGCAGAAACCAACAAGTTATTCTTCATGGATGGTGAAAGCTGGAAGGAAACTCAGCTGGCTTGTTTTCAGGAACTGACAGGGTAGCATTGAAGATGGTGGATTCAGAAGACAACCAGATTTTTCTGAGGTCTTCTGACATCATTGGTGGGCCCACCAATGATTTTAATCCAACTTGTATTAATTATTTCTATTCCATACACCATATATCCTCTAGCAAGGCCCTGCTGTGGTTTGCCAGGAAGAGACCCCTTAGCTGCAGAAGAACCTTTGCCACCAAGACAATCTCACCACAGTCACTCCAGGCCATCAGCTCAACTGCTCCATCTTCTTGAACCAAACTGGAAAACTTGGTTACAGGCCTACTTTTTTGACAATTTAACTTGTAAAAAAACCAGCAACTTATCTGGGATATTGTGACTTGCAGATCTCTTCCAGTCACCAAGAATCTTCAACACACACCCAGAATAAGTTCATCTTTAACATGAACTCACAAAGTGGTTGGTTTAGTTCTCTTGAGATCTTCTGTAAAGTGAACCATTGTGGCTTATAAACGGTGTTTTATCACAGCATGGTGCCTGTATCTAGCCAGTGGTGGTTGATTCAACAAGCCGTGATTAAACAAACTAAGGCTTCACATGATGTGTGGACCCAACCATTAAGTTATCTGTACTCAGTAAAATCCCCAGTGTGGTAATAAATGATTAGAGAACTGTGAACTAGTAGTTTCTTAGTCAGGACTGGACATGAAAGCCCAGTGGGATTCTTAACATTTCCTGGGCATGAGTCGGACCTATGGCAGAACTCCCACTGACAAAGCTGTGATGTAGGTTTTGATGCTTGGTTATGTGTGTCTCCCCCTCCTCCAGAATGGTACAATTATTTCTCAGAGTTAACCATGGGACCAAATAACACCTGTTCAACAACAAGAAAGTCGACAAAGTGTTGTCTTAAGCCAAGTCTACCCAAACACATGATAACACTGTTCCTGGACTGCTATTACAGATGGGAGATTGTGCGTTCACATGCAGACTAAGTTTTTGTCCTAAATATTCAGAATTAATCTATCCCAGAAAAGTGGATGTTAAAAAAGCAGTCTTCCTGAGTGCTAGTTACTCTTGGCAGGAAATTATTTCTCGGTTGCAATAAAGTGGGACATCCAGGAACAATTTTTGCATGCAGTGTGCAACCGGAGTTGAAAACAACCTTCGAAATCAGGCAAGACCATGACATAGATTTTGGCTTGCGCTGCATCCCACCCATCTTCCATTTTCAATCCCATTTTTCCCCCTTTTCTCTTCCATTTCTATCTTTCCCATTTATGAAAATGCTAAAACCCAGAAGAGACTTTTTCTTTTCAGCTGTAACTGGCTCTATGTTTTGGCTCTTCATCATGGGTCCTGGAATCTACATGAGAAACTGCGTGGGGAGGAATAGCAAATCTTTTGTCTGAGCATTCTCTCTTTCATGAGCAATAAATAAAAGGGCTCTCTGTTTGTGTGTGTCTGTGTGTCTAGGCATAAGATTAAGAGAGAAAAGGCCTCTCAGTGTTGGTGAAAGATATACAGCCCATCACCTTATTCAGAAAGAAGAACAACACATATTTTTATTTCAAGGAGCAACAATTGTGCTTATTCTGATCAAACCAATTAACAGATGACCTTAAATTAGCCTTCCCTGCTGGGCTTAAAGTGGCTGGAGGAATCCAGGACTTGACCTGACCCACCGAGCTCTCTGGATTTTGAATCCTATCGAGACCACTTGCCATCTTGCATGTTTGACCTCCTTTTAGGACACTTGGCGCCATTCAGAAATTCCTTGCATTTTCTAGAACAAATTGTAATTCCATATCTGGGGGTGCCTTGCCAAGAATTAGACACTTCAGCCTGAAAAAAAAAATCAGACTTAACAAGAGCTTGATATCCTGACTCTGACTCTGAAACATTCTGGCTCCGTTCACACGACGTGTTTAACTGTGTCAGGAAGAGAGGTGAATGCATCATGCAAACACTTTAACCTAGTTAAGGTAACCCTGACAAACTAATTCAGAGGGAATTAGTTTTAACTGGAAAGAAAGCATGGGGGTTCAGAGCTACCCCCCCGGGGCATTATCCGCTTTTTTTCTGGTTTCCAGGGCAAATCAAATCATAGAATAGCCCTACAGCAGTGTTTTTCAACCTTGACAACTTTAAGATCTGTGGACTTCAACTCCCAGAATTCCCCAGCTAGCCATGCTGGCTGGGGAATTCTGGAAGTTGAAGTCCACAGATCTTAAAGTTGTCAAGGTTGAAAAACACCGCCCTACATAAATGAAGTTTCTGTCGACATCTGCCCCCTTTTTGGTTGGTACTCAGTGGCTGCAGAGAAAAGTGTGAAAAAAGGTCTGAATGAGTATCCTCTGATTCTGTCCGCCACTGACAATTAAAAAAAGAAAAAATTGCAGCACGAAGCAGAATAAAACTTGAGTCACCCTGTGTAAGATGGGCGGCTATATAAATATAAGTTAATAAATAGATCAATAAATAAAACACTAACGAGTATTGGCAGCAACTTCCCAAACAGCCAGTTAATCTGCAATTGTGAACTGCCAGTACTTAGGGTTAAGACAATTGCTTGAGGGATAGATAACCTGATCAGTTTGTCCAGTGGTGTCCTCAGGGTATGGTCAGAAGAGTCAAGATGTTGACCATCATGGTGCGATCGAAGCTCTGACTGTGTTGCACATAAAAAACTGGCAGAGCTTTGATCATCCTATGGGGTGACCATCGTCTTGACTTTTTTGACCCTACCCAGCAGAGTTATCCAAATACAGCCTGGAGGTGGGTACAGTCTGGTCTAACAGAGCATCCATTTGGGTCCTCCAGCAATAAGAGGAAACGGAGGTCACGTTTGTGCTGAACTAAGAAGAGCTTGCAAGCACATCACTGCTGATTTTTCTGCAGTTCTTCTCTTCTGGGGCCTGGCAGCCTTGAACTAAATTTGAGCATTGAGGGGTGTCCCTGAGCAAACTCCTTCTGTGAGTGTGACCCCTTCTCTAACCAGTGACAACAGGTTTGAAGAAAAGAAAAGGACCAGCTTGCTCATCTATCAGGGATGTGAATGGGCTGCCTGAAACGCCTACTCCTCTGAAGGCCAAGTTTGCAGAAGCAAAGCAAACCACAAATGCAGACGTGTGCTTTGTGAACCCATCCAGCTCCACGTCTGTTGTTCTACTCAAAACTAGGAGTAGATGGTGGACGGATGACTATGGATCACATCTGTGGAGGATGCTCTTTGGGCAACGTCAAGAAAGAATGCACATCTTGGAGAAGAGCGATGTGATCAAAGGCCAAGATTCAACAAACAACATTGAAACAAATATTTTCGTATTATCCGTTCTTTAAAATCTGACATTGGATTGGCTCAGTTCACCTAACGTGCCCAGCTTGATTATTGAGTGAATGCTGCAGGCTCTCTTGGAGCTACAGGCTGGCCCCCCTGCTGTAAGCCATGATTTGCAAGCCTGAACGGCTGGGTTCGTGCCACAGACTAAACCAAAACATACATATCAATCCTGGATATCAGGCATTGCTTTTTCTGCCAAATGTGTACATCAAGACAGTGCCTACATTAATGGCTAGAAAACCTATTCCATTTTTTAAAAAAAACCTTTGCATTAGCTGGTCAGTGCTTGTTCTGTAAAATCATAAACTCTGTCACCTGAAGCAAGCATCGTAGGAGGAAAAACGTTTTGAGGTTGGGAGCATTCATGCGAGGTATGCTGCTATTTCTCTTCGGAGCATCTTGTGGCTCTTTGAAAGCAGGCAAATCTATTACTGCAATTATTTTTGCAGATGGGTGTCCTTTGAATCAGAGAGCAGAAATGTTTTGCAGAGTTACAGGAATACATGCACCCTGTGAAAAGGGAAAAAGAAAACATATAAAGTACGATGGTAATTAACCAAGGTAATTCACCCGTGGGCTGAAGGGAACATTTGTGAGTCAGTTAGCTAAACAAAACACACAGTCCAACTGGACGGAACTAACGTTCTTGACAAATTGTAGATCAATACATTCTAGCTGTAATTGGGTTTTAAAGTTTCTTTGTCTTCAAATGGCCATTTTGAGGTCAAGGAGACTGAAATGCTTCTCCAGTCACATTTGAATCCTGTCGTTCCATCCACTAGGCATTTCTGCCCAAGTTGGAACGTGTAGGAAGTGGGTGGCGGTGGCCAGAAAATGATGGCGCTGATCGCACTGAACACCAACTTATGGATATGCGCCTTTTGGCCTCTAATCCGTAGGTGTCTTTTTTAAAAATAATTTTTATTGGAGAAATGTTTAACAAAGTAAAAACCCTAGAAGAAAATAAAAGGCAATACAGAAAAACAGTAAATAGTGAAAAAAGAAAATAGGAAATAGGAAAGGAATTAGAAAAGAAAAAGAAAAAAAGAAAAAGAAGAAAAGAAAAGAAAAGAAAAGAAAGATGATAAATAAGTGAATTCCAATCTTCTTGACAGTGTTTATAAACACATTTGTATTTTTATATTTATATATATCTAATCCATAGGTATCTGATGACATCCCACATGTGACTAATTGTGCAAATGACCAGAATTATGCAATTTGCATTAAACACCAAGGACATGTATTTTATAATTTGCATCCATTGCTCTACAGTATATTACTCACAACAGTGTCATGAAGCACGCCCAGATTTGTAATCAAAAGATGGTGTGAATAGAAAGTAGCCAAGTTTAGTATCTTCTCAAGGCCTGCTCCCAGAGCTGATTTTTTTCCAAGGAAGACTGCGTGTGAAAAAGGGGCAGGACCTTGACGGCGTGGCTGTGTTTGCCATCTTGCCTTTTTTGACTCCCCTCCCCCTGTTGGACGTTCTTGCAAGTCTGATATAATTTTTATATTTAATATAAACCAACTGTCCACAAAATGGCAGTGGGTGCCATCTCAAAGCTCGGAAATAGAATGCCAGGAGCTTCAATGAAAAGAAACGTCAGAAATACCCAAGCATATTAGGGGGGTATTTACTTGAGTGAGATTTGAGCAGCTGGACACAATGGCTAAATACGGAAGGTTTGACTAAGTTCCTTATGACGAACGTACTTGTATTTGCAGAGCCCCAGAGATAGAGGTCATAGCACATATATTATTTGAATGTCAACTGTATAAGAGAGAGATCAATATCTTGGACCCACTCATTAGGTGAACAGCCTGTTGGGATCCTTTACATTACAACAACATATTTCATGTGTGGTCAGAACCCCAAAATACAGCCCTTTATCCGAATAAAATAGTACAATTGAGAACTGCATACAGGTAGTCCTTGCTTGATGACCATTTGTTCAGTGACTGTTCGAAGTTACGATGGTGTGGAACAAATGGTAGTTACGGATGGTCCTCAAAGGTACGGCCGTTGCAGTGCCCCTGCAGTTACATGATCAAAGTTTGGGTGCTTGGCAAGTGGCCTGCATTTACAACCACATTGTGTGCTTCAACTTCCCTCCCTGCCTATCTCCTCCCCATCTCAGCCCTTTTGGCCACCCTGCACTCCACCAGCTGACCTTTGCCATCTCCTCTTCCTGATGCTGGCCCAGGTTCCAGGCGCTAGGTGATGGCACAGCCTGGGACGTGTGCAGTGAGCGTGGTAGGGCGGCAGAGGCAAAGAGAGCTCACCGGGCCTGCCAGGGGAAGGGGCAGCAGGATGGAATTGGCTGAGGAGGCAGGGCAGGAGAAGCATAAGGTCCTCGCCTAATGACGGTGCGGTCCTGGACTAACGACCACAAGCGGGACTAATGGAACCGCAGTGCGGTCATGTGATGTTTCACCTAACAGCTGCTTCACTTAGCCACAGGAATTCTGGTCCCAATTAGGGTCATTATGTGAGGACTAAAGTATGTGGATCTGATTGGGGTAAATTATAGGGGTGACCCAGAAATACGATTTGCAATTTCTTTTAGCTATGTCCTTTACTTTATTTTGTAACACGCAGACTTTTATTGTTCTGTATTTCATGTTTTGTATTCTGATATGGCCTAATGGCTAATCAATAAAGTATTATTATTATAATGAAAAGAAACGTTGGGAGGGGAACATTTTGCTAACCTCTCTAGTAAAATACAGGAGAAAACCATGCAGGAAAACATAAGGAATAAAAATAGGATCATTCCAACGACCTTCCATGAGTTGGAATTGGGCGCTTTAACTGAGGAGCAAGAGAGAGAATGAAAAAACATGCCGGCTTTATGCCCTTGGACTCCCTCGAGGTGCTTGGCTGGAAAAATCTGCCTTTTAAGTCAGCTGTTGTGACTTTGGCCAGCGTTTCCTCACAGCTGTGGAAACTCCAGCGGGGAAGCAAAAATGTTGGAGGGTCAGCCTCAGTGGCTTTCTTTTTATATGTATAAAAAGGGGGAAGAGATGCATTTTTCTTGACCTTGGATGACATGCGCCAGTGTTGGAGAGGCAGGGAACTCCTTATGCATGCTTTGGAAACACAAGATCAAGGCATGACCCTCAGAGCTGGCTTTTCTGAAGCATTCCCTTCTGGATGCAGTGGAAACCAACACCCGTTGCTGCAGTGGCAGGGAAGATGGGAAAGGTGGTACGACCTCTTTGGAGAACATCAGTTGGGGGGGGGGGCTGCTCCAGGGCCTTCACTTGCTTTGTGGATCTGGGAAGAGGGTCTCCAATTGGAAGCAGCCCTGCTTTTGTCCACAGGATGACACATCGCAAAGGATAATGGTGTCAAGGGACGGTTGCCCCAGCAATTTTGGTGTCAGAGAATGTTCATGTGGATGGCATTCTTGAAAGGAATCCACTTGTGCCTGATTGCAATGAAGAGTAGCTGTAGTTGCAGATAAATAGATGAAGCCCTACTACTGGTGTGAGCAAGGGACTTTCTTCCCTAGATCAGTGTTTCTCAATCTTGGCAACTTGAAGATGGGTGGACTTCAACTCCCAGAATTCCCCAGCCTGCCATGTTGAAGTCCACTCATCTTCAAGGTACCAAAGTTGAGGTACACTGCCCTTAGATGAATGCAGTGGATCAGCAGGAACAAAAATCCAAAGATTTAGAAGAGCTCATTTGGCAGGGATTGCCCTTGAAGGCCTTATTCCAATGTTAGATGATTCAAGAAAGTAGAAAACAAATGCAAACATTTCCAAAAGAAAGGAAGATCAAAAACATATTGTTAAGAGAAACATGACCTTTAACTGGGCTTAGCAGCTAAGCAGGAAGAACCTGGTTAAGCTTGGGTGGGAGATCTCCAGAGAAAATCAGACAGGTGGGCTAAATTGGAAGGTTGGAAAAAGATATCCTTGGAAAAGGACAATTCCATATTGCTGTAGGGGCAAAGGCACGCTGCTTGTATTCCTATGCATTCTGAAATAGCTTTTCGAGATTGAATCTGGCTATTGTTTGGTAGACCTCAGATGCTATTCAATGGAACAAATAGGTGGAAAATATTTAGCAAATGCTCAGCTATTCAGAGATTAGGAAACAGTCGACTCCAACATTTTCCAAGGAGAATTGTCAAAATGTTGGAATCAAATGCATTTGGCGCTTGCTCTTGTAAACCCCCTCATGTCTGAAGACATGTCTAGCATTCTCATTATGAAACAGCAGTATATATGTTATAGATATCTAACTTTTTTTGTCTGTGTGTGCCTTCAAATCAGTACTGACTTGTGGCAGCTGCCTGGACAAGTCTCGGCAGTTTTCTTGGCAAGATTTCAGAAGTGGTTTGCCATTGCCTCCTTTCTAGGGCTGAAAGGGAGTGACTGGCCCAAGGTCCCCCAGCTGGCTTTGTGCCTAAGTTGGGACTAGAACTCACGGTCTCCTGGTTTCTAGACTGATGCCTTTAACCACTACCCCAAACTGGCTGTCTATATCTAGCCTGATTTGCCCAAATGAACATGACCCAGATACCCCCCATTTAAACTAGTGTTAAGTCTTTGTGAAGAAAATGATCTTAAATTACCCTTGTTCTGATAAATACCAGTCTCTAATTCCAGGTTCCACTAGAATAAGTTAGATAACTTACAATATTTTCCCAGTGCTTTGAAATATAATGCCTGGATTTTAATTAGACTGAGTTTTGTGGTAAAGAAATAAGACTGGACTAACCATTGCATCAAATACTTCAGCATTACAGTTCAGGCTAATTGAGGTTCCTCCTGCTTTGAGTTATCTGTAACCACATGAAAATGGCATCAATGGCCACTTCACCTGATCTTTAGAAAGCTAAGCAGGGTTGGACCTGATGAGTGCTTGGATGGGAGCCCACTAGAAGATTTCAGGACTGTAGGAAAACTGTGGATATATTAAGGAAGTCGTGAATAAGCTCAACTCTAGGGAGCTTTTCTTCAATTGGACAACAATATCTACTGTAGGTAACCTTTCTGAACTTGAAAAACTAAGCTGGGTCAGACATGGTTAGCATTTGGATGGGAGCCCATCATGAAATAGCAGGTCTGTAGACTAGATTGGGAAGTTGGAAAACATCCTAGGAGAAGGCAAATTGCAACCATTTCCATATGGTTGCCGAGAAACCGACATGGAGGTCTCCAGGAAGTTATCAGCAGTTGAGCTTGTCTTGGAATCAGCCCCACTAGGTAGACCAGACCAAGGAACTAACTCCACAGGAGAGCTAAACTACTTCTATTGAGGTTGTCTATAATAACAGAATCTTGCAAGTCTGATTGTGCAGTATGTCCTCTTCCTTTTTAGAGCTGAATTTAGGAGGTGCCTGCCTGAACCACTTCCAAATGTTATCTCACTAATCTGGGCTTTAAAAATTATTAAGCCCTTTTTGCCTAGGCAACAGCATCTGCGCATCTCCATCGAGGTCACCTCCCTGACTCTCTACACTTGGGGACACTATCCTTTTAACTTATGTACTGGGGAGAGGGCTAAAAACCAGCTGTCGCCCCAGTTTTCCCTCCTAGTTTTTCAGGGACTAATAGAAGCCTCATTCAACTGCACATGCAGGACTAAGTTGTTTTTTTCAACCCCCAAGGATGGTTTCATAAGTTCTGCTGGACTTTCCTAACTTCATCTTGCTGAACCTTCTCTTTTGATGACCACCAGGTTTTGCTCATCTGATTCCTCTTGTATCTCAGGGTCACCACTTTTGACCTGAAGATGCTCCCATGAAATTGTTTATCCCAACATCTAAGCAAGGGAAGACTTGACTTCTTTGCTTTGATTCCATAAAATACACTTGTTGATGGCACTGAGACAAGAATCCTAGAAAAGCTACTGGACACAGTTTCTCCGTAACCACCAGAAAATACAGCTTGACTTGTAACTGGAGGGAAAGAAGACCATCTGGGCAATTTGTTGAAAGCCCTAGAGAAACCACCATGATTAATTTCCTCAATGGTCTTACTGACTTCTTCTATTCTGAGCAAAATTCAAGTGCGAGTCGTTTCCTGCCTTGGCTGGCTGACATGGTCCCATCCTCTCTAGACACACAACTTGGCAGGCCTGTGGCTTTTTTTAAAACTGGAAACAAGCTTTGGACTTCACACCTGCACGCACACAGCAGAGAACAACAGAAAGGATTAAGAAGAGATCTGGCTGGATCTGAGTAACACCAAACAAGTTTAAAAATACCTCAAATGGCAGGAACCCAAATTGTTTTCCTTATAGGCTGGGGAAATATTTCAAAGCATTGTTGTTATATCTTGATATTGTACTCAGTGGGGGGTGGAGGGTGGGGGGGCTGCCAAGAGTCAAAATAGTTAAGATGGAGGTTGCAACCTTGTGGCTGAAACCTTCTTCCTTTCTTGTGTGCATCATGCACATCACACATGTAAAAAAAGATTAGGGTTTAAATTGTATGGATGTAGTGGTCACTTCAATGTTTTTGATCCACCCCGCCATGTTCACTATCGAGATCTCAAGACATCAGTGAGTTGCCTCTCGCTGAATTTGTGCATATCTTTGTCACTGAAGGTTATCGGAGCTTCATGTGGGTCCTTATAATATACATGGGGCAACTGAGAGAACAAATAACAAGTTAAGCTTTCTGATAATTTCATTTATTACCTAAACATGCATTCTGACAGTGTGGAAAAGGAATTGCTTCCTTTTATTCTGTCAGCCCCTTGACATAGGCCAGGACTGGAAACAGATCCCACAAGAACTCCTAGAACTCTACTTTATTGTAATAGGGTATAATAACAGAATCTTGCAAACCTGACTGAATTTCCTTTTCCTGTCCTTTTATACCTAAGAGAATCAAGGTGGGGCAGTCTTGAGTTTCTTCCTCATCCCTTCTTGTCTTCCTGGACATAGCTGATGTTCTTATAATGGCTGTCACATATTTTCTTCAAGGCTATCTCTGTATTCCTCTGAAGCTTCAGTAACTGGTTACACCATATTTAGCTGCACTAACACAACCCAACATTTCCTGTAATTCAGGATCAGTCTTTTACAAGGCTTTGCAGGAATTTTGGCCACATTCGAGGTTTTCTAGCATGAACTGCTTGTTTCACATTTTATGGAACTTAGGTCTGGATTTGAACTTGACTGCTACACTTGCTCTACTTCATCCCTTTCTCTTGTTAGATCTGCTTGGATGTTTGGGGATCATTGTTTTGCTGCTTCAGCTGGTAGAAAAATGGCCTGATGTTCTTTTGTAAAATTCTCAGATCCAAAGTAGAGTTCATAATTCCTTCAGTCATCCAGATCTTCTCAACCATGATACTACCAACTCCCTGCTTGACAGTTGGTATGAGGTTCTGATTTTAAATGTAGTGTTTGGTTTCTGCCAGACATAACAACACCCACATGGCTTGAAAAACTGACTCATCTGTCTGTAGAGCATTCCTTCAGAAAACTGGAGATCTGGCAGAGACAAGCATCAGTGTTTTTAGTGAACAATGGCTTCTACCTTGCCTCCCATTTTTACTGCTAGTTGAGTCATAACCACTGACTTAGCAACAGTGAGAGAGATCTGCAGATCCTTGGATGTTGTTCTAGGATTCTTTGTGACATCTTGGATGAGTTTATGCTGTGCTCTTGAATGTAGAACAGCGCCTCTTGGGAATATCCACCATTGTCCTAAGTCTTCTCCAGCAAGATTATGAGCTTATATCCTGCTAATTGTGGCATGAAGGACCCTCATTCATTATTTTTTAGAGGACACATCCTCACGATATTGTCTTCAGTTCATCCTCAGGCCACCTTAAAGTAGCTAAGTTTGTCTGTTCCAGATTTACACTAGTGTTTTCTGTCTTCTTACAACACAAGTCATGCTGTCTGATTGATCGGTGATGCTTCTTTTATGATGTTGGTGATGACTCGTTTGGGGACTAGGCTATTCCCAGCTTCTATTAGTTGCTGTAGGCTGCTCCAGGCACATATCTTCTCCTCCAGCTGTTGGACATTGCCCTGTGGCCATTTTTACCTTGGGCTGTTGGAGAGATTAGACACCTGGCTTCTACGGATGAATCTGCCCACGTGATGTTTGATCAAGTTAGGGCCTGCACATGTTTATCACTCCTCTGGAAAATGGCTAGATCTCTTTTTAAACATGTGTTTAGTGGTCTTTTGAAAGAGTGCTAGATCTGTCTTTAAGAAAAGGACTTGGATTCTAATCAGTTTGAATTGGAAAAGAGCTTTGGGTTCTGCTTGCTGGTTGTTGCTGGTTCTGTCCCAGATGAACACGTTTCAAGTCCTGTCCTGTTTCTGTTGACAAGGCGTCGCTTTCTGTGGCCATACTTTCTAAAGATTTTAATGCTTTGGAGAGCAGAACCATCTTGCCTACAGCAATGCCTGTGGTATATCCCCTGGATTACTTGCAGCACTTTTGATTTGGGGTAAATGGGGCTGGGTGAAATTGACAAGAGTTCTTTCTGTTTATTCTTTAGTACAGCTGAAGATCCATCTTATTTATTTTATGAAATTTAGAAGCTGCCTGACTCCAGACATCTCTAGGGAGCTTATATTTTAAATAGCCGGACCCTATGCCATGAATAGCTTTATAGCTGATAACCAACACCTTGAATTGCACCCAGAAGCCATGGAGCAGTGGTGACACGTGGGCATACCGTGAATCATGTGGATCTGAATACAGCCCATCAGGGCCAATGTTGACCTTCCCTTGCAGTACTTATCAATCGCCCTCTCCCACTTCAGTCATGCCTGACAGAGGGGTCACACCCACCCACAGTAGGAGAGTGGGAAAGGATTCAGCCCATGGCCATTGGCCCCATGAGTGACTTTCAACTGAACACTGCCAGAGTGCTCTTCCAGAAGAGCGCTGGACATTGAACAAACAGAATTCACACTCCACCAGAAGATTGCTAGATCTGTGTTCAGAACAAACCTTAAGGACGGTGATAGGTTGTTATTTTTTCCTGCCAGCAGGTGATACTGAGTGGAGGGGACCCAGAGTCAGGGAATCAATCCACCAGTCGTGGCCCTTAAATTGCCCCACGTTAAAGCTGCTAGGATGCACTGCTTGGGTGTCTTGTTTCCAAGAGTTCAGCCGTCGGGGTGGCACAATTTATACTGCCATATTTGGATGCTGACTCAAGGATGGGAAGAATGCATGTTCATGCATCCATGAGGAAGGATCCTGTGTCCCTGACAGTGGATTTGTGGGGACCTGGGGCTTTAAAAATGGCTTTATAGCTTTTTTCAGCGTGACAGATGTCAGTTATGTTCTTTTACAGAGGCCTTCAGAAGTATCTTTTGAATGTTGCATGATGTGCATCTAGAATCTGTGTGGGCAGGACTTCATTAAGATCAGGGGAACCAAATTTTATGAGAATAATATAGAGCAGAGCTGCCCAAATCAGATTGTTTAATGAAATACTCTAGGAGATGGCCCTAGTTAGCCTAGTTAATCAAATGGATTAAACTTGGGGCAAGAATTTTTTTCCCCATACTAAGAACATGGTTTTAAGTAGCTATCATGGTTCATCATTCTCAACACTCCAGACAGGATGGGCACATGAAAGGCACCAGACTGGAGAAGATCTGTGTAAACTAACCACAGGTTGACTTCACATTCAAACCAGAAAAGCCATTGTCAAGTTTCTGTATGGTTTCTGATCTTGATTTGCTCCTATAAACCATAGATCAGACCAACTGGTGTTCTCAGTTGGGACATAATTGTAAAACTTCAGTTACTTTAAACCTCAAGGTAGGAATTTCCTCCTTGCCTTCACATTGTACTCTTTGGAATATGAGATAAAGCATCCAAGAGAATAATGTGCCTTAATCTGAGAAGAAATATGAAGATCTGGAAATGAACTGGAAACACTTGGGAAAAAATGTATTTTTCCCTGCCAGTTTCTTTCTCAAGTTCTTTTCTGTTTTGCCAAGCAACTGGATTTTTTTTAAATGGGTCTTTTAAAAATTGACCTATTTTCTTTTAGAATAATGAATAAATGTTTAAGACTAGGAGTTCATTTATTACAATCCTTTATTTCCCCCAAAGACCTCTAAAAATATAACTGCAAGAATACTTTTCTATGTAAAATTAAGTCGGTCCCTGCATTAGCATTACTTGCAAGAACAGGATGTATTTCTGTGTCTAGAAATGCCACAGACATTTTTACAATAGGAGAAAGAAGGGATCTGTGTCTTCTTCACTTGCTGGTTTCCTTGTTTGCTTTTGTAGAGACTGGTGGACGTGTTCTTGTCTTCCTACCAGCCTGAATAGTGAAGTGGGCAACAGTTAACAGAGCAGATTAGAATAAGGAAGCAATTGCTTGGATTGTCCAAGAAAACATAACAAGTCCTAAGGTTTTAAAATCCGAAGGGCTTCTTCCTCCTTGTTCTGAGAGTCTGTCTTTGAGGTTTGCAAAAGGACGAAGAGTTGTGAAAGAGCTGGAAGAAAACACTGAATGGTCCTTTTCCCACAAGATGAGTAACTGATGGAGTGTTAGTGTGCTATGGAGATTGGATCAGTTTACTAACCATGAAGGGGTCAGATTTATACCCAAACAGACTTGCACAGGATTAAACTAATTCCCAGTCATGTCATGGATACAGAAGAACCCAGTCATTTGTCCCATTTTGCCTGTCTGGCCCCCCAAGAAGAGGAGCCAAAGAGAAAGAGTGGTTGAAAAAGCAAGCCTTTCCATGACAGAACTCATTTCCCAGGGTCGGCAGCAACAACACACCTCCAAATGTTGATCGGTTGCAATGCTTAAGTCATACCTTCTGCTGCCTGCTTGGCCATCAAGGAAGAAACTAGTAACACCATGAAGTCTTACTCATACTCCCCTGGATAGGGGCTTGTGGGATATTCTGGAGAGAGCTGGAAGGAGCTCATGGGGGCTTCTTGTTAATTTTGGGAGGTCGGTGTTATTACAGCACTCTGTTCTCAGTAAAAAAGTTTGGTACAATTTAACATTGTGGCCATGGGAGGTGGTCAGATAATGTGGACAGGAACACTGAGGGAGGAATCACTTATATCTGGCCATGTCCACAAGGGAGAAAGAACCATGGAAGTTCTGCAAGCATCACAGTTTAGTCCCACATAAGGGATGCCGAGTAGCAGAGCATTTGAGAAAGACTCAAGAAAGGGCAAGCTCGCGCCTTGTTACCTGACAGCGTTAATCTCTCTTGGCTAGGGTTACCAGGCATCTAGCAAAAAGAGGACGTGTCCTCCTTTCTGACCTCATGTCCTCTGTCTGGCAGGGATAGCCTTAAAATCAAATATTGTCTGGCTTTTTGAGTCTCGTGTGTACTGTGTGTGTGTGTGTGTGCATTTTATTCGACTGTTTTCACAACAGTGGTCATTCAAACTTTTGTGCATTGCAATCTTGTAAATTGTCTGCTTCCTCCTTTCCCTAGACTGTCGACAGCTTCAACAGCCTAGATTTATGCTATTTATTTCCTTATTCCAGCCCTCGGCTTCAATCCAGCCCCTTCAAATCTACGATCACTGTAGTCTGTAGATCACACAACTCATCCTTCATTCCTATGGTGAAATTTGAAAAGTACATTGTCGCAGATTCTATATTATTGGTAACATATATTCTTGAAAATAAAGATTTGTTGGAAAAATAATGTGATTGAAAAATCAATCTTCCTAATGCTGGAAAAAGTAATTTCATTTTTTGGGTATAATTTTATTAAAGATTTTTTAAAAAAGAAGATAAAACTAATACAAACTAATATAAAGTGAAAAAAGAGAAGAAGAAGAAAGAAATCAAAGAAAAAACTAAAAGGGCAAGAAAAGAAAAAGTAAAGGTAAAATAGAAAAGTAAAAAGATATGAAAAAGTAGCTTCTGATTTTCTTTATAGCACTTATAAGTACAATTATAAATTCACCTCTTACTCTACAGTTACAACATAACTCTCTTGTTTCTATAATGTATTCTATCTAATCATCAAAACCATAAATCATAATTTCATTTTTTCTGTCTCATGCAGAAAGTCCATAAGGGGTTTCCAGTCAGCAATAAATGTAGATATTTTCTTTTCGCTAATCACACAAGTCAACTTGGCCACCTGAGCAAGTTCCACCATCTTCACCAACCATTCCTCCATTGTAGATATTGCTGAGTCTTTCCATCTTTGTACATACAATAATCTCATTGCAGTTATCATGTATAACAAAGTTCCATGACTTTTTCTAACTATTTGTCCATTAATCCCAAAAGAAGAAACGTTGGTTTCAGTTGTATATTAAACTTTGAAATCCTCTGAATCAATGTATGTATTTGAATTCTAGCTTTTTTACATGTCCACCAAACTTGATAAAATGCCCCTTCTTGTTCTTCACCTTCCCAACATGTATTTGAAGTGCCTTTATACATTCTAGACAATTTCTCTGGTGACATATACCAACGGTACATCATTTTATAAAAATTCTCTTTAAGATTATAACCTAGTGTAAATTTCAGTCCTTTCATCCACATATTTTCCCTTTGTTCCATCGGTAGATGGTAACCAAAAAATTTAGCCCACTTTATCATACATTCCTTACCTTGTTCTTCTGTTTCAAATTTCAATAAACGTTTGTACACTTTAGCAATTATTTTCATATACATGGAGGCCTAAGTACATTTTTTTTGCAGTTTTTCAGTATAATTTTTGTCAGAGATGCCAAGAAAGTTAAACAGTTAGTGTCCTCCTTCCCCCCACTTTTGACCTCCTTTCCAATTGTCCGTGTCCTCCTTTGCCTGTTTAGGCTACCAATAAAAAGGCTATAGTGGTTTAATGGCTCACCAGGATAAATGTGTTGTGTGAACAGGACCGCAGTTGCCTTTAATGAAACCTAAGAATCCTGAAGCTAGTACAGTGGTACCTCGGGTTACGAACGCCTCTGTTAATGAACTTTTCGGGTTACGACCAGCTCCGGCCGCAAAAGTTTACCTCGGTTTGCGAACTCCGCCTCGGGGTACGAGCAGGATACGCGGCCATTTTCCCTCCCGTGACACGGTCTGCGGCCATTTTCCGCCCCTGACACGTGGTCTGCGGCCATTTTTCCGCCCCGACACGTGGTCTGCGGCCATTTTTCCGCCCCTGACATGTGGTCCGCGGCCATTTTCTGCCCCTGACACGTGGTCCGCGGCCATTTTTCCACCCCTGACACGTGGTCCGTGGCCATTTTCCCGCCCCTGACACGTGGTCTGCGGCCATTTTCTGCCCCTGACACGTGGTCGTAGAGAGGGGGACTCTCCCTCCAAGCAATGCCGCCTCCCTGTCCTCCACGCCAGAACGGATTAACGGTAATTACATTGAACCTTATGGGGAAATTTCCTTCGGGTTGCGACCAATTTGGGTTGCGGCCAGAGTCACGGAACGAATTAAGTTCGTAAACCGAGGTTCCACTGTATATTACATTCTATCTTTTTTAACGATACATGCATTGTAATGGAGTCCCACTAACTGTAGATAGTTTGTAGAAAAATAACTTGGCCAGTTTTTTAAATCTATAAACCTTCCAACAAATCTGATGACCTTATCAGCCAACCTTACGGCACATAATGCATTTTAGAAGAAGAAAAAATTGTAGCATGTTTCTAAAGGAAAAGTGACCTTTTGGTGCCTAACAAGTGCCAAAACAGTGACATGATAATCAGGGGTCTCTGCAGGATGTAGTCAAAAGCATCAAGATGGCAGCTGTGATGGTCTTTATGTGTTGTGGAGCTTCAATCACACTGTTGCAACTGCCATCTTGACTTTTTTGACCTTACACTGCAGACAACCTTGACAGTAATAATAATTAAAAAAACCTTCCCCCAAATAGTAGATTTTCTAAAACATAAAGGACCTAGAAGCTTCCAAAAGCATTTAATCTCTTGTCCAGAATCAGATGTCATACAACAGCATATTAACCGGTAGAATCACTTTACTTGGGAAGTGTAAGGACTTTACCCACAAGAAGATGCTTTATTGGTAAATGCCCTGATTTTAGTTTATTTATTCCTATTTGATATACATCCTGCTTTTCTTCCAGGGGCTCACAGGACTTAGATGGAGAATCTTTTTTTTTTTAATCCTCCCAACAATTGCCCTGTGAGGTAGGCTGGGCTGAGCGTATCTGATGGGCCCAAAGTGCTCTATGAGTTTCCATGGCTGAGGGTGGACTTAACCCCGGGTCTCCCCACTCCTAGTCCAGCACCTCCACCACTGCATCCTATTGGCCCTCTTTTCAATATATAGGGATTAAGTAGTTGTAAAGCCTTAAGGAATGAAATGGATATATAATCTGAACTTGGCTTAATTAAGGAAGCTTCATGCGGATATTAGGACAGCTCTGCTCTGATACCAGGAAATGTATCGCCTTGTTTCGAGTATAACAAGTCTGGGGTGACTAAGTCGTATCTTCAAGGATTTTCCATCTGCTGATTCTTCTAATGTGCTTTTGATCACCGACCTCTAGCCTCGAATTAAGAAGCTATCAATATGATTGATAAGCTCCTCACTTTGACTCTGAAGTAGAGGCTGCTGATGAATGAGAAAACGTGTTCCATGCATTGATTTGTTCTTTCACCAGTTTTCTTCACCAATACCTTATCTAAAGTATGAGTACTTTGCACCCTGATCGGGCTGATTTTGAGTATAATGTGGCTCTGGGATCTGTAAGGTAGGAAGAGTGCCAGAGTGTGATGGGCTGAGTAGAAAGGATCAAGCTGGACTAGTTTCACAGCACTCTTGGCCCAATTTTAAACACCATATGCAACATATCTTTGGCCCCCTGTAATCTATCCCTTCTTGGTGGGAGGAAGAGAAGAGGGGGTCAGGAACATAGAGTTTGGGTCCCATCACTTTTGGCTCTGACACCCATCCGCTATTTGTTTAAGCTTCATCCAGTGTGTGTCCTCCCAACATGTGCCTGGAAGGGGTATGATCCCCAATAGAAAGAAGGTCACTCAACCATACATCAGAGGATCCTTAATAAACCCAACATCACATCTTCCTTAGAATCTCAGGTGCATAGGATTGAAGAATTAGAGCATCTGATTTCCTGTCCCTTCCCAGTTTCCATCTCCAGAGAGCACACCTGTAGGACCTGTCGGGCCAGAGATCAGGAGGCTACACACCCAAAGAATTGTGTCTACTCTGACCCTCCTGGACAACCTCGCCCAGCTCATTTCTGCATTTCAGCAGCTTTCTTTCCTTTCCTGCTGGCTTTACGATGTGATTCCAGCCTACGGACCGGCTCTGCGCCTTGAAAACGGCATCTTAAATAATGTCCTCCTCAGGAGATTGAAAGCTGGGCTAGACCTTTGCTCTGCTGCGGTGGGAAATCGGCCTGTGTTCCCAGATTACCTTTGGGTTCCTTGGTTTTTTGTTTTGGATGGAAAATACAGAAGAGGACTTTCTAGAAATGAGGTCTAATTTCACTGAATTTGTTTGTAATTATGCGCTTTCTAGAGGGAACTTCCTCCCTGCCCCTTCTTTCTTCACCCATCCTACCCCATTCTGTCCTGTCCTTTTTTACATGTTTCTCACATACAGTAGTTACAGGAACAGTGAAAGAAGGGAAGAGGTTTGCATCACCAGTGTAGCCCATGAAGCGTCTAATAAATGCAAATTGTTTTAGACAACACCACTTGTATATGACATACTGGATTTAGAGTTTGTTTGCTTTGTTAAGTTTTGCGATGTATCGAAGGTGATACGTTGCAATGCTGCTTTGCTGCATTGGAGCTGGTCTTTGTGGCTGTGTTCTTCCTCTTCGGGGTAAGTTTAACAGATCAAAGAAAAGGTGGGAGGGGAAGAAGAGCAGTATAATGCAGCAGTGGGAATTGAATGAGACAATGAATACGAAACGGGGAAACTCTAGCTGGGAGGCAAGGGAGGATGCCCAGGTGGGCAGAACTCCAGTTCAATCAGATTCCAAAGAGGAATTCTGCTTGGGAAGGGAAACGGAGGCAACGGAGGCAGGAGAGGAACCCCAATGGGGATAGCACAATTTAATGACTCAAGGGCAGGTGGAGAGCCCTGCAGCTCAGCAGTGGGGACAGCCTTTTGGTTGTCACATGGTTGATGAGTCATTATGTGCCATCAAGTTGATGTCGACTCTTAGGAACCACATAAATTTCCTCCCTAACCTAGTCTTCCAATGGTGCTCCCATTGCTGCTGTAACTGAGTCCATCCCCCTGGCTGCTGCTCGTCTTCTTCTCTTTCCTTCCAACTTTCCCAGCATCAGAGCCTTCTCCAGAGAGCTGGGTCTTCACATCAGGTGTCCGAAGGAGGATAATTTGAGCCTGGTCATTTGGGCCTCAAGTGAGAACTCTGGGTGGATTTGTTCAAGGATCCATCGCTTTGTTTTCTTGCCTGTCCACGGTATTCTCAGGAGTCTTCTCCAACAGCAAAGCTCAAAAGCGTCAATAATCTTCCTCCCCTGTTTCTTGAAAGGCCAACTTTCTCCTCCATAGAGGGTCACAGGGAAAACCATGGCTTGCTTGAGTCTGACCTCTGTACTTATAGACCCATGACTGCATCTGAATCTCTTTTCCAAGGACTTCATGGCTGCTGTACTAAGTGCTGGTTACATGGAATTATTCACAATCTGTGCATTTGTGAATGAGTCCCAATATTGCAAACATCCATCGAGTCTTCCTTCTAAAGCCAGCTGATAACACATTCTTGGGCCTTCACACCATTTGGAGAAATTGCATGAGCAATACACTGGGGGCCATTGCAGGCCTTGGAAAGGAAAAGCATGCTGGGTAGAAAGGGACCTTTTAGAGGCATTTCTGTTGATACTCCAGCAACTGGAAGTTTGCCATGAAACCTTGCAAGAGCAGCTAAGAGAAGAGGCTGGAAGCCAGCATGAATGGCTTCAGGCCAGATAGCAAGATCAAAATGTTGTGAACTCAAAGATCTGGAGTCAGGATGTTCAATATTTTGATGAGGGTTTGGGGTGTGAAGGAGAGGAGATGGATGTTCATTTGACTAACAATCAAGCATTCAGGGCTGGTCTAGAAGGTGGTCACCAGAGTGGCCAGCTTCTTGTCCAGGCAGCTGATGGACCTGGGGTGTATATTTATAAGATGAGAAAAGGAATAGAGTAATAAAAACCTTGCAGGGAAAAACGTTTTATCTCTGCTAAGAGGCATCATAACTCCTAAAATGTTGTTGTACTTTCTATACCACCATACACTTCAATAAATGAGAACAACCAACTGTTCCTGTGTCAAAACTCTCCTTTTTAAAACGTGTATTGCATGTATGATGCATGTTTGGGGAGATGAAAAAGGAGCAACTGTGTCTAACTTACTGAAGGAGGTATGGAATGGTACAGGCAAGAGTAGAAAGACACAATTTTCAGAGCAGAAGCCTATGTTAACAAAAAGAGGATTCCAAAGGATTGCTTAGCCATAGTTTACAGTAAACCATGATTGACAGGGCTAGCACACTAAACCACAATCAAAGCAACCAAACTGCTTTATGGCTCAGATTCATCTGTGAATCCTGTCTAAATATAGCATGGCCTGTATTTCACCCTGATGCTACTTCTGTTCTTTTGCAGAATCCTGAACTTATTGCTCAAGAGAAAGATGGACTTTGTAAGCGTTCAGAGCAGATCTAGGCAACTTCTGATGGGTCAGGAGCCGCAATTCATTCTCACAATCTTCTGGAGGCCTCTGCTGACGTAGAGACATCGTTAGAAAAAGTTCCACCTTGGCCTTTTCTTGGTGGGTTTTGAGGATGGGAATGGGCATGGAGCTTCCAGAAGGCAAGGAGTTCCCATTCTCACCTGAAAACTCATCCCCAGCCCCCAAAATATCCCCAAATTTTGCCACTGAATTTCAGCCATTTTCCTGCTGAATTTCAGCAGCAGGATCCTCCCAAGATATTGGAGGGCCCCATATGGCTTCGCACAAGGAGCATCTGCAAAGGGGTCAAAAATGTCTAGACGAATGTTTCTCAACCTGAGGAACTTTCAGACGTGTGGACTTCAACTCCCAGAATTCTCCAGCCAGCCATGCTGGCTGGGGAATTCTGGGAGTTGAAGTCCACACGTCTGAAAGTTCCTCAGATTGAGAAACACTGGTCTAGATGATGGCTGCTCCCCTGCGTCAAAGCCCTGCTTCTTTTAAAAACATGTGTTGCACGTATGATGCATGTAAAGAACAGGCAAGGTTTCAACTGCATGGCTACAGCTGCCATTTTGACTTCTCTGACCCCCCCAGATGCCTCTGCCTGGGACCTCCAGTTACCCAACCCTGGTTCAAAGGAACAGGGGTGGTTTGAAGCAGGTTCATCATGTTCCCTTCACAAACGGCTTTCTTTCTTCGAGCCACTGTTAGGGCCGTCGGAAAACCCTTTTTCTGACCGTCCTTTTTTCAAAATGTGCCTCTTTCTTGAGGGGAAGGAGGAGATTAAAGAAGCATGTCTATACGTTTGAAAAAAGAGAAGGAAAATGTCCTGGGTGGCCTTTGTCCACCAGAGATCCCTCTTTCTTGAAAGCCCTCTTCAGTCTGGTGGTCATCTCCTGTCTCAACTGCTTGTGACCTCATACCCAACCAGGCTGGTGATGATTGTGAATCAAACAGAGGCAACCCAGGTTGAGGAAGGAGTGCCTGGCCCTGGTTTGCTTTTTCTACTTCAGCTCTTCCTGGGCCAAGGCAGCGTGGCAACGCTGAAGCCTGCATTTCTCCCTCTGCTCTTTTCTTCACATGCATCCCTTTCTGCCCCTTGGAATTTACTCTCTGGGAGAAATCGCTGGCTGCTTGAAATGGTGGCCGAGCCGCTGAGACCCTGGCATCAGGATGTCCTTGGGAAAAGTCTCTGCCCAGTGGCATTGATGGTTTCCCCAGCCTCAGGCTATTTCTCGCCTTTGCTCAGGGGCAGGATCAACCTCAGTCACCCCTGGCTTGCTCCTGCCCGTGGGTGTGTTCACACCGGCAATTTATTGTTGGAACCGTGGCTCTTTTCTCTCTTCCTGCTGCACCTTTGCACCTGAAACAGTTCTCTAAGGTTGCCCTTTTGGTCCTCCACAAAGGACTCGGATCCAGCTTACTCCTTGAGCGACAGCCCAGGCAGTACAGAAGGGAAGTTCAACAGGAGGAAACGAAGCTGCTTGAGGAGGTAGGTGGAAACTTCTCCTGGGAGCTGACGGGCCGTGACACGCTCAGGTAATTTAGGAGCTAAGGCAATGCTCCCAGCCCTGCTTTGATGGGGGTCTGAGCCCCTGACTGGAAGTCGTGGGGAGTATACTTAGGTTTGGGCTGCAGGAGAGCAAGCTGTGAGCCATGCATTAACACCGGATACAGGGAAAGACTCGGGCAGATGCGTTCTCGTTTCCCGATATGCTAGGCTCGGCTACCGTGGAGTTGGGTTGGGCAGAAGTGCGCCATGTGAACCCTTCCCATCTCATGAGTTTGTGTTTCAGTCAAGTGGGGGAACCCAGAAAATGGCTTAATTCTGTAACCTGGTCCAGCCCCTTGTGGAAATGGAGCTCTGAAATGGAGCCCGTATTCTTAGTTCAAACCGAAGCATGAAAATCACAGGCATGCTTGCTCAGAAGAAAAGTCCACTCAGCTCTCGGCTACATGTTCCCAGATGACTTATGAGGGGTATCTATTCCTGGATGGGTTACTGGGGGTCCTTACTCCCAAGTGACTTACCGGGGGTTCTTACTCCCAGTTGACTTATGAAGGGTTTTTATTCCCAGATGATTTATGAGGGGTACTTAGTCCTGGATGATTTACTAGGGGTACCTATTCCCGGATGGGTTACCTGGAGTCCTTATTCCCAGATGACTTACCAGGAGTACTTACTCACAGCATCGTGCAACACTGAGCTGCTGCATTGGCGCAACCGTTACTGTCTCAGCTGTGATGCTTCCCCCCCCCATCAAAGTATCAGTGCGCCACTAGGAATAGTCACTGATTTTGCAGAAATATTGTGAATTATCCAAAAGGCTTATTACATGTTACTGTGAAATAGGCAAGCACATTTTAGCTTGCTACGTTGCATGGGGCAACCCCCCATGCTTGGTCGATAGCCCATTGGGTTGTGTGAACTCTGGAATCACACTACACAATGTTGAGCGCGTAACTTGCCAAATCGGTTGTGGCTCTGGAAGCGTTTCTCTTCCCCTTGTGATGGGAAAGAAACCATCTAGCTCTACAGAAAACTTCTCCAGTTTCTGGCACGCAGAATGGCACGCTTGATGCCCGAAAAGGCTTTGGTACTGAACAGCTTAAAAAAAAATAATCGGGATCTCTAATTTTGTCTAATTATAATGATATAAATATAATTTGCATTTTGATGAGCATTCCAGAGTCTGTGAGTTTGATGTCAGGATGTTGTGGCCGAGATGCCAACGACTTGCTCACCAAAGGTCACGCAGGCCGTCACGTGTTGCCTCTCCTGTACGGGTTTGAAAGATACGATGCCCGTGTTTTTATGATAAGCATTTTTCTGGTCACAGCTAAGGCCTCAGTGTGCCACACACTGGAAAATATGAAGTTTCTTGATGAGGGTTACAACCTGAGGCCGTCCATTAAACCGGGTGGAAGATTCGGAGCCGATCAACACGAGAGCGCAATGCCTGGCCACGGCCACCGATCCAGGGGACTGGACTAGTTCACGCAGGAAGGGCTACTGTGGCTTCAGCACTATCAAGAGCTACTAGCCGTGGTGGCGGTTTGCCACCTGTGGAATATCGGATGGCCCGACTTGGATTTCAGTTGCAAAGGAGCAAGCGGGAAAGAATGGGGATGCCTGCAGTTTAACCCTGGTTAGCTTCCGGACTGCATGGGGGGTTGGGGGGCTATTGGGCACAGAATATGGGACCGGAAGGTGAGGTCCAGATGCTTTCTCCCCCTTTTAATGCGCACACATGGCCTAGTTAGGAAAGAAAACCACTTTAAGCTTGAACCCAAGTGAGGGCAAAATCAGAACCCACCCTGGGCGTGGGAAGTGAGGCAGAGCATTCAGCAGGAGCCCCCCCCGCCCCCCCGCCCCCCCCCCCGGGTTTCAGCAAGGCAAACCGTTTAAAAGCATCCGGTGAAGAGCCCAGAGTGGGTTGTCAGGCTCCAGAACAGCAACATGCAACTCTTGGTGGCAGGCCTGTGGTTCGCGTTTGCTTTGATCGCGATTTCCAAGGGGGGGGGGTGCTCAGCCTGCAGCCGCGAGGTCCCTCCTCCGCCTGGGTGAATCCAGGGGCAGCGCAGCAGCTGGAAGCAGGAAAAATTCAGCTTCGGCTCCGCTTTGACGGCGTCCTGCCGGCCTCCTTGGGCGAGAATGACCAAGCCGGCGAAGGCAGGCTCGATTCTGCCCAGGAGAAGAGCCGGGGCGCGGGCTGCAGGGGGAGCGTGGCTGGGGAACGGAGGCACTCTGCACATCCTCAGGGGCCCGCCGCCGCCGGCAGGACCAGGAAGCGCCTCGGGGCGCCCGGAGCCGGGGCAACGGAGGCGGCCACCTAGCCGGCCTCCTGCCTTCCTGCCTCCTGCGAGGCGTGGCCCGAGGGTCCGCCTGCGAGGAGGAGCCCGGCGCCGGTGGGCGGCCGAGGCCGAGGAGGAGGAGGAGGAGGAAGGACGGGCTGCCGAGGAGCAGGCCGCCGGTCGTCGCCTCGCCGCACAGCCACCGCCGCCGCCGCCGCTGCCCAGACGCGGGGTCCGGAGGGCGCCGCCGCCGCCAGCACCCGCCGCCCGAGCGCACAGCCCTTCTTCCCGGCGCCCGCAGGAGAGAGGTACCGCCGGCGCCCCCCGAGACGGGGGCAACGCGGGTCCTCCTCCTGGGCTGGGGAGGGTCTCCCTCGGGGGTCGCCCCCGTCTCCCTCCCCCGCCCTCCGAGCCGCATAGAGGGGGCGCCGCGGTGGGCTCTGGAGGGCCCGCGCCGACATCTCGGAGAAGGGGCTGGCCGGTTGGGGAAGCAAAGCCCCCCGCGCGCCCAGCCTGTTGGGGGGGTTGTGTAGAAGGACCCCCCTTCCTTTGCCGGCGTCTCGAGCGAGGCGGCTGTTTTTCCTATTCGACATCGAGGCAAACCTCTGTGCCCCCCCCCCTTTCTTCCTGGCTCAGCAGATGGCCTTGTTATTTACTTTAAACCAGCCTTCTCCAACCGGGTGCCCTCTGCGCGCGTTGGACTCCGACGCCGATCGGTCTCGGCGAGCACCCGGATGGGGAAGGACTTTTTTTTAAACTGTATTTTTAACCCCCTCCCCTTTCTAATATCCTGTAGGTTACCGATAACCTTGTTGCAATAGACATGCTAGGAATCGCAGGAGACCCTTCCCTTGATATCTCACTGGTGTCATGGGGGTGGGTGGGGAGATATATCCGCCCATCCACCATTAAAGTAGGAAATATTTATGTCTCTCATTTCTGAGGATTGAAATTGCGTGGGTGGGATGGTCAGAGACCCCCTTGTCAGAAACTCATACTGTAATTCGTAATTCAGCTGGGTGAAGCCCCCTCCCCATCTGCAGGACCTGCTCCTTGGGGTGCGCTGCTCACCCAACTCACATTTTAAATTGGGGGAGCAAGGATTCCCGTGCTTATTTCTGGTCTCAGCGACCCCCCCCCCATACTCTGATGTCAGCGTAGTGCAGCTGAAGTGCTTCATTGAAACGTGTGTTTACGTGTCAGTGTTGGAGGCGTGAATGTTTGCATTGCTTCGCTGCTTAGATTCCCTCCCTGCTTCTTGTTGGTGCAAAAGCTGGGGAGGGGGGTTGCAAATCTAGGAAGCTGTGGATTGCATGGTGCTACATCTGCATGCATGTACAATTGCATCTCATTGCTCCCACCTTTGTTTCAGAGGATACCTCCTTCTCTTTCCTGCCTCAGTTTCCCTACCTCTCTCATTGCAGGATTACAGTATTTTCCCTTGCCTGCTCTTTTGCCCCTGTGCGAGAGCATATCTGAGTGAGTTTCTGCCAGCAGGAATAACCCAATTCCCTGCTCTTTCCCAGAGGAGAAACCCTATTTTACCCTCCTTGACTGTGGCTGTCTTTATGAATTGCGCCCTAATATTGTTTTTTCCCAAATGTCACGAGAGACGAAATAAAGATGCCACAGACGGCGCCTCTGAGCTGTGAAATTGTGTTGGGATACAAGAGCATTTAAACAAAAAGCAGCAAGAGAATCAGATGAAATTGCTTTATTTAAAAATAATGCATCCAAGTGGCCTTTGGAGTGGAGGGTGGCACTCCAGGAGACAGATGTAAGGATTAAAAAAAAAAAGCAATAAAAACAATTTTGAGAACTGTGAATGAGAAAGGGGTGGTGGCTGCGGTTTCCAGCTGCTGTTTCAAGGTATATTGCCCAACTCGTGCAGCTCTTTCAAAGAAGATTAAGCCGCTCCAGAATTAATGTGTAAAATTGCTACGGTGGTTTCTTTCAAGCCCCAGTATAAATAATTCCATTTCCCCATATATGTCATGATGGGAAAAAGGCAGCTGTGGCCAGTAGGAGAAACCAAGCAGAGTGGGTGGCTTTCTACATGTCTGTAGTTGTCTTTGGGGAATGGAAGGATGGATGGAAGAGAATCTGCAAACAAAGCCTTTCTCTTCTCTTTCTCTCTCCCTCCTCCCTCCCCCCCCCCCATTAGATCAGGGGAGGGGAAATCATTGCTGGTTTCAGCTGCATCAATCTGGCTTGCTTTGTGTTGAGCAAATGTGCTATCTGGGAGTCGCCATAGTGTTTGTGTCAGTGGAACCGTTCCAGAAGAGCATCTCTCATCTTTTGGTTCAATCTGCTGATGTGCATGAAAGAACAGCGTGCGCACTGTTCAGGGAGATAGAGATTGGGCTCAAGAAAAGAGGCTCTTTCAAGATACGCTTCTTTGTGCTCAGCTCCGAAGATGCTCATCAGCCGGTTCAGAGCAAGGTCCATCTAAACCTGCTGGGGTTTAGATCCGGCAGGGGTCAACCGGATGAGAAATTCACAGAGATTGAAGGAATGACTTTCCCTGGTTGGTCAATCTGGGGCCACGGAAATATTTCAGTTGCACTGTTTTGGCATGGTGGATGGTTGTCAAAAGGCTAATTCAAGCTGGATCTTCATCTCTGGAAAAGCCATGAAGTTCATGGACTCTGCTGATGCAAGATCTTTAATTTGGCTACAGAGTGAACTCAGTTTGGGGGGTTCGCAAAATACATGGAGCTATGGACTAAATGTCAAACTACAAAAGAAAAGTACCAAGGATGAAAACTAACCAGGTTTAGGCTATTGTGTGAAAGCTGCAGTCGGGTGAAGTATCCAGTCTGTCTGAATGTTGTGGGGGAGTGAGTGAGCTTTGCCACAGTGTAGTTGGGTCACACCAGGGTTTCTCAACCTTGGCAACTTACAGATGGGTGGACTTCAACTCCCAGAATTCCCCAGCCAGCCATGTGGGCTGGGGAATTCTGGGAGTTGAAGTCCACCCATCTGAAAGCTGCCAAGGTTGAGAAACCCTGGGTCACACAATACTAAACTGTAAGGTAGTTGGATTTAGGCTTTGTGTGGTGTGCAGATCTACCCAACATAGCTTTGTGGAATATGTGATTAACAAACCCTGACTCAAAAATCTTGGCTCAGTATGGCAGCATGAGGGAACCAGGGCTGTGTTTCTCCCCCTTGTCTGTGGTTGAATCCTCCCCACTAATGATTAGATGCAATTTGAAAATAATTCCTTTTCATCTGTTTGCCAGAGAAAGCCGGCAGGTTGTGGGGAAGTTTGCCAAAATCGATAAGCTGTGTGCTTTTTTCTAGCTGTGGCCACGTGTTTCCCCCGGTGTGCAGCTTAAACCTAAGCGAATGGCCTACTTGTAGCACTCTAGCAATTGACTGATTGACAGATTATGTACCATCAAGTTAGTGTCAACTCTTAGCAACCACACAGATAGATTTTTTTCTTGATGATCTGTTCCCAGTCTGGTCCTTCAGCTCTTCCAACAGTGCCCCCATCACTGCTGTAACTGAGTCCATCCCCCTTGCTGCTGGTCCTCCTCTTCTTCTTTTTCCTTCCACCCTTCCCGGCATTAGAGCCTTCTGTGGAGAGCTGGGTCCTCACATCATGTGTCCAAAGTAGGATAATTTGAGCCTGGTCATTTGTGTCTTGAGTGAGAACTCTGGGTTCATTTGTTCGATGATCCATCAGTTTGTTTATTTGGCAGTCCACGGTATTCTCAGGTGTCTTCTCCAACAGCAAAGTTCAAAGGCGTCAATGCTTTTCCTCTCCTGCTTCTTCAAAATCCAACTTTTGCCTCCATAGAGTGTCACAGGGAACACCATGGCATGCGTGATTCTGATCTGGGTAGGTATAGACACATCACGGCATTTGAGTATCTTTTCCAAGGCCGTCATGGCTGCTCCACCAAGTGCTATTCTGCAGCGTATTTCTTGACTGCTAGTTCCTCTGCTGTTGATGGTTGATCCTAAAAGGCAGAAGCCATCCACCACTTGGATATCTTCATGGTCACTTCCAAGGCTGATGCTTCTACTGAAGGGAATCTTTCTCCTTCGCGACCCATTGTCAACATTTTGGTCTCCTTTATGTTTAATTTTAGTCCCATTTTTTCACTTTACTCCTTGACTTTATATGCTAGACCTCGCAGATCCTTTGCATTTTCAGATACTAGGATACATTTATATGGAACATTCCAGTGTTCAAAACGCTCTTCCTTGGTGAAAACAGAAACTTTGCAATGTCCGCTAATTGGCCCATCATGTTACCCCTGCCTTTCTATACCATGCCAAAGCGAAAACACTCCAAATTCATGGACCAGATCGGTGGGGATTTCTAGCGAAGGGTGGAATTGTTACATTGTAAGTCTTCATTTATTTTCCTAGATAGATCCCACTTTTCCCATCTTATTGTATCCTGGCAAGATTCTTTTTTTAGAGGAACCTGAAGCGGTGCAAGGGCAGACAGATTACCACCTAGTTAAATGGAAGTTATTATATATATTTTTCATACCTCACGATTTCTGAGAGGAAGTGATGAAGTGTGTAAAAGTTTGGCAATTCTTTTCAGCCTTATCATATTGACATAGACCAGTGTTTCTCAATCTTGGGAACTTTAAGATGGGTGGACTTCAACTCCCAGAATTCCCCAGCCAGCATGCTGTCCACACATGCTGGCTGGGAATCCTGGGAGTTGAAGTCCACCCATCTTAAAGCTGCCAAGGTTGAGAAACACCAGCATAGATAATATGTGAACATGTATGACATAAGCCCAGGCATGTTGCAAATAAGTCCATAGGGAGCAAGTGACGTTACATGCACCATGATGTCATCATGCAAGTGATGGGAATTAAGTAAATAATTTGTGTCATTTCCATGATGACATTGTGACACGCGTGATGTCACCGTGGTGTGGAATTTCACTGGGCCTTCCAAGAAGTGTGTGCATTTTTCTTCTCTGAATTTCCTCTTCCTGAATCTACTTTTTTAAAAAAGCTATTCGTTCCTGTTAGAACTGTTTGCCAAGGTCATTTAATTGACCTCATCGGTATCCTGTGCATGCCCCAAATTGGGGATTTTTGCCCTAGTTTGAAAAGTTCTTGGAAACGAGTTTAGGGTTTGGCAGGACTTCTCTGTCCCTTCTTTGGCAGTTGGTGCTGGAAAGAAAAGGAGAGAAGAAGAGGACAGAAATAGGAAGAGACAAAATGATTATATGAGACCATGGGGGTCCTTTTCTCTCAGGGACAGGGGTGTCAGCAGAGGAAGTCCAAAAAGTCAAGATGGCAGCTACGTGATCAAAACAAATGTGGGAAATGGGCAGGTCTTTGACTGTTTGGCTGACATCTTGACTTTTCTGACAGCCCCTACAGATGCCCTTTCTCTGGGACTACTAAAGCTTGCCCACCATTGGCACACAGCCTCTAAGAGTTTGCTGCGGAGGGAATGCCCCCCTTGAAAGCAAGGGAAAAGATGGCCACGCTTGTACTTATTCACACATTTTCAAATGCCAGCTGTTTCCTTCTCCCTCTTCCTCCTGCCCTTAAGACCTTTCATTGCCTTTAGGTGGTGGGTGTCCAGCTCTGTTCACCCCTTTCATGGGGTTATTGAATTGTCCTAGATTGTAGAGCCAGGGTTTGCTCAAGATATCAAGCTGCAAAATATATTTAGGTTAAAACTAACAAACCGATTTGAACCGATTGTGTGAATGTAGATGCTAAGGCTTTGCTGGATCTCGTTAAGCACACTGCATCATTATACCCAATCTGTTGATTGGAAAGGGTGTAAAAAGTTTGGGTTATTTTAACCCCCCTAATTTGGTTTTACTGATGCAAATTATTAATTCTACTAAATATGGAGCTCTGTTGTAATGGCCTCATGAAAGGATAGGTGGTAATATTACATGCTGTCTTAAAAAATTAAACAGAAAACTATTATATTCTGCAGATGGTCAAAAGTGGATGAAAATGGTTCTTTCTCTCTTTTTCATTGCTGAGGCTGGAAGTATGGAGCTCGATCAGATGAGTCTATAGTTAAGTTAGGATCACAAATCTGGTGTTCTTTATCAATCCAGTTTGCAACTGATTTGCTCATTAAACCACCATGGTGGTCAATGTAGGGATGAATTTTAAGGGTTTTTGGCTAAGTAACAGGTTCAGTCAAGAAAAAAAAAGTTCTTCCATCAAAACCTGGCTGCAATCCTAACAATATATTTACTATAAAGGAAGTCTCATTGCTCCTAGAGAAATTTACTTCTGAGTTAAAATAGTTAAGATAGCTAATAAGCTTGGGTTCATTGTGGTATAAAATCATTTTTTTCCAATTGACTGAATGATGCTGTGGCTTTTCCCAAGTTGTAACTTATCAGATTTGCTCAATGAGTTCACCCAGGTAAACATAGGGGCTGCATTTATACAACCTAGGTTTGGTTAATTTTAACCATGGTTATTTTCTATTGTCTTACTGTGTTGTGTGATCCTGGCCCGTTAATTCAGTAACCAGGTTAAGTGCATTGTGTGAACACTGTTCCAATCTAGCACATAAATATCCAGTTTAAAAAAACTTGGATTTCAGTGAACATTTACATTTTGGTAGCAGTGTATCTCTTTAAAAAATTTAAAATTTAAATTGTTTTTAAAAGATTAAAGTCTTTTGAAAAAGAGTTGGAACATCAAGTCTCTGGATTGCACAGTATTTAATTGTGGTTGAATATTATCAAATATTCCCAGAAACCCAAAATGTCAGAGTGTCTGCTTACTCTTTAAATGTCATTAGTTGGTTGTTGCATTAGCTAAGAGAAAAGTAATGCTAAAATGTTTTATTAGCAGCAGGTGAGCAACTTGCAGTGAGCAGTAGAGTACTTCTGAATGTTTCTGTTTTTTTCAACTGGAAAATAAGTGTCGTGTTTTTATTATGTACTGTCTGTACTGTTTGCTGTTCCGGTTGTTTTAGTTCCGGCTGCCTGTCCTAGGGGTTTTAATTGTTTTAACTGTTTTACTGTTTTGATTTTTTTTATATATAGATTTTATAAGCTGCCCAGAGACTTCTGTTGTGGGGGGCCATGTCAAATCGAACAAGTTAATTAATTAAATTAATTAATTAACTGAAAGGCTGGTGACAGCCAATGTGCAGCTACAATTGCAACAACGAAGCCAGGAGAAGCATTCTGATTTGCAGAAGAGGATTTTTATTCCCTTTTGAACCTACTGCAATCTATTTCACTGGTTATTATAAGAGAGGAAACAAAACTGGTTTTCTCTCGGTTTCTTCACACGTTGCATAATTTTATGACTTCTGCAGTCTGCACAAAGAAAAAAGTTCAAGTCCCTTTTCTGCACTTTGTTTTGGCTGAATTTTGTATTTTTTTGCTGATGGAATGGCCAGAGCTACATTTCCTGAACAACGGTGGCACCACAGATTTCAATAACTTTTTTTAAAAGTCAATTTTAAGTCATATGACTTTGTAGATGTATGGACTTCAACTCCCAGAGGATTTCTTTGTTTTATGTTTTTGCCTTCTTTAAAGTAACATGAATGTTTTAGAAATGTTTAACTGGTCCTGTTGGAAAGCATTTATGTTGGGTACATTTTGTCTCAAGGTTGATTCAGAGGAGCCTAATCAAAATCATTATTTTAGTTCACTTTAGCGGATGAGGTTTTGGTCTTCTCTTTGTCAGATTTATTTATTTATTTATTTATTTATTTATTTATTTATTTATTTATTTATTTATTTGGCTTGTATGCCGCCCATCTCCCCCACGGGTGACTCTGGGCGGCTCACAATAAAAACGAAGAAATACAATTCTCTCCAAGATGGCTAAAAACTATAAATAATTTAAAAACATATTAAAATACCGTAAAAAACCTCCTCTAATTTTGGCCCTATAAAAATCTGTAAGATGCTGGGGGGGGGCAACCCATCGTCCCACCAGCCATCTCCACAGGTGCGAGCCCCCCTCTGGCCCCCAGGCCTTCTGGCAAAGCCAGGATTTAATACCTTTCCTGAAGGCCACCCCTGAACAATTTATATAGATTCCTGACTCCTGGACGGTTAGGTTGAAGCTGTTTCTCAAATATGTCCATTAGAAATGTCTCTGAGATACCTGTTCTTGGTGTGCAAAATGTTTCAGATTCGAACTATGTCAAAAGCAGACTGTTCCAAACATTTGGGAAGTGTTTTAAGATTGAAACGCTTCCAGAATGATGGAAACAGGCCGTATCAACCCCCAAACAGCCTACTGAAAATGCAGAATGGGGCGTTTCACTTTTAATATGGTTCAGATTTGCCCAGCATGCCTTTCCAGGATATTGATCTCTACAGTTGCCAACCTCTGAACAATTTTTTAAATGTAATCAGGTCTGCAGCCTTGAAAGTCCCCCTTTCCAAGCCAGTCTTACTATTCTGCGCCAGCCTTCTCCAACCTGGGGCTCACCAGTTGAGTTAGACGTCAGCATCAACTGACCTTTGTAGGTGGACAGCTTTTCCCCAATCTTGTATCTACCAAAACAGCCTGAATCATGACCCTAATTCTGAATAAGATACAATTATGCGCCATCTCTAGATTCTTTTAGCTTGGGGGCCTAATTTGGGGCACATTGAGAAGAATGTAATAAATGCAACTTGTGAAATGGTTATGAGATTCTGCTAACATCTGCAGGCCTGCACTGAATTGCTATTTTGTTTTGGTTTTTTGGGTGGGTAAGAGAGGCATGGAAATCTTTTTTTTTTTTTTTTAGGCAGAGACAGTGTCAATTCAGTTCATGTTGTGAGATCCGAAAATTGGAATAAGAGATGTGGTTACAAAGCAGTGGGGGAAACCCCCATAAAACGCTAACTCAACATGAAAGCGTGCTAGATGTTCTGACAAAATTTCTCTTCCTCTTTTCACGGCTGAACCAAACCATCCAACAACAAATGAGTTTCGGATTTTGTACCTGGCAACTTTTCAACATCTGTGATTTAAATTGAGGCTCCCGTGATGCTGAATGTCCAGAGACTGGCTTATTAGAGGAAGCATTTGGCCTCAGAACCAACCTATGTCCCATCTCTTCCTCCAGTTTGGAGCTCAGACATGTGGAGAGAGCCTTCTCCTTGATTTGGGGGTGAGATCAACAGTAGGCAGGAAATAAACCCCTACAGGAACTACCAGTGGCCTGTAGGGGTTTATCTACAGTACTACTACTAGTTACTGGGAAGATCTCACTTTGGGGCCTCTTTGGCTATGCCTTGTCCCATGCAGTACTTGATGGAGATACAGCCCTCTTTACAAAAGGGTGCAACCTAGTAAAATTCCCTTTGCTGTAGGCAACTGGTGTGTGTGTGTGTGTGTGTGTGTGCACACATGCACGTACGTTGGCTCCCCAGCAGTGCTGTTGTTTGCCAGGGGTGATGCTACTGAGCTGAGTTTCTGGAGCATCTTCTCTCTTGGGTCATCTGTCTTCCATGTGGGATGAGTTGATTGGAAAGTGGGTAAAACTGGCCTCGACATTGAAAACGCTTCTCCTACTCTGAATGGGATTCTCCTGAGGGTAACATTCCAGGATCATGGATGCATATTTCAAACAGCAAACTGTTCGACTTTGGAACAGTTTAGGAAAAATTGGATGGTGGTGGTTGAAGCTCAAAACTGTATTTGCAAACATGGGGAAGGATAATTGGAAATTACATAATGCCCGTTGTTAGGTTATGAATGGCGTTTTCAGTGTCACTGTTGAATTTCTGGCTGGGAATCAGGAGATGTGTGGAGACTGGCTGGCTGTTTCTTGTTTTCTTCTTTCTCTCCCCTAAATCTGGTCTTCATTCAAAAGAACAAGGCTGAAATTCTGTGATTCTCTCACAGAATGTACTGATCTTTCCAGGGCTAGACAGTTTGGGATAATTTCCTTCAAAGAATATAGGAGGTGGACCAAAGCAGATCTCTTGTTTGAAAGAAGGAATTAAGACGCATCAGGACAGAACAGGGTGCGATTTAGAGTACAGAAACATTGGACATTAAAATGCAAATGCAAAACTGCCAAAAGGAAACAACACAATTAACGGATGGATGATATTGCCAAGTGTGGTGGCCGCAGCCAAGAATTCAGCAGCGTTTTGATTGGAGATGATTACCTAATCAGATAACATCCACTTCAGTATCTTCATAATGAGAAAAAGAAGCTGTTTTTGAGGTCACTAAAAGCTGCTTTTTCAGAAGTCAACTGCCTTCAGAGGAAAGAGACTTTTCTTGGGAAGGCGTAAATAGCAAATGATTGCTTTTGTCAGCATGGACACTGTGCCAAAATGGTCCTAATTAGAAATGCATCTCCCTGAGGTTGGTTGGTTGGTGTGTGTTTTTTTGTCTGTGTCCGTGTGTGTGTTTGTGTGTGTATGTGTCCTTTGGTTTGGAGGCTGATCCATTGTCTTTTGATGCTCTTCAAAATATCTCTCTGATGATGGTGTCCCTGCGGTCATTAAGTGGATGAAGAACTGAGGTCTGTTTGATCATTTAGGGATCCATTAATGAAATAGCTTGGAAAGAGGGCCAGGGAGAAACTTTGCACAGCATTTGCCTGCTGTTTTGGAGGTGGAAGGAAAGAGCTGAAGGTTGTGCACAACTAACATATCTTACAATATTTGTCACTCTCTGCTATAAGTTTTAGAAGCTCATTGGTTGTGTGTGGGGGGGGGGGTGGAATAAAAGAAAGAAAATAAAAAATAAAAAAGGGACTTAGCAAACCACAGTGGCAGGCTTGGAGAGAATTACAGGGTTTATTAGAGTGGTTTCTATGAATTTTTCTCAGATGTGTGCAAAATTGAGTTAGGATGACAAAATTGAGTTAGGACTGTTCCATCTAGCTGGATTCCTTGTTGGCTCAGCCTGATACCCCTTTGATCTATTGTTCAATTTGTAGAGCCAGCCAGCTTGAATATCTCTAGATCAGTGTTTCTCAATCTTAGCAACCTTCAGATGTGTGGACTTCAACTCCCAGAATCCCAGAGTTGAAGTCCACACTTCTTAAATTTGCCAAGGTTGAGAAACACTGCTGAAGAGTGAAGAAGTTTTGAGAACTCAGTAAACATAAAGGTCCATAGTCTGGGATCGTCTGAGATGTCTTCTACAGCTGGGTACCCTCCAGATGTGTTGAAGTTGGTGCAACACACTTGCATGGCCCTGGACTGAGGAAGGTGTAGCCACACATTCCAAGATGCTCATTGCTGGCAATAGAGGAAGGTCTCGGTTTCACATAATGTGCATTTAACTTGCAATTTAACCGCTACAAGGTGCCACAGTAGGCAGTAGCTTAGATGATTTTGTAAAACGTGGGACTTCTTCTGGAGAACAGTTCATCTCCCTGCTAGCTAAGTAGAGCTTCCATGTTCAGGGGCAGCAGACCTGTGAAGTCCGTATCAGGTGCCAAGAACGGGGTTGCTTTCTGGCTCTGCTTGGAAGCATCCAGAAGGCCTTGATCTCTGACCATTGTTGGAAAGGGACAAGCGAGGTCATGCGGCCTTTTGCTTCCATCCTGAGGACGGTTCTTGCACGTTTAGGACCTTTGCCTGTGAGATGTTCCTGGCTGTGCTGTGTTGTTGCTCTGGATAACAAGTGAGGTATTTGTTGGGGCAAGATAGGAAATGTCATTTTCCCCTGTGAATGTTGTGGTTTGAGTGCTTGAGAAAAAAAACGTGCTTTCCCTGAGGTCTTAGCACAAGGTACCGGATTCTGCAAAACAGCTGCGTGTTTATTGGAACCTCCCTGTTCCTCCTTCATTTCCAGCTTAGGAACCTCATTTGAACCCCTCTCCTTCCCACCAGGTTGCATCCCATCTGGTTTGACAAGTTGGCTGAGCCCCCCCCCCTTTTTTTTTAAGCTGAGTCACAATGGTGTGGACTCCTTTTATATGTTTGAACAATCTGGCACACCAGTTTGTTGTATTTTAAGAGAAGGTGGCAAGTTACTAAAATTGTTTATACTTGTTGTGATGAAGGGGGAAGTCACTTCCTTAGATATTTCTGGTTTTTTTCTTTATCATATTCTTATTTTCTCTTTTCTCTTTCCCTTTTTTATTTTCCACACTTTCTATTTTTTCTCTTTTCCTTTTCTCAGTTTGTAATAGTTTTTATTTTTTTCATTGTAATGTTTAATAAGATTAGGATAAAAAGAAAACGATCTGGCACACCAGTGGGGCTTTTAAGTGTTGCTATCCTAAGCAGTTGTTTTAAAAAGGGGCCATTGAGAATTGCACCAGAGAATCCCAAAATAGACGGTGCTGAACACACTCATTTTTGAAAGCAGCTGGCCCTTTCGGCTCCCGGTGGCCTTGGAAAGAGAAGGATGGCTTGAAAGAACACGGGTTCCTTCCAGTCCTCCCCTTTGTTGGTAGCTTTTCATTCTTCTTGAAAAAAGTTTTGGCTCCGAATAACAGAAAACCCTTGGGGGGAATGGTGTTACTTTACTTCTTCCTGGATCTCCTGTCCAAAGGGAGATTTGAGGCTTTATTCATGGGCGAATGTTTCATCCTTTTTTTAAAAAAAGGAAATAATAGCAATCCATTCATTGCTTCTTTTTGGGTTGGTTGGTTTCAACAGGTCCAGATTTTTATACTTTGCAGCAGGTTAGGAAAAGGGAGGAGGAAAAAAAAAGAAAGAGAGAAACAAAGCAGGTTAAGGATAGCCAGTTTGGAAAGAACAGGCCGATGCATTCAGTGAGAAAGGAGTCACTCTCATTTTACTTCTTTCTGAAACAAGTTTCGTCCACTGACTTAGACCAATGGTGCTTCGGAGGCTTAAGAAGCTGATATATACAAAGAAAGTGCTCTCTCTTTCTCTGTTTTTCTCTTCTTTCTGGTATTTTGCCTGCTCCCTTCCCATCCTCTCCTTAAAAAGCTTGGTTCTCCTGGATTGGATCTTGGTTCAGATCCAATTTAGAGCTGGTTGCAACTGGTTCGGACCCCAGTTTAGGGCTGGTTGCAACCAATGAAGTCCTTTGATATTCTTTTCAGTGTCCAAATCTTCCATGTTTGGACTACACGTTTTGTTTTTTGTTTTTTAATACAAAGAAAACCAGTAATTTCTTTCTGATGACCTTTGATGACATTCCCTTGGCTAGAACAGGTCCTGAAGAGAAACTCAGTAAGTCAGTTGGGGGCTTTCAACCATGATATTAGGAAACATCTGAAGTGTACAAGTGATCTTTGCCTGGATCTGTAGACTGTAGACTTTCCTTCCTTAGCTTGCTACGTCAGATTATAGCATTCAAGATTTCCAGCTATCATGGTCAGTGCTCATTGGGAACTTGAGAAATGGAAGCTGAACCTGTTTGGCAGGATCTAGGTTGGAGAAAGATGCTCTAATACATTTGGAGAAATTTGAGTCCTTTGGGGAAACATCCCAATCCTTGTTTGAAGACTTGATAATGTCCTTCCTTCAGAATCAAATCTAACCCCAATTGGAAGTGCCAAACCAGGTCTATACCCATATGCTGGCATGATTGGCTCTCTCCAGCACCACTTCCCCTCTTCCCTTTCTCAATGGAGACCTTCGTGTGGACCTCAACCACCTGCTTGGAGGGCTGGAGCAGGAAAGGCCCACCACAAGAACCTTGAGAATAGACAGGACTGTTATCAAAACCTAGAGTAGGCACCCTCTGCATCTAAGGCTGAGAAACAAGAAGCCCATTACCCTGTAAAGGCAGGAGAAAAAACATAGGTTTTAAGCTCTGGGTCTGATAGAAATAGAGCTTGATTCCTTGGCTCTGCAGTAGACCGATCTTCTTTGTTATTAGAGCTTCTTTAGCATCTGCAATAAATGCATCCTTATCTCTCCGGCTTTGTCCTTGACTCTCTGGCTGCTAGCTTTTGAGCGCGGGTTGAGTTTCTAGAGAAAAATTTATTTCCTTGCACTTCTGCCCCCCTTTGCTCCTCTTGAAGTGGTTCTCAGTTATGTCTTGGCCTCTCAGGCTTGGAAGAACCTTCTCCTTAGTCCTGTGGTGAGCATCCATTGAGGACCATCTACATGTTGTCATTTTTTTTCCTGAGATCAGAGAGTCTTATACAAGAGTGTTCTCCAAAGCTCTGATTCATGCCTTTAACCTGGCAGAACATGACTTAATTAGAGGCTTTACACATTAGCTTGGAACCGTATGCCAGAAATGCCCCTTGGCGTTCTGTATGGAAGTGATCAAACCTGCCTTGGAAGAGGAAGAACTCAGACCATATGCTTATGTGCTTCGTGGCTTCTTAATAGCCCTCTGCTTGTCAACAAGTTTATTGAATTATTTTGTGGGGTGGAGTGGGGAAGAATGAAAAACAGCCTTGAGTAAATCAGCTTCCAACAACTCTGTTTTACTCCAGGGACATGTAAAAAGAGTTGGTGAGCTGCAGCGGGAATATATAAAGCTTTGCTAAAAATATTATTTGCAATACAGCTTTCCTCAGGGTGATATCCTCCAGTTGTGTAGGCTACCAAGATTCTGGGAAATCTATTATTTTGAGAAGTTTCCAGGATTGTTGCAGTCTAAAAAGTGGACTTTTGTTTACATCCATGCCTCCTCATCATACAGTTCCCAAGGTTATGCAAGCCTTCTCCCCAGGCTTTGTGAGGTGCAGCCCATCTCTTGCCAGAAGCCATTCCTATAGACAGTGAAGATTGTGGTTGAGGTATCCTACGTTTCTCAATAATACCATCCCTTGAGCCAGGAGTTCATCTCAAGAATCTTCTGCTCCTTCCTTGGGCTATGGTCATCAGTTGGAAGTATGGGTGAGGTCACCACCTGTGCTCCAAACTCTTTTGTCTTCCTGACTAGCTCCTTGTAGTCTTTTGATATTCTTCCCAGACTCTTTCTGGCAGTGTCATTTGTTCCAATATGAAACAGAAGAAATGGATAGTGGTCGGTAGGCTTCATTTCTTAGATTAGCCTCTCCATCACATCTTGGGACTTCGGACCTGGGAGACAACATACTTCCCTTGATAACATGTCTGGTCTGCAGACTGCCATCTCTGTTCCTCTGAGCAGCGAGTCACCCATCATCACCACACTCCTTCTCCTCTTTGGGGAAGTGTGAACCACAAGGCACTTTGACTCCTGTGCAGCAGGAAAGAGAGAACCTATAATGTTCAAGAAAGCAAAGTCTGTCCTGCCTGTTTGTCAGCCTTCGAGGTAGGCCAGGTCAAGAAACAGATTCCACAAGGAATGCTAGAACTAGGTTTTATTGATAATAGCTTATGATAACAGAACCTGGAAGCCCAACAGTGTTTCCTCTTCCTTCCTTACCGAAAAGAGTAAAGACGGGGCAACTTTAAATTTCTTTTTCACACTGTCTTCTTTTCCGCAGACTGAGGTCATGTTTTGCTAATCGTTTCTGTGTAACTCATATATACTCATAAATTATATCTGTGCTCCTCTATGCTGGTGGAAGATGGGAGTTGAAGTGTAACACACATGAAGGATAACAGGTCAGCTGAAATGCCAGTCCATGCTTGGGTTTCTGCTAGGGGATATAGGCCTTATCAGCTTAATGTATACTGGAAATAGGCTATGTGCAATGTGCATACGGGTCTCCTCTGTGTCTGTACCCTTGTGCACATACAGTCTGGTTCAGTGTCTGTTGCCTTCATCCACTTGTAGTGAATCCTATCTTGATGGACCTGGACTGTAAGTTTCAAAAGCAGGAAAGACAGCAGAGTAGAAAAATGGGGAGTCAAAAAAAAAGCTAATCAAGGTCAACTGTGAGTAAAGGTAGTTGTAGTTAAAGATGGGAAAGATATTCTCTAGTTGAGATTGACTGTTGGCATTTTCACAGACAGGTGTTTTCTTGGCAACAATATGGAAATAGTTGTACATTCTCTCCTTATTTATTCAGCCTATATGCTGAATATATATTGTGGAAGGCTAGACTGGAAGAAGATGAGCGTAGCTTTCAAACTAAAGGAAGAAACATCAATAACCTGTGTTATGCTGATGACACTGCTCTGACAGATGGAAATGCAAATCTTCTGAAAGCTCCAGTAATGAAAGCCAAGGAGTACAATGAAAAAAGGTGGGACCATGATTAGGTGTAAGGAAGATCAAGCTAATGACAACAAATGCAGTAACCAGCCTTAGATTTGGCACTGAAGATGTTGAAGAGGTAGATAGCTTCTGCCTTTTATGATCTTCTATCAACAGTGAAGGAACAGCAGTCAAGAAATATGCTGCAGAATAGCCCTTAGTAGAGTAACAGTGAAGGCCTTGGAAAAGATATTCAGATGCCGTGATGTGACTATACCTAAAAAAGATTAGAATTGTGCAGAAAATGATCTTCCCTGTGACATTCTATGAAAGTGAAACTTGGACTTTGAAGAAACAGGATAGAAAAGATATTGACACTTTTGAACTTTGGCATTGGAGAAAAATCCCAAGAATACCATGGATAGCCAAGAAGACAAACAAATGAATCATTGAACAAATCAATCCAGAGTTCTCACTCAAGGCACAAAATGACCAGGCTCAAAATATCTTACTTTGGATATATTATGTGAAGACCCAGCTCTCTGGAGAAGGCTCTAATGCTGGGACAGATAGAAGGAATGAGAAGAAAAGGAGGACCAACAGTAAGGTCGATGGACTCAGTTACAGTGGCAGTGGGGGCACCATTGGAAGACCCAAGGAGCCAGATTGGGGACAGATCATCCTGGAGAAGGTCTATCTATGTGATAATTAAAAATTGGCATCAACTGATATCACATAATCATCATTGCTTTCTTCTAGTTTTTTTTTTTTTTTTAATTTCCCAATCCAGCCTGCAGTTCTGGAATTTCCTGGCGATCTCCCATCCATGTACTAACCATGTCTGACCCTGCTTAGCTTCTAAGGCCTGAGAAAAGCAGTCAAGTGTTGTTCTCTTGTCATAGGTTGGATGAGGGTGATGGATGGATGGTTGAGATTTTTAAAAAGCCTGCGTTTTTTTAAAGGAGGGGTTGAGCAAAGATCTGAGGGGCCTCTTACGGTTGGAATGAATGATCTCCCTTTCCCATTTGGATGCTCTGTTGTCACACTTGAATCTCTTGGGATGTTCTTTAGGAAAAAACTCTCTTTCTTAGAATAGATTTTGTTAGCAATTTGGTCTCCTGCTTCTCCACCACTTGTGTGTCCCTGATGTGGGTGGCAGATATGCCTCCAAGCACAGATCTTCTTCTCAGTCTTGGGGGCAAACTCTTTCTCCTGTTTAGGGAGATCATGGCTGCCCTGGTAGCAGGATGGAGAGCATCCTCTGCGCAGCACGATCCTGGTTCAGTTGTGGATGTTGTCCCTCAGGTTGGGCTTTCTTCTTGGATCCCATCAGGAACCCACCTACTTCTAGGGGTTGTTTCCTAGCTTAGCCAGACAGATGCTCTTGGGTAACCCACCAGTTGTACACGGAGAGAGTAATCTGTTTTTCTCACTTGCCTTAGCATCTGAAGATCAGAGATTCACTACCTGGCGTTTTGCCCTGGTGCAGCTGGAAGAACTGGCCTCTGTGAAAATGGCTTAGACGTAAGCTAGTTGCTTTTCCAGCTGTGGGGGGTTGGAAATATCCAGGGCAAATGAAGGTCCTCAAAGATTTTCTGGGATCCTTCCATTTCTTTTCTCCACCGGCAAATTAGCAGCCACGTGGCAGCAGGAACATGTTGCTTATCTGAAGCCGTTGGTTCACTCTTGCTGCGAATGCTGTTGTCATCCGTCTGGCTGATACTCAGCTTTAGATCTGTAGAACATACTTCTCAATATACAAAGTTTATGCCTGTGTCCAAAACAGCAGACCCCCAGTTTTGTGGGTGAATTTGTCTCTTATTTTTTGTTGTTAGAAAGCATGAGGGCTAACAGCTGGACTCAGTTAGGAAATCTAAAAATTTTGTGCGTGCAGCTATTCAAAGCTCTGTGACGTGTTAAGACGGGCTGCAGGATCTTTCTAGACCAGCCTTCCCCAACCAGGTGCCCTCCAAACATTTGAGGTCTATTTCCTAGGAATTCTGGGAAATGTAGTTTTAATGCACTGATCTGAGAAGGTGCTGTCAGCAAGAGAAATGGGGTGGAGGGCAACTTCTTAGGGGGTCCTTTGCTTCTGGCAGTTTCGCACAAGTAGCCCATGACCCATTGGCACTTTTTGTTTTACAAAAATAAAGGCCGTTTGAGACATGCTTATTCTTAATATTCAGCAAAACATGTATCATGAGCAGCAATTAGCTGTTTGCAGACCTTTTCCTCATGTCCTGACATGTTCTTGTGGGGAACTGCTAAGGAAGCATCATGTGTACGCCCTCTTGTTATAAACAGAGGTGTGCCTCTCTTGTGACTTGCGGGCATCTCTCTCATCACCAGCTGCTGGTTTTGGAGGGTGGAAGAAGAAGGGGGCCTGGCACGTAGGACACAAGGTATGGGGAAGCGGCCTTGCCATAGCCTTTCCCAAAACGAGAGGAACAATTCGCTTTTTGATTTCTGTAAGCAGTCAGGGGTCTTCTGTCAGGTTCACTGATGGCATCTATTTCAGCCACCTCCCTCCCTTTTTTCGCCTGCCTGCTTCTCTTCTCTTCTCTTCTCTTCTCTTCTCTTCTCTTCTCTTCTCTTCTCTTCTCTTCTCTTCTCTTCTCTTCTCTTCTCTTCTCTTCTCTTCTCTTCTCTTCTCCCTCCTTCCCTCCCTGCCTTCTCCTCCTTCTCCTTCTCCTTCTCCTCCTTCTCCTTCTCCTTCTTTTTTTAGCAAGAAGATCTTTTGCTTGGTTTTGCCTCGTAGGAAAAAGGACAGCAAATGCAGGAAAAATTCTGTTCATCAAAATCTGTCCCCCTCCCCCCCTTTTTTAAGGCTATGGTCAGATTTGGCGTTTTGAGACCTGCTGTGAGCACCAGCACAAATTGGCTGCCCCTTCCTGGGCTCCACGATGCTTCCCCCCCCCAACCAACTTAGTTTTGTCTTTTTGCAGGGAGGGCAAATAGGCACACTTCCCCAAAAGTCACTAGACCTCCCTTTTTATCTAAGAAGGTTTATAAGGGGCCAGAGATATTTTTGGAAATAAAGAGGGTGCAATGGAACTGATCCTGAACTTTGCTGCATGTCGGTTTGCCATATAAAATTAAAAGAATTTTAAGTATCTGGGTGGGACCAAAGTTCTACCCTGGAGATGCCACAAATAAATTATACCAGTTGAACCATGCTGTCACCTGCTCTAAGGCAGCTGTGCTGGCTACATAGCCGTGCTCTTGCGTGTGAAGTTGTGGTGAACTCTCCAATGGGATGTGTGTGTGTGTGTGTGTTTGTGTGCATGGGTGGGCGTGCCTGCATGCATTCTTCCTCCCTGAATGAGCTGTTTGTCTCTTTCAAGCCAGCATGTAAACTCAAAGCATCTGGATCTGGAGCCTGAAACATTACCCATTTGCAAAGGCCTCCCACTCCCCTGGCCTGCCTTCCTGCAAGCCACGTTCCCAGGTTTTTTGTTTTTAATTTGCTCTCTCTGGAAGTTGGGCTGTGATCCTCTTTGGAATGTGTGGGCCATGATGGGACAAGCATTCGACTTCCTTTTGTTCTCTAATTTCTGAAATGGCCAACATATTTCCAGCGCGGGACTGGAGTATTTCTGTGTTTAACGAACAAAAGAGAACTATTTCTCTTTCTTGTGCTTCCGTCTGTAAAATTTAGTCTGTGTTGAACTGAAAATCATTTTTCTCTTTCAATGAGAGATTAATTACACTGTGTTCTTTAGCACTCTGCATATTGCTCAGGAACACTTCCTCTAAAAATGGGTCTTGCCAAATTCAAAGCTTCAACAGGGTTATAATAGTGGGAGAGAATTACAAAATGAAATTACAGTTGCTTTCCTTCTGATGCTCCTACTGCAACACTTCTGTGTGCTGCAGCGAGCCGTAAAGCTTTAGGAAAGCGTGACTTTGCATCAGATAATTTCCAGAATCTGTGTGCAGGAGTCCCTAATGGGGACAGAGAAATTCTCTGAGCAAGCAGAAGCTCAAGAAAAATCCTGTTTTATGCGCAAAAGCTGATTTTGCCCACAGACAAAGTCCTGATCTGGATACAGTCTGCAAAGCATGGATTGTAGTAGCGAATGGAAAGGTCACAAGGAATTGGAGAGGCTATAATAAAATGCAAAATGATGAAGAGACCATTGTTTTGCAGGTTAAGGATGTGCTACAACCTCCGCCTTTGGACTTCAGTTTATTAAGCGTTACACAGTCAAAAAGGGACGTAGAGCTGAATTTGCTGCTGAAGCGTGCTCAGTAACAAGTAAAGACAGAGATCGGGTTTTGAGAGGATCTTTTTTAGAAACTGGACCCTTTGGAGTGGATTCCCCAAAGAGGTGTGCATTCGCAGATAAGAGAAATCGATTGTGCTTGTAAAGCTAGCGAAGCAATTTAAAGGGAAAAATTGCAACTCATCTTGGCACAGAAAACTGGGCTATTGGAATATAAAACAAATCAAGCCGACGCATTGTCAAGCCAGCTCCACATTGGCGCATTTGCAGTTTGCAATTTCGAAATCAGCCCTGCTCTGTGTGTTTATACAGTTCATGTCCTCAAGAATCACATAGTACTAAAAATACTGAAAGCTTTTTAGATATGGGAAAAGCAGCATGATGCTAATACTCAGGGTAAGAAAATCCACCCTGACCTTTGTCCCCTTCCCATTGATTCAAACAGAGGAAACAGGCATTTTTCACTTTTCTTGGATAAGCATCTCATTTTGCTGTTTGTATCTGATAAGGCATGAGGGTGAAGTGACTACCAAATTGAGACAATTTCTGGCGCACGTAGGACATGAATTTGGAAGAAGGCCACAGATTTTACGTTCTGATAACGGAATTTGTGAATGGGCAGATCCTCAGTTATTTAAAGCACAATGGAATTAATCATGAGAGAACGGTTCTCTTTGCACAAGAACAAAACAGGTTAGCAGGAAGAAAGATTAATTCCTCCTTGGATGTGTGAGGAGCTGTGTTAGTCAGACTTCGGCCTGGATCAAAGTTGGTGGGGAAGTTAAAACAGGCTTCCCATGAAAGTCATAAAAGGCACTCCTGATAAAAATGGCTCAACAGAAAACCGAATTTAAATCACATTGGGATTTGGGGATGTAAAGTGTATGTTTACAATCCCCAAGGAGAAAAGGGGAAAAAAATGGATTGTAGACACGAAAAAGGCTTCATGGGTCAGATATGCAACTGGCCCATAAGGGCACAGGACCCCAGAGCCATCCACTGGAAGGATTAAAATAGGGAGTGTGACTTGCTTGGAGGAAAAAGAAGATCGGCTGGGAATCAGCGTCTGAACTTAGCTACCACCAGCGTTTAAGGCCACCGCTGCTATCTCTTGTCTGTAGTGTCAACCAGCATTGCCACCAGTTTCAAAAGAGGTCCTGAAAGCGGCAAGATCGTGAATCTGGGAAGTTGAAAGAGGCAGCAGCGAGGTGAGAGAGTCTCTGGAGGAAAAAAAAAAGGCAACCTGTGGAACTACCTGCCTCAAGAAAGACAACAGGGTGCAACTAGGTCTTGGAGACCAAGCATGTTACAGATGGGGAAACTGAGCGCTACAAAGATTGGTAGCCAAGGGTTACTCTTACAAATATGGAGGGGACCCTGATGAGATCTTTGCCCGGGTGTGAGACATACTTCAGTCATAACTCTCTAAAGCAGCAGCCAGGTGCATGGATGCTGGCCTTCTGGAGGCAAAGGGTGCTTCCTTACATGGGAGTGAGAGGGAGCAGTCCTCAGGTTCACTTGGGGGCAGGGAGAGCTCGTGTGCAAAGTGCAGAAAGCCTTTATGATGGAAATAGGCTGCCAGGATGTGAAATGGGACAATGCCAAATGTTGCTTATGGAGGGGTTGAAGCAAGGTAAAGCTGACCCTTACCTGCACTCAAGATTTATTTGGCACAGAAAACTGGGCTGTTGGAATACCGTATTTTTCCAACAATAAGACGCCCCCATGTACAAGACGACCCCCACTTTTCCAGCCCCAAATTAAAAAATCAATATTTTAAAGATAGTGCAGAACACATTTTTATTTAGTCATTAGGTAACATTGACCTGATACACTCGGTGGGAGGAGGTCCAAACCGTCTCTCTGCAGCTCTATTTCCAGGCTCTTTTGCATAACTGATTACATTCAGTCACGAGTGAAACTGCCGATAGCTGGTCTCTGCAAACAGACTTCCTCTAATTGGTTTGTTCAGCATCAGCTGACATCAGTTACATCAGGCTCGTGATTGGAGGAAGTCTGTTTGGGAGACAAGCTATTTCACTCGTGATTGGAGGCTAGCAATAGGAGGAAGCCTGTTTGCAGACACAAAGTATGGGCAGTTTTGCAACCGCGCGGTTCTCTCCTCGGCTGACTTCCTTGAATAAGACGCCCTTCAATTTTTAGCATAAGGATTTAAAAAAAAAAGTATCGTCTTATAGTCGGAAAAATACGGTACTTCAATTTCGAGGCTACCTGACAACTTATTTGTAGTTTATAAATTAAAAAGAAAACAATGCAGGTAATCCTCGGGTTATGACCACTCGTTCGGTGACCATTCAAAGTTACGACGGTGCTGAATGAGGGGACTTAGGACGGGTCCTTGGAGTTCCAGCCATCGCAGTGCTCCCATGGTCACGTGATTGTGATCTGGGTGCTCAGTGCCTGGCTCGTGATTATGATGTCATAGCAAACCGCAATCATGTGACCGCAATTTCTGACTTTCCCTGCCAGCTTCCCACAAGCAAAGTCAATGAGCAAGCTGATAGGAAGTTGGAAGTTGCTCCCACTCCCGCTGCTTTTTTGCTTGCCCGCACTCTGTAGTGCCTGCCCGCAGCACCTGCCCATCTGCCCAGAGCTCTCCCCCTGCTGGTCTGCTTCCCACTTAATGACCCGTGCGGTCTCTGGGTTACAACAGCAACCAGGACTGCTGGGATTGCTGTCGCTAAGTCATGTGGTCATATGATGTCACACTTTACGCCTGCATTGCTTCACAACGGAAATTCTGCTCCCAATCGCTGTCGTAACCCAAGGACTACGTGTATGTATAAAAAGAAGAACATGGCTGACCAGGTTGTCCATCCTTACTTCTAGATGGGGCTGCCCTGGTCCAGACAGACCCAGTGCACAACCTTTCTTCTAGACCAGCATTTCCCAACCTTGGCAACTTTAAGATGCGTGGACTTCAACTCTCAGAATTCCCCAGCCAGTAGTAGTAATGCTTGTAGTATTGTTTGAAGATGGCTAGAGTTGTATTCAGTGGTCATCTGAAGAAAGGGTTAGTGTAAGAGTTAAGCAGCTGGACACCAAGTAGTGCTTTGGACAAGTCTGCAGGGGTGGTCAGAAAAATCAAGATGGAGACCACCACCATGTCAAAACAGGACAGAACTTTGATTTCATGGTTGTGGCTGCCTCTTGATTTTTGAGACTTCCCCAGACAAGAGCAAGGGATTCTCAATGCTCAGGTGGTGTGGGCACATTGACCAGGCCAGTAAAGAAGAACGGAGTCACGAGTGGGTGCCCAGGATGATGAGAACGGCGGTGGGAAGTTGTATCATCTCTTCATACTTTTGAGCTTATTTTGACCCTTCAGACAAATGGTGACCAACTGAGAAATGGAAGGGTCTTCACAGGTTGTCCCCATGTCTGCTTCTCACCTGGCCAATTGTTATCAGTCTTTGTGTTCAAGAAACAAGGGAACTCTTCACCTCTTCGGCTTCCTTCTCTCTAGGATGTAATTTAGGAAGAAGTGACGCTCCTCCGTTCCTTGCATTTCTTAATAAACCTTTTTAAAATTATTTTAAAGACAAAAGGTTAGCATTTATGGATAGCTGGACTAGGCCCATCCTCTGTCTTGAAGATAGGTATATTTACTTATTTCAACTCCTCTCATGAAAGGAACTTTGAACGGTGAATAGGGTTTAAGGTTAAAGCCACAATATAAACAAAACTCAACATGCAATCAGGGAAAAGGAAAAAAGAAAATTTTGTCATCTGCTGGCTCTAGGGCAGACAACCCTGGGTTCTGTAAGTGGTCCATTTGCATTAGAAAAATGGGATTACAGTTGAACTCAGATCCACGTACCTTCAGGGGCACCAGATGGTCAACCACATCAATCTTTTAGAACCAATAAATAAAAACTGAGAGTAAAAATCCCACCATGAGAACACTTTTCCTTTTCAATCAGAGCTAAAAGACTTACTCAGGGTTCTTTGGGCACTCTGCCTATGCTCAAGAGCACTTCTTCTCCCCAGGGTTTCTGCTCAGTTCACATCTCCAACAGGATATTGCGCAGGAGAAGGTTGAGACCTATTTTCTAGCATCCCAGACGGGAGGTTATTGGTTAATGGTTTAAAGAAGAAAGTACATTCCGTATGTAAGTGAGAAAAAACTCCCCCAAAATAGGGACAGTTTGATGGAGGACCTTGTGTCTGTGGAGAAGTACGTTTGCTAGGAATTCTGGATTCTTGCACTGAGGAGCGAGCTGGATAAGGTGGCTTCAGTCCCCTTAACTCTTGTCCTTCTGAGCTTCTAGGAAAACGCATTTGGACATTATAGATGCTATATAAATGCTACAATAGCGGAGAAGGTTGAGACGCTTTGAAAAGCAACCCAGACATTACAACAGTAAAAGTGAAATGCTTGCATTGCCCAGAAGTTTTGGGGTGATGGGATGGTGGGAGTTTTTGTTCTGCAGTGTTGGGGGGGGCTCATTTTCCCCTCCTTGCTACCTTTCTGCTTGCTCCTGACCTTGTGGGGGGGGGCAGATCTGGTTAGGACTTGGATGGGAGACCCCAGCATATCCCAGAGCTATAGAACATACTGGGAAGTCCAAATCATCTTCCAGAGGAAGTCAGTGCTAAGCCACTTGGATAACATGTCCCATAAGCCAGCAGCCATGAGCTGGACTCTGGCTTTTATTTTTATGGTTACCCATGGCTATCAAGTAAGCCAGTGTTTCTCAACTGTGGCCACTTTAAGAGGTGTGGACTTCAACTCCCAGAATTCCCCAGGCAGTCAGGCTGGCTGGGGAATTCTGGGAGTTGAAGTCCACATATCCTAAAGTGGCTAAGATTGAGAAACACTAAAGTAAGCACATCTGTGTTAGCCTCTGCAAAATAAGAGAGATGGCAGAACCCATGCAATTGAGTCAGGTTGCCAACGTTAGCTTTTCTTGCTGCCGAACGAGGAACTTCATAAGTTTCTAAAGGAGAGTTTTAACTTTCCTTAACCCCATGGATACGTGATCTCGACTCCGGGGAATCGGCTTCCAGATTTTTTCCTTCCCCCCCCTTCTCTTGCATGAGTCAGCCTCAGCCATAGGATTGGAAGCCATGTGGCAAGTGACCTCAGGAGCTGGCTAGCTGGCTTCTCTGCTGAGGAAGGGTGGGGGAATAATTGCGAAGCTCTTGTGGTCAAGACACCATCTGGCAGAGGAACAAAACGTGGCAAATAATAGGTCACTGGGACACGTGCTGGTTTGCTCTGCTTTGCCGGGTGTTGACCCCCCAGCATGAATAAAAGACAACACATGGGTGTGGGTGTGTTTATTTTGCACACCGAGCGTTTGCCCTTTGGAGAAAAGTGAGAAGCACAGCTGGATTTTGCAACCCCCCCTTCCAAACTTTTCTTTTTCCTCTGAGAGCCCACATTTCATTTTCTCCTGCTGGGGGTTGAAGGAGAACTTAGAGTCCAAAGAGGTGGATAGAATTTGAGAACGTGCCGCTTTCCCCCACCCCAAACAGCCAGAGTGACATTTTCTGCTCTCAAGTTCAGTCTGCATGTGTAGGGTGTGTGCGCTCTTGTGTACCTTGGCTTGTGTGCATGTGTGTTCAGCTGGTTGAATTCTGAAGAGAAGTGACGTCAGCTGGCTGGCAGGAAAGCGTTCCCTCTCTCTTTTTGTTCTGTGGATAAAAACTCCAGGCTCGGTTTTGTGAATTGGTTGACCCTCATTCCGTAACCCGTCATCTGCCAGCTTTCGAGCAGACAACCATGGGTTCAATAAGTGGTCCTTTTGTGTTAGAAGAGTGGGATTGTAGTTGAGCTCAGATCCACATACCTTCAGGGATACGTCCATGGGGTTTTCTTGGCAACCGTAGAGAAGAGTGTTGCCAAACTTCTTTCAGGACATCTTATCAACTTCCCAGTCTAGCCTCCTATGTTGGGATTTCTTGATAGCCTCCCATCTACATACTAACTAGGTTTGACCTGGCTTAGTCAAGCTCAGCCAAGGTAGCTCTGTGCTGCTCTTAGCTGGGCCATGAAGGTGGAACAGAAGTCTCTTTGCCTGCCTGTCCAACCACTTGCTAACATTTTCATTAAAAAAAACACTTCCAAAATGTTTCGAACAGGATGGGTGGCACATTCTCCAATCTGTGCCTCCATCCTTAAGCATTCCTGATGTTGTCTTCCCTTCTTCAACAGTCTTTCTTCTTTCTTGAGAATCTTGGGTTTAGTATAGGTTCTAGACCAGTGTTTCTCAACCTTGGCCACTTGAAGATGGGTGGACCTCAACTCCCAGAATTCCCCAGCCAGCATGGATGGCTAGGGAATTCTGGGAGTTGAAGTCTACCCATCTTCAAGTGGCCAAGATTGAGAAACACTGGTGTGGACCTCCACATTGAGAATAGGGAAGACTTGCATCAGGAGCCAAGAGCCAGAAGCAATCTACGTAGGGACACAGTTTTGACCCTTGCAATGTGGCATCTTATGTGCCATGTTGCAGGGGCGGAGGCCCTCTGTCATCCTTGGACAACTCGATTGAAATTCAGAACCAGAATTTCTATTCTTCCTCCAGAGAAGTTGCTTGAAAAGCGGTGAGCAAGTTTCCGTGGGAAGAGAACGTGAAGCCATCCTTCTGGGAACCTTGGAATGAAGAAGACCAGCATTTTTATCCCCAGGCCGCTCTTTACACTCCATATTTCTTAAAAAGTATATTTATCCATTCTGTGTATCTTCTACCTTTTCTCCCTGATTGGACATTTAAAAGGCAACTTACAAGATTAAAACCAGCCCAACTTTCAAAAGATAAAAACCGGATGCTTGACATGCAAATGCTGTAGTCAAATCATTCTGACTCTTCTCCGATTTAACGCACACCAACCCCATTTTGTGGGGAACCAACACATCAATGTGTTGCATTGACAGGAACACCGGTGGGTACAGCGGTCGAGTGAAAGATGTGGTAGAAGAATAATTGTAGAAGTGTAAACTGGAGTGGTCTCCCTTGGACATGTGTTTTTCCCTTAGAAGGGACCAGCCAGGGATCTGATCCACTTCTTACTTTGTCATGTAGGAAAAACACCACATTCTGGAGCTGGGTGGCTCCATTTTACACATTGGTCCAAAGAAACACGGGTTCCAATTCCCTCTCTCTGCTTAACCTCCCTTTCAGGGTTGTTGTGAGAATGAAATGAGAAGGCCTTTTGCTCCTGAGCAAAAAATGGGCTATGACTTTTGGACTCTCTGTCCAAGATTATCCCATAAGCTACATTGTAGGAGGAGAGTTGAGTTAGCCTGTAGTGGCAAAAAATCAGGAGGAGTCTAACAGCCCCTTTTCCAATTCCCACCTTTTATTAAAAGGGATCAGCTTTTGTCAGCTGCACCTCCCTTCATCAGATGCCCAGAGTGGCTGGACAGATGTCGGATTTAAATTGGGATGAGTCGGTGGGGAGAAAGGGAGGGAAAGACAAGGTGGTTTGCAAATGTGGGTTACACGGGAGAGCTCATCCCAGGACTAGCAGGCTCCCTCCGTTTTTTTGCCACGTAAGCTACAAAATCATTTCCCACGGAAAAAACCCGAAGGCAAGATTTGGTCTTTCTGCAGGGTGACCCTGAGATTGAAAGGATTCTCTGTTCCCTGTTTACATTTGCGGTTCGGCTTCCCGCAGCCTGGTTGCTGCACTCGGTTTATCTTGAGCGGCCTTTGTGATGTCTGTCCCTGTTTGCGACAAGGAAGGATGTCGTCGGCGCAGGCATTGCATAATCGATCCGGGGCTCCTCTTGGCGGCTTCGTTCTGGTCTTGCCAGCTCTGCAAGGAAAGCCTGGAGGAGTCGAAAATTGCCTGTAAAAAGCCGGTCTTCAAAATAAACTCCAAGCTGTTGCATTTGGCTGATAACAGGAAATTACACAAATGGCATTTTGGAGACATGATGTGTTTGCCAGGACGTGGCCTGGTTTCCTTCTTCTGTTTATGCTCTTCTTGAGAATTATACATAAACAAGCAGGAGGTCGTCTTTCCCTCTCATGGATGGGTTGAAGGATTGCATTTTGAGCTGGCCTTTTCCTCCGGAATTCAAGGGAAGGCGTATGGGAAGAGCCGTCCCTTCATTTGACTCCCACCATGACAACCCTAGGAGGTAGGCTGGGCCAAGGGGGAAAGAATGGCCCAAAGTGACTCTGTGAGCTCACTGGTGGAATGTGGACCAGTCTAGGTGGGACTAGTTCAACACCTTAAATGCTGCCCGTGCTGGTTTCCAGGGGGTGTGATTTGGGCAGAGAAGTGGTTGGTGGTTGTAGTGTCCAAAGGAGATGTGGGGAACAGGGTGTCTTTGTCAGCCAGTGCAAGCCATTCACTGGGCTACATTTATGGAAAGACACCTTCAATGCTGAACCAAACCATAGGGTATCCGTCCATCTCTCCTTTCATTTCTGGTTGTCAAATCAGATGAGCGACTTGACTGATTGATAATGTGCCAGCAAGCCATTGTTGACTCTTAGCAACCACATAGATAGATCTTCTCCTGGAGGGTCTATCCCCAACCCGGTCCTTCAGGTCTTCTGTGGGTGCCCCCATCGCCACTGTGACTGAGTCCATCCCCCTTGCCGCTGGTCGCCCTCTTCTTCTCTTTCCTTCCACCTTTCTCGGCATTTATCTACCCAGTAGCCTTTCTTTTATCTCTTGACTGGAGAAGTGGAAAGCATCAAACAACTCCATTTGCCACACAGAATAACTTTCTGTAAAGTGTTTGCCCTTTTTGTACTCAAGGGACAAATGACCAAGCTCCAGTTATCATATTTTGGACACATTGTGCAAAGACCTTGCTTTCTTGAGAAGTCCATAATGAGGAATACAACCAATGCTTTGTGCTGCTAGTCCTTAAGATTGCCCAGGCCTGCAAACCAATGACTTTCCAGTGCCATCCCTAAAGCATATGTTCTTTTATTCAGAACTTTAAAGCAGGCATGAAAAAAAATTATCAAATCCACATACTTCCAGGCCATGTGCCCCCACCTTCCAGGAGCCAGATAAGACCCCTGTTTTGATGCCAGCATGAATACATATTTTATTTTATTCCAGAGGACAATAGTGGGAACACAGACATGATACGCTGATCTTTTCCTGCCAGATCTAGTTGTGTAAATCAATGCTTATCTCCACAAGATGCCCACACTTCCTCCCTTAATGATTTCAGAAAGTTCACTGTCTAACGGTTTGAGATTTTCTGGAAAAAAGGAAAATGGGGAAAAACCCCCTGCTATTTTGCAGCTGCCTAGTTGAGATACTGCCTTTGTCAAATTAGCCATATTAATCTGCAGGGGGAAGATAAATCTGTGGCAAAGTGTCTGTGTGTGTGAGTATATACGTATGTATATGTGTGTTTATGTGTGTGTATATGGATCAAAAACATGCATACATGCAAACCTACATTCATACATATATAACTCCCCCTCCCAACTAAAACAAAATCCAGCATGTAAGAAAGTTGATGGCATTGCCCTAGGGCAGCGTTTCTCAACCTTGGCAACTTTAAGATGTGTGAACTTCAACTCCCAGAATTCCCCAGCCAGCATGGCTGGCTGGGGAATTCTGGGAGTTGAAGTCCACACATCTTAAAATTGCCAAGGTTGAGAAACATGGCTGTAGATTTAAGAGTATTCCAGAGTTTAATTGCATAATATGCTATGTTTATAAAAAAGATAAAAATACCTTCAAATCAAGCTCAATTCCTGGGGGCCCCCTAGTTTTCTTGATAACAGCCCAGATACCGTTTGCCATGGCCTTCTGGAACATGTTTGAACTTCCCAATCTAACCTTCCATCTCGGTCTCCCATCCAAGTTCTAATCGGGTCCCTCAAGTTGAGTCATTTCCTGATAACTACATGGACACATCCATGTTGTCTTCTTGAAACAGTATGGAGATTGCTTTTGTTCAAGATGTTTTTGGCTTCTTCGTCTAGCCTTCAGCACTGGCACAAAGTCTTCAAACTGGCACGGAGCACAGTCTGAAGGTGGCTGATGCCAGAGGTAGACATGTTGGTCTCTTCCAATTGTTTTGGGCTTCAACTCCCTTCTGTGCTGTCATTCTCGAAGAAATAGGGGCCCGTTCTCCCTGAAATAGGAAACGTGTCTTCCCAATTTAGCTCAAAATGTGTGAAGACTACAGGCTATAACGCTACCAGCCATTACGCTGTGTTGTGGGAGTGTGCAGCTATCACAACCGTCAGCTTGAGCTCCACACCAGGAGTAGTGTATTGAGGACCACATCCCCCAAATGGGAAGGATCAGATCCAAATTGCTGCCATTGCTTCCTTTTCCTACTTAGCTGATTTTCTTTAAAACCCTCTCTTTCATCCCCAACTAAGGCTCCAGGGAGGCTCCATATTGTAATATTCAGTGCAGCGTTATCACATTCCTTCTGTTGAGCTTTATTGTTAATGGGGGGGGGGGGAAGAGCCTTTTCTTGGCTTTGCAGCCAGCTTTTTAGAGCATCCCCCAACCCTGCCACCCCAGAGACCCAGTGTGGTGCTTGACCCAAGAAAAGTGGGCAGCCTCTATCTTCTACCCTTGAAGTTTGTGTGTCTGTGGGTCTCAAGAAACCAAAACGGCTGACGTGCTAAGCTGTGGCCACGAGGCAGTGTCTGTATTTTTTTTCCCTTTACCACAAAATTGCCCCTCCAGTAGGTTCGACCTGTCTATAAAAAGAAACACAAGGTCCTAAAATGGGTGCATTCTCCAAAAATGCTCTCTTTGATCACTGGGTAGTTTCTGAACCCTTTCATCCTCCAAGTCAGAGGGCTTCTATTCCAGGCTGCTGTTCACCTCGATGCACGTTGTTAGATCAGCCTGTCCCGGAGCTCTGACGGTTCTCCAAAGTCTTGAGAGCCGGATTGGAAAGGGTCTTCACGGATAGGAGGGCGAGGAGGACGCTTTCGCCACTGGACCCACTGAAGAGTCTTTTCTCTTGGCAGGTTCTTTAGAAAGAGAGCTTGGACGGCATGCAAAGTGGTGATATATCTGCAGACAGTACGGATGATCCTCTTAGTAGTGGCCCACGAGGAAAGCGACAGCCGCGAATAGTCGTGATCGGTGCGGGTCTTGCCGGCCTCTCTGCCACAAAAACTCTCCTAGAAAGCGGGTTCACGGATGTGACTGTCCTCGAGGCGTCGGATCGAATCGGAGGCAGAGTCCAAAGCGTGAAACTCGGTAAGGGAACTGCTCGTCTGGCCGTTGGCTTTCGATCTGGGGGTGCTTTTCTCAAGGGTAGAGATGGGACGCTGAGGCTACAGACAGACAGACCCCCAGCCCACCAGTTCTGGTCCCAGAGTACGCAGAGTTGACATTTTAAACACTGATGTTTTGGATTGGAGAGGGTGGGCAAATTGGAGGTGAAGTGGGTGACTTGGGCTTTGCAGAGCACTCAGCACCCTTAAAAGTTGACCTTGGTTTTTTCAGTTTATGGGTGTGGGTGTTAAAGGGTGCAGTAGATGCATAAGGCCGTGCAAGATTCAAAATACCCACTTTGGCTTTTAAAACACCCCTTTCAGCTTTTAAGCAGGTTTGAACGATTGGGTCCTGCCTGGCTCTGCGACACTAAGTCCAGCCCCTCCAGGCCCTAGGCAGGGGTCCAAGAGAAGATGGGTTTCCTCTCCCACCTGGGATCTGGATTAAATTGATGGTTCCATCGTGCCCCACATGCTTAAGCAGCTGGGCCAGCATCCACACGGCGTGCTAAATTCAATTAATTTTAATCTTGGTTAGTTTGTGGTATATCCTGTTGTGTGAACCCCACTTGTCTGCTTAGTTTATGTCTCAGCTCAGGAAGCGGGTCTCATGGGAGTCAGATGCAGAAGGGAAGTTCACAACTTGGCCCTGAAGAGAACCAGATCCCCTGAAGTTTGCCTGGGCTGTTCAGTATTTCCCACCCGATCGTTCTTGAAACTGGAGGTGCTACAGCGCTCTTCCTAGTGCTTGGTGGACACACCATAGCTTTTTTAGGCCAAATGGGCTCATTTCAGTACCCAAGGAGGAGGTATTGTTTGCATCATCAGGGAAGTCTCACATTGATCCTGGAAGAAGTGCAAAAAATATATCTTCAGAGGGAAAATCATCAAGGTGAACAACATGTGCTTAAAGTCCACTGACTCTTCAGAGAAAAAGAAGGGAAAAGCAAGTTGCAGCCTAAATGTAATGGAAAGGTGGCATGGCCAGGCGTGTGCAACTCCTCCCTGAACTGGACTTAGCTAGCCTTCCCTAATGAAGTGGCAACTCTTGGCTGGCTGGGACAATGGGAGCTGTAGTCTGTGAAGAGTGGTCTATCCTTTTGGGGTGTGTGCTTTTAAGAACATTACTTGGGGAGGGAACAACAGGGTTCAAAACCATTTGGAAATAGAATTGGGTGAGGAGGTGGCATGGAATCATAGATTTATAGAATTGGAAGGGATCCTGAGGGTGCAGGAAAACCGGTGAAACCATCTTGAGAGGTCCTTGTCCATCCTCTTCTTAAAAAGCTCCAGAGAGGGAGAACCCACAGCCTCCTTGGGTAGACTCTTCCATTATTGGACAGATCTTACCACCAGGAAGAGGTCCCTGATGTTTAAATCAAATCTAGCAGCTGCAGTTCTGTTATTTCTGGTCTGAATTTCTGTTGCCTTGGAAAGAGTCCTTGGCTAAGGTGGCCTCCTTGAAAGCTCTAATTGGGACAAGCTGGCATTAAAACATGCCATTTCAACCAGTTCTGTCTCTCGGCCAAGTTGCCTTGGTTTACCTTGCTCTGACGCCTTTTGAATCACAATTCTGCCATTGTTTCCTGCGTCCAAAGGTCCTTCTGCTCTTGCGGTGAAGGTTGAGTGAGAAGCCGCGTTTTGCTTTCCCCCATCAAGTTCTCCTGCCTTTCATCGGTCGGGCTCATTGCCACTCTGCAATTCGGCTGGAGTGGTTGTCTGCTTTATAAATATCTTCTCTTCTGCCTTTGGGGTCCTATAAATAGCACCACGTCCAGAGACGAGCTGTATGGGTCGCTTACAGCAAAAACAAAGAACCTTTGTGACAACTGAGCAGTTTATCGTGACTTAAGCTCTTACGAACCAGAGCCTGTGTCTTCCTCAGATCCTGTCCTCAGCTGACTGATAATTCTGTGTGTGCAGGGAGAGAGGAAAAAAAGAGAAAAATAATCAGGGCAAAAGGCCACGACCCTCATGAGCCGTGTGTAACAGCATCACAACCGGCTGGCCTTCGTTTCTTCTGTGGCTTGACGGCCCCAACTGTTTACATTTTTTGTCTATCGCTCTTTATCTAAGGGTTCATAGATCAATCTGTCGGTTCAGGATAGGGCAACTTGACTACATAAACTTGCTCATCTTTACACAGAACCACAAGACATCATCATCATCATCTTCATCATCATCATCATTCACAACAACCTGAAATCACAGCTGCCAGTTCTTTAGCTGGCGTTGGCCTTCATTCGCATCGAGTTCTTTCCCTAAAACCTAGGAAAGGTAAACCAGTGTTTCTCAGCCTTGGTCAGTTGAAGAGGTGTGAACTTCAACTCCCAGAATTCCCCAGCCAGCAAAGCTGGCTGGGGAATTCTGGGAGTTGAAGTCCACACCTCTTCAAGTGGCCAAGGCTGAGAAACACTGTCGTACTGTATCAGCATAGTACATGCAGATCCAAGCAGGGTGGCCTTTTATAATTGACAGATGGAAATTTTGCCAACGTGCAGATTTTCTTAGGGCCATCCAAGGCTTTTTGGTATGGCACTGAGTGTGCCGATAAGCATTGGGACCACCACAGCCGGTTTATGCCATAAATTATTATTATTATGGTTGGTGGCACAGTCAGCCAGATGTTTAGACTGGATTTGGCATTTTTATCCACCTCTTGAGTTCTTCCCAAGGACCTGGGATAGGCAGATGTGGCTCTTCGATGGTGTTCAAGGTCTCGTCGCAGGATGAAAGCTGTTCCAAGTCAAGCTGCCTTTTGCAACAGACTGATGGTGATTTTGTCAATGTTGATGGTCTTCAAGGGCTGCTCCAGATGTTTTGGGATTGCACCCAAGGCGCCTATGACTATTGGTACTATCTTTGCCTTCTTTTGCCACAGTCATTCTACTTCTATTTGCAGGTCTTTGTATTTTGTGATTTTCTCCAGTTCTTTCTCTTCTCTTCTGCTCTCTCCAGGAGTTGCAATGTCCACAATCCAGACTTTTTGTCTTTCTTATCAACAGTTGTTCAATCTGGGGTGTTATGTGGCACGTGCTTGTCTGTTTGAATTCTGGGAGTTGAAGTCCACACCTCTTCAAGTGGCCAAGGCTGAGAAACACTGTCGTGCTGAATCAGCATAGTATGTGCAGATCCAAGCAGGGTGGCCTTTCGTAATTGATAGATGGAAATTTGGTCAATGTGCCAATTTTATAAGTACAATCCAAGGCTTTTTGGTGTGGCACCGAGTGCGCCGATAACCACTGGGACCACTGTGGCCATTTAATGCCATAATCTTTCAACTTTGATTTTCAGATCTTGATACTTTGTGATCTTCTCCACTTCTTTGTCTTCTATTCTACTATCCCCTGGTATTGCCATGTCGATTATCCAATTATCAATTATACTTTCTTCTTTTCAACCAGTTAAAACTGGTGTGCTGTGCGCCAAATCTGGTGTGCTGGTTTTAATAGTTCCTTACTGTTTTAATGTTTTTAAGGCTTTTTATTGTTAGTTTTTGAGTTATTTTGGGTATTGTTTTTTGGGTTTTAACTCCCTAAGCCACCAGAATCACATATGCGAGATTGAAATTAGCTCTCTGCTAATGGCAATGAGTCCCAGAACTGAATTATCTGCAGGCTTCTGTGCCATTAATTCCATCCATCTTTAAGATGCTATGATCTCATTTGTTATTTTAGTATTATCCTGGGAGTTGGAGGAAATTTCTATGAACGCTAAGACTACTTTTGTCTTTCATAGTGACGAGTGGGATGTGGCAAAGAAAAAAAAAAGAGGGCAGTAAGAACCAAGAAGAACCCCCAAAATAGATTGAAAAAGCTTATGTGCATACAACCAGGTGGAGCTTTGATTGCATTGTCATAGCTGCCATCTTGACTTTTTTGACCACACCTTGGGGATACCCCTAGTTCCACTGAAGTTTTTTTGGCACCTGCTCTTTCCTCCAACTTTCCTCCAACTTATCCCTCCCCTACCACCATCAGCAACTTCCTGGTCTGCAATCTTGTTGCTGGGAGATGTTGCCCAGAGTCCCTGGGAGTTGGGTGGCATATAAATTTAATAATCAATAAATAGTAATGAGGATGATGTTCTTGGAAATACCCTGCAAGATTTGTGCCATTCCCTATTCTTTGCTGAACCCTGTGACTTGTCAAAAAGTGGCACCTTCTGTGCTGCTCCATTTTTATTGTTTCAATTAAACAATAAAAAGTTTCAGATCTTCCTAATATCCGATTCTTTTTATCGCTTCTTTCCTTTGAATTAAACACACATATGCAGGAACCCACACCCCCATGCACAGAGTAAAATAATGCCAGGTTGTCTAGAAGCCTGAATCCTGCACAGAGGACAAATGGCACGAATTATAAGTGATCGGATGCTAGATGTCATCTGAAATACATTTTCTAGTTGCAGCTAGTTCTGGACCATTGAGTGTGGATCCAAAGGGGGCCTTTAGCAAGTGGAATGCATTTCTTTACCTTGGAAAAGGATGCGGGTCTTTTTCAGCAAGGGGAAGGAATCTATTACTGTTCTGCATTTGTGCAGAAAAAAATGGTGTTTTCATTTGTGCACCGAAGACAGCAATTTCAGAAACAAAAATTGGTCACATTTCCAGTCTACCAGCTTGTGTTGAATCTCACCAAATTTCTGGTTGAAAATATTCTCTCCAAGATGCATAGTGAATCTTTCTCTTTCAGCCAGTCTCCCTTTGAAAAGTATGGTTTAAATCCAGCACCAGTGAATTATAGAACCTTGCTTAACCCACCCTTTCTCTGCCAGTGTGGAAGACAATCTCTAGCAAATCTTTCCAGGGCTGAGAGTGGTCTTGGCTTTTAAAAGTATTGCTTTGGACCAGGGCTAAAATTCAATGGATTACATCACATCTACAGTTAAGCAGAACGAACGCTAGGTATAATGAACCTGAACCATTTCCAGTCATGTAGTTAATATTCTATGCCAAATTCTTGATTACAATTACATACCAACTTTTTTTCTTGAGGCTACACCTAAGACTTTTGGGGGCCCCAACTATGCATCTCAGGATGTTTGGCCCACTCCAAGAACTTATGGGTGTTGTAGTCTAAACCAGTGTTTCTCAACCTTGGCAACTTTAAGACATGTGGGTCGCCTATCACCTCAATTTCAAGCTGGCTGGGAAATTCTGGGAGTTGAAGTCCACACATCTTAAAGTTGCCAAGGTTGAGAAACACTGGTCTAAACATGTGATGCTCTCTGGTCTAACTAGATCTAACTAGGTCAGTTCTCTCCAAACCAGATGAATTAAATTTTGGACAGATTGCGCTCTTGAAGATCTTATAAAGCAGATTCTTCTCTGCATCCTATAGTTTCCTTGCTGCAAAGCACTGGCTCCATTTAAGTTTGACCAGGGTTTTCTTTATTAACTGAGAGAACTTTGGCATGTTCTCTTTTCCTCTTTATTTAGTCCTGACATCATGGTCTGCTCTTGAGTTGATCAATATGCAGCAGTAAATTAAACCTGGAGGCATCTGAAGAGCTTTCAGGAGGGAAGCGGACAAGAAAGGAAACTTGACAAGTCCAGCATCCGCCTTTTCAGTTGAGAACTCTGAGCGGTGCGCAGCACTTGGCCACAACTTTGGAACGGGAAGTGGGTCATCGGCTGCCAAAACGCTGGGTCAAAAATAGACCCCTGCCAGGGCGTTCTGCCAGACAGGACGGAAGTCCTTCACTGTCCAAATCCTTAGGGGACCATCGCCTCTGTCAACACACCTGTGCAATGTTTCCTGGTTCTGGTCTTTATATATGGAATGCTGGAATGTAACCGTGCCTGGCAGGATTGGCGTCTTGAGAAATGGCACGATCTCTCCGGCTTTCTCATGCGGACCTTCTGTCGTATTTCCTTGCCTTGGCGCGATTCAGAGAATGGGCGGCAGGGACAATGTGTATCTTTCCCTGAGGACCAGTGGAGGCATTGCTATTTCTGCATCAGGCTTGGCCCTTTTGTGATTCAGCAAGGCTTTTCCAGATGAACACAAATGTCCTGTATGCCCCTTGGAAATTGTGATCTCAGACCGCTTCTGTTTCATTTGAGGTGATTGATGAAGAGAGTATCCTAGAACATCTGCTTGTCCCCATATTTATTGGGAGCACAGATCTTTCCAAGAAATCCCTTAATTGGCTTTTCATTTCTGACTCTTGCCCTTAAGAGTTGACTGAGTGAGCTCAAACACTCTTCTTCTTCTTCCTTTCATGGAAGTTGACTATCAAATTAGTCCCTCAATGTTTTCCAAATCTGTCAAAATGTATATCTTTTGACAAACTTTACACTTAATTTAATTAAAGTTAATACTAATTTTAGTATTAATTTTAATTTGTTTTAACTTGATAGATTCCTTTTTTTAATGGGATCCAACCGGCTGAGGGTGGATGGTGGAGTAGGAAATGAATGAATAAAACAAGGAAATAAAATACTGAATGGACTTCTTTTCTGCATCTGCGTCTGAAAAAAAAAAAATCAGCAGTATGGACCGGAATGAATGCTCCTGTTGGTCTGTATGCCCTTCCCCAAATAGTACAAATAGGAAAAAATATTTTCTGCATTTACCAATTTATACAGCTGCCCACCTCACAATGCAGTGGCTCTAGGCGGTGAACAAGAATGAAAACAAAAAATAAAATACAGTATAAATGACCACCAGAAAAAAACTACCATATGTGCAAGGTCTAAAAACATTCCCCTTCTAATCGAAACAGATCAGCTAGGAAAGCTCGCTTAACCTCCCAGCCCAAACACTGGGGGGATGGACAACCAGATCTTCGATGCCTTGTGAAAGGTTAACAGAGTCGGGGCCATCCAGGTCTTTGGGAGAATGCTGTTCTACAGAGCAGGCACTGCAACCGAGAAGGCATGAAGTCTGCCCTTCCTGTTTGCAGGAGGGAGAAATCCACCTGTTTGCAGAAAGCTGGGGCAATGGCTTTCAGTACGTAGAAAAACCTGTTTTGATCTCCAGAGCTGCTTAGGTTAGGGTGCATTTAGTTGCTTTAAAGTGGGGTGGGTTCAAATGCAACATTGGGGTGCTGAATCTAGCAGAGGCTTAAGGCCGCTGGGTTTGTTTTTATTCCGGAAAGCGGGCACACCTGGGTACCGAAATGGCATTGTGGAAAATCAACACATTTGCTGTTGCACATTGGCGGTGATGCTTGGAGGCTGCTCGGAGAAATCGGGTTGCTCTTTGCTGTGATGGAGGATCGAGAGAATCGCTGGGATTTGGATGGCATATAAATTCAATATGCCATCCGATATATGTTCAATATATTCAATAATAAATATTCAATATTTAGCATTGAAGATTTTACCTAGCCGAGTAATGAAACATTTGCAAGAAAAGAACCAAGCTCAGAGAACCCCAAGGACTCCAAATTCAATAAATTATTATTTTCAGATTTGGATGTGTTTCTTCTATCTGTTGCCAACGCAGCATCCTTATCAAGTGGGACTTTTGTCCAATGCTCAGAAGAGTTCAGACAATGCTTCTGGTTGAAGGTGGGCAGTAGGCGTCCATGTTGCCTCTTGCTCCTTTCGTTATAGATTCCTGAATCTGCTTAGATTCTCTGTTGGTTTGGACAGGGACAGGTTCCTTTCTCAGATCCCCCTCGGTTATCCCCTCTGACTCAGGCCTCCTTCCCTTCCTGTTGCAGCAAACGCAACTTTTGAACTGGGAGCTACGTGGATCCACGGTTCCAATGGAAACCCAATCTATCATCTAGCAGAAGATAATGGCTTACTTGAAGAGACAACAGATGATGAGCGGAGCGTGGGTCGCATCAGCCTGTACTCCAAGAATGGGGTCGCCTATCACCTCACCAGCAGCGGTCAAAGGATCCCGAAAGATGTGGTTGAAGAATTCAGTGATTTATACAACGAGGTTTGTAGCTCAAGGCTCTGGAAAAGCCTTCTCTGATCTCTGGCTATGCCTTAAGTTCATTCTCCCCCCTTTCTTATTTTATTTATTTATTTAAAGCGCCTACATGGCCATCTATCTCACACAGTGATCTTAGGCAGCTCCGAACAACCAATGAAAACAATCTTATGGTAGGTAGCAAAGAAGGACAGTCTTGCCCCAGATCACCCAGGAAGATCCAGTTCTCTCTGATGGCGTTACTTTGCTATGAGTGCTGTGGGATGGGGAAGGGTGCACTGAGGAACCCATAGGTATCACTGCACTTTGCCGGCACATTCACATTTCAATTTCCCTCGGCATCTGTTTCTCCACATAAAGCCTTTTCACACTGGGACTGAAGTCTGACCTTCAGGATTCAGCAGGAATCCAGATTTCCTGGGCCTTTTCTCTTTGTAGGTGTGAAATGTAATTCTGACCAAAGTCTTTGTCCTCCTGTGCTGTGCAAAATAGTCCTCAGCCCAGCCATGGCATTTTTTTTAAAAAGGTGTGCCCCTGGTGGGCACACATGAGCTTGTTACAGATATGGCTTGGGGAGGTGGGTTGGACCCCTCGCCCTTCCTCCTTGTGTGTGGCCAACAGGACTTGATGGAGGGGACCATCAAGGGTGGGCTTGTACATGGGTCAGTAGCTCTAATCCAGGACCTTAATCACTGTGCCACACTGGTTTAGCATTGATTTGCTTTCTCTCCAGTTTGATTTAATATGTAGCTCAGCTCTTGCTAAGCAAGATTCAGACTACACAGCTGAAACAGCTGAGCACAGAACAAAAGCAGGGAAGGGAGGATATGGAGGAGGGATGGAAAATCGGAAAGGCCATTGAGATGTCTGTGTCCATATCCTCCCCCCGCTCGGTGCAAACATCCAAATTTAAGCATCCCAGATAAGTGATGGAATAGCCTCTATGTGAATGCAACCCATGAAAGGGATCCCATGGTGTGTGTGTGTTTGTGTGTGTCTGCACTGGGGAAAGTCAAGATGGCCAGGATCACATGATCAACATCCCACCCCTTTTTGCTGCGTGCCATGCATGCACATAAAAAGGGGTTGGGCTTTGACCACATGATTGCAGCCATGCTCTTGATTTTTTGACCCCTCCCTGCAGATACTTGTGGGAGCCCCCCATCTCCCATGGATCATGGGTTCTGCTGTTGCTGCTGTGAAGCTTTTTCTACGTTCAGTCAGAACGGGGGGTTTTCTTCTTCATGACTCTGTGCCCTGTATTTTGGGGTGAAAGAGAACAGGTTTAACCTTTTCTGCAACGTCCTGAATAAATGGAGTTTTTCTCCTTTCACAAACTTAGGCCATTCTTTGAAGCTAAATTTGGCAAGGGAAGGAAAAAAAAACTTCTTAATTAAGATCATTCAGTTGTAGGATTTATTGCCGGTGAATGGGAAAATAGCCAGATTAGATGGCTTTGAAAGAAGATTGGATCAATTCTTGGAGGGTCTGTCTGCTGTTCATCACATCCTGAATTATAGAAGCACCTCTTAAATGCCAGCTTCTGGGGAGGAACAGCTGGGGATGATATTGGCCCAATTAACAATATTGATGACTTTCCTGATATCTCAAATTGTAGTACAGAAGATGGATTATTTGGGCCTCCTGATGTTCTTAAGTAAATCACGTGCATGGCTCTTTCTCCTAAGGACCTCTGTCTGGAATTCCAACCTTAGAGACTGTCAGCACTCAGCCCATTAGCTTGTTTATTAAAGGCTGGGGCGCTGGGGGCCTGTATTCATTAGATCCTCTTAGAGCATTCCTAGCATCCTTTAAAATGCTGGGAATTAGGATCAAGGTATTAATTAAAGCTCTACAGTCCCCTCTCTAGCCTTGGGACTCTGCACCAGTGATTTCAGACTGCTGTTTAAAAATTAGGCCTTTTGGTTTGCTCAATACATGCAAATCCAAAGGGAGTAAAACACTGGCTTTATTTGATTTGGCTTGTCTTGCGAAGGTGTGATCTGCTTCCTTTTGGCAAGCTGCTTAGGAAAGCTTAAGCAACTTTGTGCTAGGCAGAAGTTTCTGTCAGTTTTTACAAGAATAAAAATGGTTGTTATTATTTTGCCAGGGAGAGGGTTCCAAGGCTAGGAGATAGGGCCTGTGTAGACTGCTGAAATTTCCTTGTGCCCTGTAGTGCCAAAGGACCAATAGTCATGTTACATGGCAGACCTTTAGACATTCTCTGGCTGGGATATCTTGTCCCTTCGGTGTGTTTCTGTGGCTGCAAAATCAAAGCTTTCAGCAGGCCCCCTTTCCTCTCTCTGCTCATTTCTGGGAATGGATACATAGCATTTTCCAAGCTGTTCCAAGCTTCAGTGGCAATGCCATTTACTTTGCCAGGAGGAAAGTATCAGTGATATTGGAAACAGAAGGTTGAGACTCAAGAGAGAGTGGCAGATAGAAGATCTGGATTTTGATGTCCTCAGCCTTCGCTTTTGCACCTCTCGCTAGATATTCCCCATCTCTGTTGGATAGCACAAGCTGTTTTTCTTAGAAAGGGGAAGTCACCTGCTGAAGGCCGTAAATGCTAAGGCATGGTTGGCAAGGCTAATGCCCTCCCCTTTCCTCTCTGATGTCCAACTTGGTATCCAACCAGCTTATCTGTAGGGAAGTTGTAGAAAGGGAGCTGGGAAGGAGCTGTATTATCATGTGCATGTTGATGAGCACACGGGTAGCCCTGCGGTTGATCTGAGTTTTCTTGGGTGATTAAACCTCTTTTTTTACACACCTTCTCTCTGTCATGAAACAGGTCTATAACCTGACTCAGGAGTTTTTCCAGAATGGTAAACCAGTCAATGCCGAGAGCAAGAATAGCGTGGGTATCTTCACGCGAGATGTCGTGCGCAAACGCATCAAGGATGATCAAGACGACTCGGAGACGATCAAGAAGCTGAAGCTCGCCATGATCCAACAATACCTGAAAGTAAGGAGGTGATGGGAGCCGGTTTGGTGTAGTGGCTAAGGCACCAGGCTTGGTGGGACTACAGCTCCTAGAATTCCCCAATAGTTTCTGACTGACAGCAATTGTGCTGAGAGGTGTTCAGTTTGTGGTCCACAAGTGAGGTCCCACATTGGTGACAGCTGCAGTGTCTATGTTGCATAGCTCAGATATTGATGGGGACCAAGAGTAAGCCAGTATCCATGCCGTTGGATGCCCCACCAAACATTGCTCGTTGCATCAGATCAGAAATCAGGGCCGTAGCAGCTCATAAGGACACTTGGCAGATAGTCAACTGTATTCAGTTGGTAAGAGCTAGTTTGGGGTAGTGATTAAAGGCATGAGATCAGAAGTTGGGAAATGGTGAGTTCTGGTCTTCTTTCAGGCATGAAGCCAGCTGGGTGACTTCGGGCCAGTCTGACTCTCTCTCAGCCCTAGGAAGAAGAAGGCCAGGGCAAACCCCTTCCCAAAAAGCTGCCAAGAAAACTTGGTAAAGAGTGCTGTGACATCAAATGACATCCATAAACCCAGAACTAGTGAAAGAATCCATATCAGCAGTACTATATAACACACCCGAGTTAACCAGATAAACCCAGATCGAAATACCCAGAATCATGGACCTCATCAACCTCTGCCTCACCACCTATTTTCAGTTTGATGGACAAATATGCCAACAAATCAGAGGCACACCCGTGGGATCTCCACTGTCAGGACTCATAGCAGAGACTGTAATGCAACGCCTAGAAACTATAGCACTTCCCCACATACAACCTAAAGAATGGATCCGGTATGTAGATGACACATTTGTTATAATGAAAAAGGAACAACTAGAGAAGACACATGAAACCATCAACAACATCTTCAAAGGAATAAAATTCACCAGAGAGGAAGAAAACAACAATACGCTACCCTTCCTGGATATCGTCATCAGCAGAGGAAACAACAGTAAATTAGAAACCCAAGTTTATCGGAAGACAACCCACGCTAATCAAATACTCCATTACCAAAGTAACAACCCTACCTCCCACAAGAGGAGCTGTGTAAGAACATTATTCAAGCGAGCACAAATGCACTGCAGCAACTCAGAACAGCAGAAAAAGGAAACAGACCACCTATACAACATCTTCCAACAAAATGGATATCCATGCAACTTTATCAAAGAGTGCCTGACCACTCAACCTACTACAACTCAGCCAACACAAGCTATGAAAAGGATCACACTGCCATACATCAGAAATGTCTCAGAAACCACCAACAGACTATTACAACCACATGGCATCTCCATAGCACACAAACCAACTAAAGCCCCCCAAAACATCTTAAGCAAACCCAAAGACCCAGTAGCACAAGAAGAAAAAACAGGAGTCATCTACAACATACAGTGTAAGGAGTGTAACAAACACTATGTAGGACAGACAGGCAGAAGGCTAGCAGAGCGCATCCAACTAGCAGTCAGAAGACACAATGAAAACTCCTTAATCTCCCAACAGATGGACAGACTCAATCATAGTTTCAACTGGGAAACTGTCAGCATTTTAGACCAAGCTAAATCCAAATATGCAAGAGAATTCTTGGAAGCTTGGTGTTCAGACAAGGCAGCAATTAACAGACACATAGAGATAAACAGCATCTACATACTATTCAAAAGAGACAAAAGACCAGAAGATCGCCTCACCAGCAATCGTCACCCAGATAGGCAAAGGTTACCACCAGGCACACAATCAAGCAGTAAACAATACCCTAATCAAGGAACTACCAGAGGAACAAAACCAACCCCCACCCCCACCAACACTGGCAGGGCATACCACAGTATATAAACAGAGAGAAAACCCCACTCCATTTTAGCACTGAAGATGTTACCTAGATGGGTAATGAAACGTTTGGAAGAAAACAGCCAAGCTCAGAGAACCCCAGGGACTCCACAGTTCAACCCTGAGCTACACATATTCGCCTCCATTGGTATAAATTTTGCTAAAAGTTTTTAAGAAAATGTAAAAACTAACAGAATAAAGAAAACACAGAAAAAGAGAGAAGAAAAAAAGACAAAAGTGAGAAAGAAAAGAAAAAGAAATAGGAAGAAAAAGCTCCTGATTTCCTTTGCAGCAAATATAAGTCTGATTACAAAGTTATCTCTTCCTCTGTGATTACAGAAAATGCTCACTTTTTCCTATTATCTAATTTTTTCCCCCTAATCATCAAAACCGCAAGTCATAAGTGCATTTTTTCTGTTTCATGCAAAAAGTCTATAAGGGGTTTCCAGTCAGCTATCAATGTGCAAAACTGCTATTTTCTTCAGTTTGGGATGAAAACTGGCTGGAAATTCAGGGACCAGACTGAAAAAGTCTGTAGTATTAATAGCAAGGTACAGTTTGGAGTCAAAACCACTAAATACATCAACAGGACATAATGTATGTGAAAGATGAGAGTGTTGGTCTGCTATAATGTTCCCTAACCTTCGCAGCTTCCAGGACTTCAACTCCCAGAATTCCCCAGCCAGCAGAGCCATAGCTGAGAATTCTGGGAGTTGGTCTTCATGTTTGGAAGTTGCCACTATAGGGAACCATTGGCCTAATACACTTGAGGTTTGTCAGGTTGGGAAGGAATGACTTACATCCTTGTTCTTGTACTAGGAGAAGAACCTCCTAATGGAAATATTGCTTTCTGATTCTCTTGGAGCAGGTGGAAAGTTGTGAGAGCAGCTCCCATAGTATGGATGAAGTCTCTCTCAGTGAATTTGGGGAGTGGACCGAAATCCCTGGGGCACATCACATCATCCCTTGTGGCTTTATGAAGATTGTGGAGATCCTGTCCCGTTCAATCCCAGAGTCGGTCATCCAGCTGAACAAGCCAGTCAAATGTATCCACTGGAATCAGTCCATCAGCAAGGAGATAGAGCAAGTGGCTGACCACAATGAAGATCACGTAGAAGAAAACGCAGGTTACAGCGTTCTTGTGGAGTGTGAAGACTGCGAGTTCATCTTGGCTGACCATGTCATTGTGACAGTGTCTTTGGGGGTCCTGAAGAAGCACCACGAGGACATGTTCTACCCCCCATTGCCTGAAGAGAAGGTGCTGGCCATTCAGAAGCTGGGCATTAGTACCACAGACAAGATCTTCCTGGAATTTGAGGAGCCCTTCTGGAGACCTGAATGCAACAGCATTCAGTTCGTCTGGGAAGATGAAGCGGAGGCCGAGAGCCTCACCTATCCAGAGGAGCTGTGGTACAAGAAGATCTGCAGCTTTGATGTCCTCTACCCGCCTGAGCGTTACGGCCATGTGTTGAGTGGCTGGATTTGTGGGGAGGAGGCCCTCATCATGGAGAAATACGATGATGAAACAGTTGCAGAGATCTGCACTGAGATGCTTCGCAAATTTACAGGTCTGTGGTTCTTCCCTTTTGGGCCTGGAAAGTGGAAAGGCTGGGGTGATGGTGGTGGAAGAATGCAAAAATGATGGGTAGGTCAAGTCTCCATTGTGGCTCTGTCTTGAACTTAGTAATAGTGCTGTGCCCCATATCAGGGCAGGGCAAGGCATATGTAGGTGGTTCCAAGGGGTCTTATCCTGAACTTAATCTTTGTGGGTAGAGCCATGCCCCATATCAGGGTAGGGCAAGGCATATGTAGGTGGTTCCAAGGAGTGTCATCTGAAACTTAATCATTGTGGAAGGGGCCACGGCCCATTTTACAGTGGGACCAAGGGATATGTAGGTGGTTCCAAGGAGTCTCATCCCATGGGAACACAACCTGTTGAAACATTTCAACAACATATTTCAAAGGGACTGTTTTGTTCTGAGACAGGAAGCCTAATTGTGTTATCAATTGTGTCTTTTGTTCCTTAAAATGGCTATGATGATTTTCAACAATATAGACCAGATAGAAAAAAGGTGTGTTTGTGGGGGGGGGAACACATTCATTCTGGGATCCTGATTTTCCCATCCCTGGCTTAAAGAATGGCTTTTAGCGAAGAACTCTTCCTTAACCTCCATCTATTACAACTGTTTTTGTGTGCCTGTGAATATCAGTGCAAGATGCTGAATAAGACCTCACCTTTCTCCTAATCTTGGGATTTGAAGGACTGTAGATTAATCTCTACCCTTATTGAGAAGCTTGGAGGAATTTTAAAGGTCCTCTTCCCATTTCAGGTCTAGCAAATGATGTCCAAGATGAGACCTGGTCCTCCTTAGGTATCGCCTGTCATTAGAAACATGTGGGTATTGTTGAAGGAACAACCAAAGGAACACTCTCCTTGGAAACAAGCTTGAATCCTAGTAACTACATGGATACGTCAAGATTGTTTTTTTGGAAGCAGTATGGAACTGATTGATGGCCATTGCTTTCTTTTGTTTACGTTGTTTGGACTTCCCAGCCTAGTCGACAACTAGATTTTTGGTTAAAGTCTACACATTAAACCATATTTCACAAATAATCCTAAATGTACCCCTTGACTGTCCGCCCCGCCCCCATCTCCTTCCCTTAGGGAAAGCACTTCTCTGTTTCTTATCCTGGTTTGGAGATGTCAGTCAGCTTTCAGGTTGTTTACCAAAATAATATTTTAGTATTTGCAGGATAGAAATAGTGGATTCAGCAAATCATAAGTCACACCTAAGAAATGTTGTTGAGATGTGCTTTCTGCTGATCTTGCGTTTTAATTTGAAGGTGCTGTCAGCAACGTTTCGCAAGCAGAAAAACCAGTTTTAGGGGAATTGTTTTGGGTTGTTACCTTGCAGTTTTTTCTTTGACCGGGGCATGACCGTAAATAAATTGTCAGATATCTCTGCAACGGTAATCAGAAGGAGTGTGGTACAAAAGCGTATGCTTTTTAATAAAATTTTTGTAAAAGGTACCACCAGATTCCTCCTGACCGTAGACTAACCTATCTCTCCAACAGTCTCTGCAAAAATAGCTTCAGACAGAGTAGCTAGAACAGTGTTTCTCAGCTGTGAACTGAGAATTCCTGGGGAATTCTGGGAGTTGAAGTCCACACGGCTTCAAGTTGCCAAGATTGAGAAACACTGAGGTAGAACAATCTCTCTTTGACAAACAGAGCCCCAGGTTAAACTGTGTCAGCAATCCAGTCTTTTGAATCCAACAATATCATCTTGTGAGCAAGGTAAATGAGTTTTGATTCTAGATCAGAGTTGATTATATGAGTCGGGAGCAGGCCAGCCTTTAATATCAACCATAATATCAACTATAATTTAATACCAATGATAATATGAACAGATGTAATCGGGTGAGAAGAGGAGAAATTAGATTCCCATCCCTGTGGGAGACATTCTGTGAAGATGGCAACTCAATTGTGTCGATAAAATTATGTCAATTTTAAATACTGACATAAAAGTTTAAATATTAAAATTTAATAAAAATGGTTAGTTGGAAAAGGGGTAACAGGTTTCTCCTGATTTAGGGCGACCATAGACCAACACAATTTTCTACCTACAATGTCTAAGTGAAGGTGGTGAGTAGGGAAAATCTGAGAGATGTTGATGTCAAGTCTTTGTGCCAGGAATATCCAAAGTTGATTGCTCCTATTTAATGTGAAAGATCCATGTTGCAAATCTCCTGATTTATTGGTGAGATTTATATCCCGCTCTTTCTTCAGGAGCTCAAGGCAGCATACACAACACTGCCTTCTCTCATTTTTCCTCATGACAACCCTGTGAGGGAGGCTGTGTGAAGACCTGAGTGATTGGCCCAATGCCACCCAGTGAATTGCCATGGCAAGTGGTAGACTGGAACTCTGATTTCTGTAGCCTTTAACTATTATACTGGACTTCCATTTCAAGAACATCTTTTCCCAATAGCTTGCCTGGTTAGTGTGGCATCTGTAATCCAGCTGGAAGGAACCTAAGTGATCAAGTCCAATCTCCTTCCCACTGCAGGATCCACTACACCATCCTCTGTTTGAAAACCTCCAGTGAAGGGGAAGAAACCACTCCATGTGGTAACCTGTACCACTGATCGGCAGCTCTTACTGTCTAGAAGTTCTTCCTCATGTCTGATCTGTATCTACATCCTTGAAGTTTCATCCCATTAGTTCTAGCCTGGCACAAATGAGAGAATAAGTCTGAACCCTCAGTGTAATTGAGATATTTGAAGACAGCTATCGTGTCTCCTCTTAACCTTCTCTTCTATAAGCTAAACAGACCCAGGTTCCTCATAGGACTTAGTTTCCAGTCCTTTCACCATCTTGGTAGCCTTTCTCTGGACTTGCTCCAGTTTATCTATGTCTTTTTTAAACTAGAACGTGTGGAATTGATGCAATACTTCAGGTGAGGCCTGATCTAGGCAAGGTATTTACTTCTCCCAATCTGGACTCTACACTCTGCTTGATGCTCCTCAAGATGTCCTTGGTCTTCCTTGTAGCTGCATTAATAAGGCTATCCTGTATTCAGTATGAACAGTGCCAAACCACGGGTGCTAAGGCGGGGGTCCGCAATGAGCACATATTGCCTGCTGGAAAAACAAGGCCACCGGAAATTCTATGTTTTGGGTTACCATTCAGGGTTTTGTATTTTTCAACAGCTCCCACAATCTCCCTTTTGGTTTAGGGAATCCAGACATTCCGAAACCTCGGCAGATCCTTCGATCCTCTTGGGGCAGCAACCCCTATTTCCGTGGCTCCTACTCCTACACGCAAGTTGGGTCGAGCGGAGCAGACGTGGAGAAACTTGCGAAACCCTTGCCTTACGCAGAGAGTTCCAAAACAGTGGTAGGTATTTCCCGGGAAGTACCTGACCATCATCGGTCAGGAGAAAGATGAATGCAGAAAAGTGGTCCATTTGGTGGTTTGATTTCTAAAAATGATCTTTCTTGAATATGATATATTATCTTTCTTGAATATGATATATGCAGTGACTGGAAAACCCCAGCTGTTGAATGGGGCCAGCTGTTGAATGGGGCCATTTTTTTCCACCCACCCAGCTGTAATCTCAGAACATAAGAGGGTTTGGGCTTCATTTGCCCCAAGGGTGTTAAACCTTTTCTAGTTTGGGGTGCTCTCCCCATACATCTGAATCAACATGAGATTTTCGTGATCTCTCCATTATTTTATATGAGATTGTCAAGACCACTGAAATCCTGCCTGGTTTGGTGATAGTACAAGATTTTGCCATTTATTTAAAAAAAATAATTTAATTTGTGATTTGAATGAGTTTTTGGGGGGAGACAGTAGGACCTCAGGAATGTGTTGCAGGATCTGGCATAATGGTGTCTTCTTTCAAGACCTTCTTGACTCCATACTTGATATTCTTGATAACCACTGAGAATATCTTTTGATTGTGGAGGAACCTAGATGTCGTAAACAAATAAATAAACATTTTCTGATGTTATCCCTGGTGTCCTCTGTCCTCTTGGTTCCTGAAAGGTACAGTGGAACCTTGGTTTACGAACTTAATTCGCTCTGTGACTCTGGTCGCACCCCAAATTGGTCGCAACCCGAAGGAAATTTCCCCATAAGGTTCAATGTAATTACCATTAATCCATTCTGGCGTGGAGGACAGGGAGGCGGCTATTGCTTGGAGGGAGAGTCCCCCTCCCTACGACCACGTGTCAGGGGTGGAAAATGGCCACGGACCACGTGTCAGGGGCAGAAAAATGGCCGTGGACCACGTGTCAGGGGCAGAAAATGGCCGCGGACCACGTGTCAGGGGCGGAAAAATGGCCGCGGACCATGTGTCAGGGGTGGAAAATGGCCGCGGACCACGTGTCGGGCGGAAAAATGGCCGTGGACTGTGTCACGGGAGGGAAAATGGCCGCGTATCCTGTTCGTACCCCGAGGCGGAGTTCGCAAACCGAGGTAAATTTTTGCGGCCGGAGCTGGTCGTAACCCGAAAAGTTTGTTAGCAGAGGCGTTCGTAACCCGAGGTACCACTGTAATTTGATAGATGGTGTTATTGTTTCATGAAACATTTCTTAAGATGCTTCCCTCTTCCTCTTTCTCTTCTTGCTGTCCCTCATCTGGATCTCCAGCCTATGCAGGTGATGTTTTCGGGCGAGGCCACGCACAGGAAGTACTACTCCACCACCCATGGTGCTTTGCTTTCTGGCCAGAGAGAGGCGGCTCGTCTGACCGAAATGTACCAAGATCTTTTGTCTTGCAAGAATTAAGATGCTGGACTTTCAGAAGACCCTTTAACTCTTGATTCCTTTTACTGTTGTGCATCTAAGCAAAACTTTTCTTTTTCTTTCTTTTTTTAAATGCTGATCATAGAAACATTTTTATCTTTTTATATTAAAAAAAAGTCTTAACTATTTTAACCCATAGTTGGTGGACTGTAGTTTCTTTTCATGTACTACTGTATCGTTAACAGGAAAGGGTGCTCCTACTGCCTGGGCAAAAGTTGATTCTTTGTGTCATATCTTTTCTAACTGTACTTCTGGAGCTATTTCTCTCCATTTCCTCCCCTTCTTTCTCTCCCGGTATTGTAAGTGCCTTCTATAGTTCAATAAATGTTGCAATGGTCACTCTTTCGTTGTGTGGGCACCATTCGTTTCAAGAAGCATTGTGACTCCTCCACCACCACCACCACCTCCCCCTCCTCCTCCTCCTCCTCCTCCTCCCCCTCCTTCTCCTCTTCCTCTTCCTCCTCCCCCTCTCTCCCCGTCCTCCTCCTCCTTCTCCACCTCCTTCTCCACCTCCTTCTTCACCTCCTTCTCTTTCTCCTTCTCCTTCTCCTTCTCCTTCTCCTCCTTCTCCTTCTCCTTCTCCATCACCACCTTCACCTCCTTCTCCTTCTCCACCTCCTTCTCCACCTCCACCTCCTTCTCCTTCTCCATCTCCACCTTCACCTCCTTCTCCTTCTCCACCTCCTTCTCCACCTCCTTCTCCTTCTCCTTCTCCTCCTCCTCCACCAACTTCTCCTTCTCCTCCTCCTCCTCCTCCTCCTCCATCTTCTCCTTCTCCTCCTCCTCCTCCATCTTCTCCTTCTCCTCCTCCCCCCCGCTCCTCCTCTGTTCCTTGCAAGCCAAGCAATGGAATATGGTTCTTGGGGCACTGGCTTCTTTAGTTTGTCTTTGCAAACAAATGCACAATGGCTGACTTGGAAAATCCTTACCAGCTTCCTTGCATGTCATTCTGCAGCTGGGTTCATGCACCCTGCTTGTGAACCCAGCTCATGCGCTATGAAACAAGCTCTATGAAGTAATGGCCTGGTTCACACAACACAGTGAGAAGTTGGCTGGATCTTTACGCACGCTGGCTGGGGAATTCTGGGAGCTGAAGTCCACACATCTTAAAGTTGCCGACTTTGAAAAACACTGGACTAACTTATCCAGTAACACCGTCTGTTGTAAAGCCACAAACTAGGCAAAGAACCCAGGACAGAAACATCCCCTTTTCTTTCCAGATGCTGAATTTCAGATCATAGGCTCCTGGCAAATACAGGAATGTGGTAGGAATGGCCACGAATCATCTTTAAAATTTTAAAACTTACTTGTCAGCTATACATCCCATCTTTCTTCCGGCAGCTCAAGGCTGCTTACACAGGGATCTCCATTTCATCCTGCAACAACAGCCCTGCAAGGTAGGTTGGGCTGAGAAGGATGGACTCAAAGTCTCCCAGTGATTTTTCATGGCTGAGGATGGACTTGAACCTGGATCTCACCAATCCTAGCCCAGCCCCTTCGCCATGGCACCACACCATGTCATTGCTAGTCTCAAAACACTTGGAGGAATAAAAATAGAGTTAAGGTTGCACCCCTTAATTTGGGAACCAGCCTGTTAATACTCTAGATCAGTGTTTCTCAACCTTGGCAACTTTAAGACGTGTGGACTTCAACGCCCAGAATTCCCCAGCCAGCCAGCTGGCTGGGGAATTCTGGGAGTTGAAGTCCACACGTCTTAAAGTTGCCAAGGTTGAGAAACACTGCTCTAGATGGTTTATTGTGTCTTTGCCAGGGGTATCATTATCTGGCTGGTGGGGTCACTAAGTCAAACAATCTGTCCTTCTAGATGGGGTATGGATTTCTCTCACTGCCCTAAATTTAGCAATTGTTTACAGCCAGATCATTTAAAATTAGACCTGTTTACAAGCCCGCCGAGGTGGTATACATGATGCAAGAAATGCCTTCATATTCTCACCTCTTCACTCATAGGGCACGAAAGTTACAGCAATCGTATTGGGTGGTAGCATCCATGCCCCCAAAGGCTGATCCAGGAAGCTAAGCAGCATCAGCCCTGGGTTTTATTTGGATGGGGAACCACCTGGGGAATCCAGGGCTAGAGGCTAGAGCGAAAAGCCCCCAAAACATTTCAGAAGGCAAGGGCTAACCAATTCTGTACTATTTGCAAGCAAATTTAGGGGTGTTTAGGTCAGCAGGAATTGAGCTAGATTCAGAGGGGGTAGCAATTGATCTTTAGGACTCTGCAGCTTCCTAAAATGTCCTAACCATTTTCTGGTTCCTCATCCAAATAAAACCCAGGGCTGATGCTGTTTAGCTTTCTAGATCAGCCTTGGGGGCGGGGGGGGGGAGGGGGCTAGCCGCTACCACCTTCTTGCAATGGCCTTATAAAATGGCCTCTGGTGAGTCCATAATCATGGAGACATTTAACCCCAGAAGATCTCAAACACTTCTCACCCTTTGAATTAGTGCACCAACCTTCCTTCCCATCTCAAGAAACACCCAATTGAGTTGTTGTGGCATCCTGTTCCAAAATGCCTACAATTGTTCCAATTCTGTTTTATTGGCATGCTATGGGTTTTTTAGAAACGATGGGAAGGAAGCATGCAGCAGCCCTTGGGTCTTGCTTGTAGAAAGATCAACACATATTTCTGGTTTCTTGCAAACAAACGGAAAGGCTCTGGGTTTGGAACCGGGATTCTTAAAAAGCAGGATTTGGATGAAAATAGGGAACAAAACACCTGGGGGGTGGGCAGGCTGTGAATAGCATTGCTTGCCTAGAAGGAGAAAAAGAGAATTCTGGGGCTGGATCGGGCCAAGGACCCATTTAATCCAGAATTTTGTGCGGTCGGACAGAGGCACTTGCAACGCTCATAGCCACAGACTGGAGGACGTGATCTTTCTTTCAATGCTGCCCCTTTCAGCTGGTGCTTGAGGTGTGCCACACTGCCAGCATGACTAGCAGCCACTGATAGCCACTCCTGCATGGATTTGTCCGGTCCCTTTTTAAAGTCAACTCAACTGGTGGCCGTTGTTGCTTCTAATCGCTAAGCAGCAAAGGCCAATAGTTGAGATCTATACTGGGCCAAGAAGTCATTCCAGTGATAGTTTCAGAGGATGACCTTGGAATTTTAGCATGGTAAGAGAGGAAGAAAAATCCCCCCTTTATAGTTTCCATATCATGAATGATTTCATATCCCTCTATCAAGTCTCAATCTCTACCCTTTGCTTCAAACTAAGTGGAGTTTGGCAGTGGGAAGTATGATGTTATGATGATTCTCCTCCTTTCTCCATGGCTGGTCCAGTTAATGTTGACAAGTGGGGAGATGCTGAACCCAAAGCCCCTAGTTTGTGGAGTGCCTCCTGGTTCAGTGCTTTCACCTCTCCCGTTTAAGATCTACATGAAACTGCTGGGTGAAGTCATCCACCAACATGGAGTTAGGTTCCATCAGTCCACTGGTTACTTCTGATCGCTAAGCAGCAAAGGCCAATAGTTGAGATCTACACTGGGCCAAGAAGTCATTGGTGATATTCAGCTGCGTATTTTGTCCCTTGTGAACCAACTGATGCTGATGGATACATGGTGCTGGTGATGGTCTATTGTTGGTTTTAAATGGGGTGGCCCTTCCCCATTCTGAGCTAGTGCACAATTTGGGGGTCCTCCTGGACTCACTACTCCTGTTTGATGAGCATGTGACAGCTATGATCAGGAGGTCCTTCACATGGATTCATCTGATGCATGACCCTTTCCTTGGGTGTAGGCACTTCTTATGGGCACTCATGCCTCAGTCACTTCAGGTGTGGACTGTTGCAATGCTCTTTACATGGGGCTGCCCTTGAAGACCACTCAGAAGCTAGAGCTGGTCCAGAATACAGTGTTGTGAGATAGTTATGATGCACCTTGGTACAGTCATGTGACCCCACTGCTATGAGAACTGCACAGACTACCAGTGAACTTCTGGATGCAATTCAAGGTGCTGTTTATAACCAGCCTAGGGCTTGGCTATCTGAAGGATCACCTCTCTCCCATCATTTCTGCCCTTCCTGTAAGATCGGACAGAGTGGGTGTGTCCCTTCTATTAAGCAATAGCATCTGATGGGACCTAGGAAGCACATCTTCTGTGTTGCAATGCAACAATTCCTTCTCTGGAATAACATCCCCTGAAGATTTGGACCACTCTAACCCTGTAAATTTTTGGACAATATTTTAAAACTCAGCTTCTCCCCCCAGGCTCTGGGATAGATTGCTGTGGGCATTTGGGGTATGGTCTGGCTTGGTCACGACATGTTGTTCTGCCTGTTAATGTTTAGTTCTGTGTCCGGATATCTTGCCTGTTTTTAGCTATTGTATTAGTTTTAACTGAATGCTGCCCGAAGTCCATGCTGAGCGGGGCAGCCTTTATCAATCGAAATTATAAACCGCCTCATCGGGGAACTGCTTCAGCCCACGAATAATTTCCATTTTTCTTTTTGTTTCTTTTCCATCTCTGCAAGGACTACATGTAGCTTTTATGGCCATTGCTTGGTGGTCTGTCTTTTTCTTGGCTGTTGCATGGGAATTTCTTGGCTCCTTTTTGCAGTGATTTGGGGGGTGCAAGCTTTGCCTATCTGCAGCTGTGTCTCTGCAGCTGGATTCCATGCAGTTGGGAAGGATGGGAGTTGTGGCCTGATGCACCCAGAGGGCTTCCAGTTGGGACAGCGTGAGCCATTGCCTCAAGGACCAACCTCTGCAGTATTCGAGGAAAATTCATGAACGTCGTCTTGCACTATAATACATTGGTTAGATTTTGAGGGTGTCTCATTTGCTGCTTTGAAGTCTGCCTTTGCTAGCAGAAACTTCCATTCAAATATGGTTAAATCCTGCCCTCTTACGTTCACACGTGGAACAGAAAAACCAGATTCTGCTCATTGATGGATGATTCTTTTATGTGCATTCTAGGGGTATTAGATCTGAGCTGCAAATATTCAGATGATCCCTAGATGGCAATTAAGAGATATGGAAAACTTTAATCTTTTAACCTTGCTCCCTGTAGGGGCCACCTGGATGTTTGCAGCCCAGATCTGGTAGCTGCACAGCTCTCATGCCAAGGTTACATTTGATGGGTTATTTATCATTAAGTTGGCATCAACATAACTTGCGATGCAAAAACAAATTAATCCCTTTTAACTCCCAATTAATGGCAGAGCTAAATACCTAATGATATAAAAAGTTGTCAAATGGGGGTCATAGAAAAAGTCTGTTCATAACTAAATAAATATTAAGATGGCCATCATGAGTTGGGCTCACGCCATATCATAGACCAGACTAAAGGGGAGTTGGGTTCCTGACTAGCATCTCAGCATGTGGTATGAACCATGTTAAGCTGGAAAATGATCCCCTTGTTTGGGCAGGTCTTCAAAGCAATCATGAGAACGTGACTGACAAGTAGAACTTTCCATGATAGAACTCACTGGTGGGTGGAATCACCTGCCACAATCAAGGCAACCCCCTGATGGCTATAGAGAAGGTGTTAGTGATGTCATGAAACCCTGTCAGTACTCCCCTGGCACAGGGGCTCATGGGATACCCTTCCTGGAAGAAGTGGTTGAACTCTGTACCCACACCAGTGGTTGCTTTTGATTCAGTTGGCGTGATGGTGTCCAGTAGAGCCCCAGCTGAACAGGCTATTTGGCTGGAACGGGGTATGTGTTAAATCCAAATGGCTGTTAAATCTGAATTGATGTCATCAATGTCATTTGCTTAATACTGTGCCCTTATGCAAATGACACCAATAACCTCAGATACATCAATGGCCTGGACTGCTTTGAGGCTCTCTGAGGTTAAAGTCCAAAATAACACTTTGCCCGTTGAATTTGGAATTCTGGAGACTTAAGGTTTTATTGTCTTTGAACTGACTTTGGGCATTAACTCCTGAAATGGTTTTCAGAACTGCCTTTGATCCTGCTGCCTGGCTACCCAAGAACCTGTGTTTAAGGAGGACAAAATATTTAATATTCTTTATCCTGAGACCTAAGTTGGATTGGCCTTCAGACTGAAGAGCCTCCATGTATAGTCAGGAATCTGGCCAGCCTCATTTGCAACAATGCTACCTGTTTAATATGACTTCAAAGAGTATCTGGAATATCTGACTCAATCATCACCGACCACAGATAGAGCATATCACCTATGGAGGTTCTTTGGTCCAACTATGATATGGTCCCTCTTTCCCTCTTCACCAACACTCCAGGTCTTAAAAGAAGTTGGATGCTTAGCGTTCTCCTCCTTCAATTTCCTCTTGTTTTCAGGGGCCTGTGTGGAGTGAACTGTGCTAGAACCTTTGCAACTGTTCCGTTCAATGTGTGGTCAGCACTATCTTGAAATACCCTGTAGTAAAGGATTCTAACAATCATCTGCAGATTTGCTATTCCCTTTTTAACCGAGTGGAAGGGAATGAATCTGTCAAAGCAGAGTTGAGTTGCCATTTTAATGCAAATCATTAAAGTCATTAGCTTCTTTTTTTGTAATAAACAACTGATAAGAGTTTGGCTTAAAGGTCAAGTTTCTTGTCACCCCAATATGGTGGGAAGGATCCTGCCAATTTCCTTAAGTTTTTGATTATTACATGTATGCCCCCATTTTCTTCTCTGACAGAATTCAGAGGAGCGTGCAGAGATTCTGGGCATGGATCAAACCAGTCTTTGCTTCAGTGAGGCTGTGGTTCAAATAGGTTGAGGAGGTCGTTCCAGCCTTATCCCTTTATGGTCTTTTTCCTTCTTGCCCCCCACATGTGGATGCAGAAGGATGGGTTTCAGCTTCCCTGTTGTGGACTTGACAGAAGTTTGGTAACCACCTGTAGGCCATGGCTAGGTATGAATTTTATTGCATGCTAGGATGAAGCTGCTTTGCACACTTGATCGTCCTCTGTCAAATGGAGACCGGTCTTATAGCACGATGGTTAATTATGGCATTTATTTCTCCTGCCTTTCTCACGGTTTAGCAGATACAGAGCCTTGAGCTTTGCAGAGCTAAATGATGGTGGGTTGTTGACATAACTGAAACTCCTGTCCTGGGAAACTCTAGCTGTCAACCTAAACTGGAATGCCTTGTACATGAAGCATAAAATGGAGAGTGTGAGAGGCAATGTTTCAAGACATGCCGTATTTTAGCAGAGCAACTCTGTAATGGTCTGTGGGAATGACCTTGGGAGACAGGAGGAAGAGCCGCAGACTAGGCAACGGTCAGATAAGCATCAGCTGAGCCCACAGAAAGAATGAGGATGAGGCAAACATCTCAAAAGGGACCCTCCCTAGTTTCTTGGACTGTAAAGGCGAGGAGGGGAGAGATGTATTTTCAGACTTGCAAGATTCTGTTCCTATAACTTTGCAATAAAGTTAGAAGTAGGACTTCTGGGTGTGCGTCTGGTCTGGACAACTTCGCGAAGCTGACACTCTAGGACTCCATTTTGGTGTGGGCTGCTGAAAAAAAGGGTAATTCTCCTTTAAGTGGTTTCTTCCTGTTCCTACCGCATGGCTGAGCAAAAGCAGCCAATGAAGACAAGAGAGCTTTCCATGGCATGTCCCTCAGTAACTTATGCTTGGTGTCACATTTGCCCTGGATACAAAAGATCCATAGAAGCACCGCCATCTTTCTGATGGGAAAAATGCATTGATTTGAGAACAGAGTTGTGTTCTCTTTGCCTTGCAAAGCATAGCAATCCGTTCCAAGGCTCCTGGATGGGCTGGGATGGAAGAAGGGAAGAAATCTGCAATTGGGGGTCATTGCTGTATCCTCTGCTTAGGATACCCCAGATTAATTTGCTGCATAAGGACAGGGACATCTGCAGAGGCCCCAATGGACAGAAGGACAAACCCGCTCCTGCCACCCCCCCCCCCCTTTCAAGAGCAGCAAAGGGAGAAGAACAGCTTTCATATTCCACTTGAGGGACTCTCTCACTTAATTTAACACCGTCCAAATGGGTTCAGAACGAGAACGCATCTCATTTTGTCCTAACGATCTTTAGCGCTTTCTTAATATCTTGGCGGCAACGATGGCAGATAAATGGCCCTTCTTTTCTTTGACAGTGGCAATGGCAAATGGAGGGCAGCAATTTCTATGCCACATTAAGCAGCTTTTTTTTTTAATGAGTTCATCGCCGCTTCTTGATTGCAGTGTAGTTGTCCATATCAGCCACAGCCTCGCGGTGATGGATGCGAGAGCTGCTGGAAACAGGCCTGTGGGAGCAGGACTTTGGGCATCTGCAATGTGGCCCAGCCTGTCTCCTGATGTCCCAGTGCGAATGATACAATTGGTGTCACGGAGGCAATGGTGTCATGACACTCCTGAGGTCACTATGGCTTGGATCGGATGACTGTGGTCCACACCCAGGGCTTCTCTCAGCAGAAGGACAATGGGGAACTATACACCAGTGTGAATTTAGCTGGGGCTGCAAATTAGTGCAATAATATACTCCCCAACTCCCAAGACTTACTAGTGTAGAGGGTGAACAACACCGCTGTGTAATGTACAGAACATGTTTAAGTAGGACAGTGAAAGATTTAACAGCTCCATATGAACAGCATACGATGTTTGATTACTGCCAGATTTTTGTTTGACTTGTATCCTGCTTTTTCTCCAGGCAAGGAGGCTGTCTTTGTTTTATCTCCACAATAACCCTGTTAGGTAGGTAGGGCTAAAAGGGAGGAGGGACTGCTCAGGTTTCCAATGACCATAGCTGAGTTGGATGAACTTGGAAATTCCTTGTTTTAGTCCGACCCCTTGACTACTCTCAAACGGGCAAACTGAGCCCGTTTCCTTGGTTCATGTCTCCATGGATTGTGTGAACCCAGAAAATAGATTAATCCAGTCATCAGCCGCTTGAGTCCAAAATTATGTTCCTGCACTGCTCTTATGGTGTATGAACCCTGCATGCAGTGGTCTCTGGAGCAGGGGATTTTAGAAGGGTCAAAAAAAGTTAAGATGCCTTCCACAGCTGTGTGACTGAAGCTTTGTCCTGTTCTTACTCTCATAAAAAAGTGTTCAGACTTGCAAGATTGATGTCAGTCCTATAAGGTAGACCAGACTATGAAACCAATGCCATATAGGCCAGTATTTACTTTTATAGTAACAGCATCTTGCAAGTCTGAATGTGCTTCCCTCTCCCTCCATCTCCATGTGAACTAGGGAGGGGCTTGCCTGAGATGTTTTCTCATATTACTTTCTTGGCCCAGGCTCAAACCCCTTTTATCTGACCATTGCCTTGGTAGTGGCTCTTCTTCCTGTCCTTCAAGGCCATTCCTTCTTCCCTCCACATAATCATGGAATCATAGAGTTGGAAGGGATCTAAGAGGTCATCAAGTCCAATCTCCTCTCCATTGCAGGATCCACTACACCATCCCTAATAGAGGACTATCCAGCCTCTCTTTGAAAACTCCAGTGAAGGGGAAGAAACTGCTCCATATGTTAACCTGTTCCAACAATTGTCAACTCTTATTGTCTAGAAGTTCTTCCTCATGTCTAATCTGTATCTACATCCTTGAAGTTTCATCTCATTAGCTATTATCCTCTGGAGCCAGTGAAAATAAGTCTGAACCCTCTACAATCTGAGGGTTCACATCTTCAGGTATTTGAAGACAGCTATCATGTCTCTCTCAATCTTTCTTGCCCTGGGCTCAGGCCCCTCTTATCTAACTGTTGCTTTGGTAATGGTCCTTCCTCCTGCCCTTCAAGGCCATTCCCTATGTTCTCTACACGAACACAGCTTCATGCTGCATGCTCTGGCCTTTTGTACATGTGTGCAATGTCACAATGTGTGTAGAAAAGAGGCGGAACCTGTGGCATGATGGTGGACACTGCTTTCATAATTTGCTTGACTCCCTCTGCAGGTGTCTTGAAGCATGGCGGAATTTATTCAAGATGCTAAACCTGGTCAATTAAGAACCTAATGTATTCCATGATCCCACTAACCTAGGAGTACCAGGGCAATTTTTATAGGGGCACTTAAGAGTGAACTACCCTGCCCCAACATCAATCCAGCTGTGCAACCCCCAAACCCAGTCAACCATGGGACAGCTCCTAAACCCCACCCATTCAATCTTCCAAGGAAATGAGATTGAGAGTTGCTACAAATGTAAAAACTGCTAAGGTGTGGAAGCCACAGAACATACCCCACTAATACTGATTGATGGCAGCATCTGAGCCAAGCCTACCTCTAGGGCCCTTGTCAGCCTGTGACCCAGATGTGATTACAGCTGCTCAGTCTCTAATGGTAAGACACTATGACTGGGTAACAGCAGGTTGCATGAATCTAGCCCTTGTTTGGAGTTTAGCAACCCAACAAATTGCACAGGGATGTTTTGCACCTGTATTTTTCATAGGTGTGCCCAGTGTAATTTTGCTGGTACTATATATGCTGGCTTTCCTTGATATTCTTTTCACAACTTTCCCCAAAGAGAAACTACACATTTATTTTGGATTTCATCCGCAGGTCTTAAGTGGAAGAACCCCACAAGCATCAAGGAAGGAAGAAGCAACACTGTGTCAGAAACAATGCACCGAGGAAGAATTGTGCATGTATTTGGTACAAAGAAACAGAAGATAATGTACATTCTGTTTGGAAAAGTAGACAGGAATTGATCCATCAGAATTTTCCTTATGTGGCAGGAAATAAATCTCAGCGAATAAATATAATTGCAGATTTTAAGAAGGAAGGGGGCAAAAGAACTGGGCATAGAAGATCCAAAGATCTGTTAAACGAAATGTACACCTATGTACACAGTTGTAAACAATAAAATAGAAAGGTTATAAAACATCTGTCCAACTGAAATGCAGATGACGTCTTCTCTCTTCTGTTGTGTCAGCGGTGGTGAATTTCAGCTGATGTATGAAGTTCAGACAAGCTCAGGTTTCACAATTCCACCATATACCTCTAAGGATCAAGTGTCTATTTCTTCCCTGATACAGTGTCTCTTCTCTCCCTGACTCCTCACTCCTGTGTCATTCATCTATGGTTGAAGATAGGATCTCTACTTGGGTTGTTTTCTTTTTTTCGGAATGGTGGAGTAATTCCCATTGTCAAAGAGGCAAGTCTTTTGAATGTTGGGAAAAGGCTTGCCTCTTCAGCAGTGGAAAGTGTTACAGCTAAAGGACCGAAAGTAGGCTTTGCTGTATGCATATGGATTTGTCCTAAGTGTTCCATCTTTGGATCAGGGCCTTAAGCATGCAGCCACAGATCCTTTTGCACACCAATCCATAGAGCTACATACCAGTTGAGATCATTCCTTAGGTTTAGGGTTCTTTACACTTGAGAAGATTCACTTCACTTTTCTTCATTATGGCCTGATTCCATCAATCCACATTGCAATGGTTACTTTACATGCTGTTCATGCATATATCGTGGGGAGATTTTCAAGACTAGCTTAACACTCCAGCATCATATCACAACAAATGTGTACAAACAGTGGTCCTGAAGCTGCTTGCAAAGTCTGAAACACCTCCCAGGGACTTTACAAAAGTTGTCCCTAAGTTGACATTTTCAGGGTGACAGAACAGGGAAATGAACCACCTCACAAGGAATAAGCATTATTCATAGAATGTAATTCATGATAATTAACTTTACATTAATTGATGTTTGTCCTAGTCCTGCTCACTTCATTCTTTATGTTCTACCCACTGAGATCCCTGGCATACCATTCAAGGGCCCAGCATGGCCCTTGGTCTCAGAAAGGTTGAAGATCACTGCACTGTCAGCTGATTTACCAGAAGCCAACCAACCAATGTTATTTATGTCTTGACCTGGACAATCACCCTTGCATTCTGGTCCCTGAAGCTTGATGACACAACCCAAAAGGGGAACGTTGTGACAGATGATGATTTAGGAAATACCTGATTTAGGAAATACTTTCCACCAAGTTCTGCTGAGTGCAGTGAGATCATCTGCTTCTTCTTTCCATGGGAATGAAGGCTGGCACAATGCCCCTGGACACTGGTCCCAGGGCAATTGGAACTGGAGGGGATGAATCTCTTAGTAAGGACTGCAGAGAAACTTGGGGGAGTGATATTTTGATCTCTTTGGCTCTACTCTCTTTTATTTAAAACTTCTGAAATTGTACAAAGCAGCATCAAAGGAAAGGTGCATTTAGAGCAATGTTTTTCAACCATGGCAACTTTAAGATGCGCGGACTTCAACTCCCATGCTGGCTGGGGAATTCTGGGAGTTGAAGTCCACGCATCTTAAAGTTGCCAAGTTTGGACAACACTGATTTAGAAGATTGCAGAAAGGTTTTCCTTAAAGTGCTTCATAGGGGTTGGACAAAGTTATAGCTGAGTCTGTGTGACAGCCTGCAATCCCTTGTGTCAGGGCTGGCCCTCCTGTCAGGCAGTGAGGTAGCCAAGACAGGCAGATGAGTTGGGGTCTCATGACAGGCCTGCAAAGAGATATGCAATTTATTATGAATGTACTGTTACTATTTCAGATAGTTGGGAATACTTGTGCCAAATCCCTTGGCAGAGTTTGGGTACAATGTTCTGGACTTGAGTGAGTTCCTGTTCCAGTACAAGTGGAATATTTTTGGGACAATTATTTTGGGCTAGCCCATATTTGACATTCTCAGGACGTGTAGTACTTTAGAATGGCAGCCAGTTCCCAGCTCCCATAAGTTATTAACTTGGCTTATCCCATCCATTACTACAGATCCTGGCTCACTGTTTTGCATTTTCTCAATTAACTTAATGCATCTGATGAAGTCAGTTGTGGCCTATGAAGTCACAACAAAGAGGAATTATTTTATGGTTGTTTATTCCCTAATGCACTGTTTTGCAACCTTAGCAAAATTATGATGCATGGACTTCAACTCCCAGAATTCCCCAGCCAGCATGCTGGCTGGGGAATTCTGGGAGTTGAAGTCCACGCATCTTAAAGTTGCCAAGATTGAGAAACACTGCCCTAATGGAAAGGTAAGAATTGACTTCTCAGGTGACACTCAAGATGCTCTGGAAGTAGAGGAATCTTGGAGTAATTCAAGAGTTTGTTAGATTTGTCTTCCATCTTTCTTCCAAGGGGGTGTATGGAACACTCCCTCCTGTCTCCCCACTCCTATTCCAACACTCTCCCCACAACATCCTCTAACTGACAACACAAGATGGCTTTGATTTGACACTGGGCCAAGACTTGTCCTCCTGTTGTGCTCCAACACATTTTGGGGACGATTCAGAATTTTTCTAAAATTTCTTTCAGCTGATTTGATCATTGGGGATCAAGACAGCTAATGGAGTCATTCATTATATTTTGCATTTTGCCACCTCGGCTGGCCAGGCAGCCCAGTTTGAAACCCCCCCAAGGGGGGATTTCCCTCATGATATCTTTCGATAGGATTTACTAGAAACCATGGGAAGGCAAGGAAAATGATTGTAAAAGAAAGGGAAGATGCTTGCAAATACCCCTCAGGCATCTCTATCTGGAGAACTGAACCCAAATGATCTTCTCCATTGAACGAAAGAAAGCAAAAACATGGCGGGAGAATGTTAAAAAAAAAAAAGAACCAAAATGTTTGGTATACTATTACCCGGATTACAGAACAAGAAATGTGCATCATGTTTTTGGAGGAATATTCCAAGTCCATCCAAAGAGCTACTTCTAAGCTGCAAACTCAGACCTAGAGAACAATGTTGGAGGCTCATTTGTACTAATATGAATTCAATCTTTACAAACCATATTCACCAGAAAGGGCACTGCCTGGATCCTTTCTTCATTAGCAGGGGTGTCCGCACAGTATGGTAAAAAACATTGGAACGGTGGCCACAATGGAGCTTCCATTGCACTGCTGTGGCCACCATTCTTGACTTTTCAACCACACCCTGTGGACACCCCTATCCCTAAGCCAACCAAAGTGGGTAGATTTTTCATGGTTGCTCAGACTAACAGTCTCATGTATGTTTTTCAACCCTCCCACCAACTTCTACCGGAATGTTCTTGCGTTGTTGAGATTTTGATGGATTTTGATGGATCCAACGATTGTGATGTCCTTTTCTTTATTTGGGTTTCTTTCCTCAATGCTCCTCCTGTTCCTTCTGAATGTGAGCCAATGTTTAGGAAAGATCAAAGAAAATCATGTGATTTGAACACCACGCATTAACTGTTTTTTGAAGAGACACCTTCCCCCTCGCTGGCAAATCAGCTGCGTGCATTTGAATCCGACTCGCTGAAACTCCAGTCTCCAAACTCCATTTTAAACCCAGAGTTTAATTTTCAGGAGGCGCAGGTTCTCGGGCATCGGAGCACAGCAATGGAAATGCCTCTGAGCATAAGCAAAATGCATTATCCTCACTGCTGAGTAAGCCTGTTCACTTGCATACATCAGGGGAAGGGGAGAAGGAGGGCAGCCTACAAAGTGAGATGTTAGCTAGACAGTGATGGTACTACTCGTATGCAAGTGGCCCGTGTGCCAAACCAGTGACAGGATACTCACTCCTTTTTTCTAACCAACAAAAAAATGTAACCAACTTCAAGATATTGGATAGTTGACATATTATAAATTAGATGGTGGGTATTAAATTCTCACCATGCTGGTCAGGGGTGGGAAACGATAGTCTTTCCAATGTTTCTCACCTTCCGTGTTCCAGCATGGCTGAGTGAGGAAGAACTAATGGCCCTAGGCTTCCCACTGGGATCTTCCCACTGGGATCCAGTACAATGTAGGGCTGTACTAACTCCACCCCAAGTCTGTCAACCTGAAGAACTCCTGCTTGCATTCCAGAGCTCCATTCCTTCTCTCTTGGGTGTTCCTCAACACCGCAATGGAGGAAATAGGATTTCTTGGGTTGGATTTCTTTTTCCCCTTCTTGAAGAGCTCAGCAGTGATCAAGAAGGTTCACTGGGGATTTGGGTCATTGGAGGGGGCAGGACTAGGTAACAAATCAGAGCACAGAACTTGTCTGGGTTCTGATTTGTTATCTACCCCAGCATTCTTAACCGTCTCTTTCCTACTCCAATAATCTGGCTCCAGAAATCTGTATAATCCAAGAATCAAGTTCAGAATAAAGCAACACTTGGTAATGATCTCACATGATGTCTTCCTCTTAATTTACATCACTTGTTGGTGGCAAATATTTTTTTTCATGGTGGCAAATATTTTTAGCACAGGATTGTGTAGCGTTCACTCACTGATAACAAGGCACTGCTCTACCCACCAGAGGTGGATAATTCTCATAATCAATAAATTGGCCAGCTTCTCTTGCAGGACCCATTGATCTACCCCAGGACTTACATATGTAACTTATCCTGCTCATCATCATGGCTGTCTGTCCATCTTTAGATAGCTACCTTGTAAAACTCAATTGTAAAAAGGGTGTCACTTATTAGGTCAGACAGGAGCTCTTTGAGATTTCCAACCAAGGCTATGACATACTGCTCTCAACTCATTGGAAACATGGGTGTGTGTGTGTCAAATGGAGAATGGTGCCTTCTGTATGCAAAGCATGGGCTCTACCAATGGGGTATGACTACCTTGGTTAGTCTACCTGTCTCACTCATGGAGTGCACCCACCTATGTCAGCCAACCACGTATAAGATGGAAACAAACAAACTGAATCCAGAAGAACCTGAATGTCCCCTATTAGCATTAAATATCTGTTTCTTTAAGCCCACAAGACTCAGAGTCTGTTAAATCATCATACATTTGATAGTCAATGCATTCCAAGAATTCATTGGGGATCCCAATGGAGACTGACTCCACCTCTGTTTTGAAGGAGGCTGCCATGCCACCTTTGAGGGAGCTACCACGCATCTTGTGGGAGAGGCTATTCATTTTCTCTTTTAGCTGTGTGGTTGGTTTTTGGAATGGAGAAAATATCCTCCATCTCTTGAAGTTCAGAGTTCTTCTTTTACTTGATCTTTCCAAGCTGCTGGAGTTCAATATGAAGGAGCCGTTGAGAGTTGAGATCCTGGAACGTGGTTCCCTCTCAGAGTCTTGGCTAGAGCCATTGATTGAGGCACCTCGCCAGTGGTTGTCATACACCCTCCAGATAGGCCTTCTCCGACGGCACTGACACTTCAGCAGACGGATGAAAGCTCTTTTGAACTCTTTGCTGGAGCAGGGGTAGATTATCGGGTTCACACAGCTATTGAAGTAGCCGAGCCAGAAGATGATCTTGAAGGCCATGCCTGTGGGCTTCAGTGAAGGAAAGAAGGAACCTGACAAAAAGATGGAATAAGATACAATAATGTTAAAGGGCCTTGCAGGGACAAAGAAGGAGCCACCATACCTTTCATGAACTGTGGCTGGGGGTGAGTACTGATCCTTACAAAGCCAAAACAGCAGGTTCTGGAGAACTTGAAGGTTTGCCAAATGATGCAAAGTCTTTAGAGAAGAGCCAACAGTTTTCATCTCTCCTCCCACCTACTGGTGGGAAAACAACCATTAATCACTTTCTCTAATGGAGCTGGAGGGGTTGGGTTAATATGGGTGGTTGCTTGGAACCCCAGGTATGGTCATCTGTCATACTGCCGTACTAACAAGTCACAGGCATGGAGGGGTGTGTTTGGAATGGAGGGAGTAACTCTATTGCTCCTGCTTGGTGCAACACCTTTTCTGTGCCTATGATCTGTCATTGGGCTATTTCTGAACACGAGTCTACTGTTTTCATGAAAGACTGCTAACCCATCCCCCAAAATGGCCCAGCCAATGATCACAGGGATGGAGGAGGGCCACAGGGTGCTTCACTGGCATAGGAGATGGGGACAAAGGACAGGTGTGAAACTTAGATATTGGTAATGGAGCTTCTCTTGAGCCCAGATTCTCCTTGTCTAATGTACAATCTGACTTTTGAGTCCTTTAGATGTTGGCACCATGGTGGTCTCATTAGGTTCCTATCTTATCTGATGTTCCTTAGTGGAACCCAAATATAGCAATTTATAATCACAGAATCCATGTTGACTTCATTATTCACCCTATAGGAAGCCCTCTCAGACTTTACTCAAGAAGTAGTGCTATGGAAGGAGATCAGGAGGACATAGCTTCCATCAGCTGTAATGATGGAAGCTCTTGTGTACAACTTCAGTGTTCTGCCAGGAGCTTCTGAGAACCTGATTGTGCTAGTCTGGATCACTTCGGGAGTAAAGGGTTCATCCCACCCTGAATTGAGATTCACAAACATGGACCACAGTGGTATTTGGATTGTCCAAAATGGTCTGAAAAGTGGTGCAAACTTTCAGGGTATCTTGAATTTATCCATTAGGAAAGATGTTACCAAAACATATATTTTGAGACCCCATGGGAAGATTGGTCTCAAGAAAGGATGGTCTGAGCTGATTTTCAGAAAGAGGAAATAGAAAAACTATAAATGATCCAGGACAAAGCTTCTGACTGTGGCCTGACATTTGTGAATGAAAGGGATTTTTTACTTTGCACATCCTACCCCCTCCATTAATTCCAGATTTCTACCTAAAATGTTCCAAAGTGTAATGCTGCTCTCTTCCAGCAGGGGGCTCCCTTGCCCTTTTCCAGACTGGTGGGCTAATGCCCGGGGAGGTCTAAGAATAACTTTCTGAGTCAGCCTCAATGCCTTTTAATTTTAGATGAATCAGGACTCTGCGTGACTGTATTGTTAATTCGTATTATGGGTAAATAGCAGGCACTTCCAAGGCATTGGTGCTAAATCCTAGTGTCAAAGCAGCTTGAAAGGGATTGTTTGGCATTAGAAGCACGAAAGTATCAAAATCTCGAAAGCAAGAAGGTAAAACACATGCACATCATATCCTTCAACAAGAAGCATTTGAAAGCTGTTCACTGGCAACTTTTTCATTGCTTGGAGGGTCCCAAATCAGCACAGCTTGTTAGGTATGACCCTCCTTTTCAAACCTTCAAGATTCCAAGCTGCATGCAGGTAGTCCTCAACTTACGACCATTTGTTTAATGACCATCCAAAGTTACAATGGTGCTGAAAAAGGTGACTTATGACCAGCCCTTGCACTTACGACCATCGCAGCGTCCCTGTGGTCATGTGATCAAAATTCGGCAAATTTGGCAACTGGCATGTATTTATGACGGCTGCAGTGTCCCAGGGTCATGCGATCGCCATTTGCAACCTTCCTGGAGAGCTTCTGATGAGCAAAGTCAATGAAGGAAGCTGGATTTGCTTAATGACTGCGGCAAAAAAGGTCGTAAAATTGGGCGCAACTCACTTAACAACTGCATTGCTTACCGATGGACGTTCCAGTCCCAATTGTGGTTGTAAGTTGAGGACTACCTGTATTCACTGGGAAGGTAGACCTTCCAAATAGGGACCGCTGCTTTCTGCTATGGCTCATTGACTGGAGCAGCTGCAGACTACATGGAGAAACCAGACTGCTTCTTCAGTGGAATGCCCTGCAGAAGTATTGGACTACAATGCCCATCTACCCCAGCTGGCTGATAGTTGAAGTCTAACACATCTGGTGGGCACCGTATTGGAGGAGGATGAAATTAGAAGTTGATTATGTGCCATCAAATCACTTTTGACTCCTAGCAAACACGCAGATAGATTTTCTCCACGAGAAACTAGAGGTACCAGCCCCTGAATCCCTAGTTAACTGCAGGTTTGAGGGGAGTTGGGCAGGTGTGAACCTTCTGTCCATTAAAAAAGGAAACTGCCCACTCCAGAAAGGAAACATCTTTGACGCCTCCTCCGTTCCATGCTAGAATATAGTTTTGTATTGCACGCATAATCCAATTTGCAACATTGATGTGGAATCCTCATGCACGCTAGACGCTTTTCCTGGAAGATGGATCTGCACATTAGCGTGTGTGAATTTATATTTACTTATGCCTGATGGACTGTTGGTGCACTTGGGTAGCTGCTGGTGGGTCAAAACTTTGGAACATCTGAAGTGATTCAGACTTACAGTCCATTGTGCTATTATAACTGAAAACACCTCTCTGGAATCAAACAGAGGTTTTATTTCCAGCCCAAGACGGAGACTGTGAAGGATTTAACATTAGGAAGTTTCTTGCAAGCAGGACCTGAATGACAAGGGAACGGTCTCCCTTGGAAGTGAAAGACATTCCAAGCACCTCTCTTTTGCTACAGCTGAATCAAAGGTAGATGGCCACCTTTCAGGGATGCTGACAGTGGTGTGGTCAAAAAAGTCAAGATGTCAGGCACAATGTTGTGACTGAAGGTGCGCCTGTTTTTGATTGCATTGCATGTGCACATAAAAAACAGGCAGAGCTTCCATCACATTGCTCTAGCTGTCATCTTGTGTTTTTAACTAGACCCTGGATGCTGGACTATCAGGTTTCCTACATCCAAAAGGGTTGGACTAAATAGGTGGAAGGAGTTTCCACCTCCATAAGTTTGTGAAGTCGGGCTCTTTTGCTTGGGAAGGACATTCTCTACCACCAAGCCACCTGTCCTTATTGCCTTCTGTGAGGTTCTCCAGGGTCGAAGGACCATTTCTTACCCAGTTATTATAGGGATGGACTACTTTGCAGGGAATTTCATTGGTTGAGTCACTGAAAGTCTGCTGTAGCTCTGCACGAATGAATGGACTAGACCAGCCTTCCAGAACCTGGTGCCCTGGAGTCTCGATGGAACTACAGCTCCCTTCACCCTAGCTGACAACAATGGGAACTGTAACCCAAGCTCATCTCATCCCATCAGGAAATGAGTCTTGCTCTGACTCAAGCCCTGCAAATGCCAAAATGTAGTTGAATTTTATATCTCCTCACTGGGCTGTCTCTTACAGCCTGCAAGGAAATTTTTTTTTTTTTTGCTCTAATCTCTTTTACTCCTTGTAGGAACAGAAACGTTCCTTCCCTCCTTATGACCCCATCCAATCAAAGCTAACTCTGAGCAGCATAGCCCAAACTGTAAACAGAATAAATAAAAAAAAAAGCATGCAATACACATTACAGCAGCCACAATTCATTAAAAAAAATTAACTGTACCAAATAGCCGGTGAATCTAATCCAGTTCAACAACTTTCCCACAAAAAACCCAACTACTGTTGCTGGAGGGCGCAGATCCTATCATTCTAGTGCCCAAGTCCTCTTTTGATGGCCTTCTTAAAAACAAGGAGGGATGGGGCCATTTGGATATCTGGAGAAATGCTGCCCCATAGAAGGTGGGCGGCAGTGATAGAGACTCCTTGGTTCCTGAAGTTGGTAATTACCAAGTGATTCCTACTGGATCTTCATGGGCAGGCTACTACTATTATTCCAACAGATCCAACTGCTAGTGACAGACTATCCCTTCCTTTTTTATTCAGGGTAAAACTCATAAGGGCACATCAGCTATCAGACAGTTTTAGAGTTACCAGCCGCATGTCCCTCACAGTGCAAGAGAAATGCCCCCTCCTTTTCAAACACTCAAACACACTGACACGCCTGATGTTAAATTTGGAATTCGGGGCCGGAATGCCGCCAAAATCTGAGAGGTCTGTGGTACAATCAGCACGATGCAAGTATTTTTGGAAGGATGTTTGTTATGGCTTGAATTCACATGCTGAAACGGCCAGGATGAGTCTCAGGGCAGGTTGCAACCCTGTTTTTATTGCACCTTCCTAAAAGCAAGGGTTTTTCCAAGTATTTGTCCTTTCCTACCCCCAAAAAATCATGGAAAGGGCAGTGAAAATTAGACTTTTTCTAAACGTTAGGTGGCGAGAAAGATGGAAATGAAGCAAGTTGGACTTAAACCCAGGTCCCCCAAATCCTGGCTATCCCTTTAACAACTGGACTGCACTGCCACTCAAATGTCTGCAAACTGGGACAGAAGTTTGCTGGATTAGAAGTCTGTTACCAAAAGCAGGCAATTAAATGACTTGGCGGCCATCAAATGTTGGCTTCCAAATTCCTACCCACCCCTTGTTATTTTCTAACAGCTGCCAGGCTTTTTCCCCTGGCCAGGGGCCCAACCCTTGTCCTGGCTCTTTCAGACTTCTAATCTGCTTGTACAATGGCATCATTCCAGGAGAGGGATTTTGAGACGGTGGCTCAGAACTGCCCCATTGCTGCTACTATGTCAGTCCAGAAGTTCTCCCAAGTTCAATCCAGCAATGAAGTCAATGAGTTCCATATGTTTGCTTGCCTCCCTGATGCTAGAGGGACTTGAAGATATGTCCTCTGAGGTCAGGCTGAAGGAACGGGAGAGGTTCAATCAGCAGGAAAGAAGACTTACTGAAGACATGATAGCTGCGTTCTGCTACAGAACGGGAAGCTACAAATAAGAAGGTCAAGAACTCTTTTCCATAGCCACAGAAACAAGGGCAATAAAGAATGGGGATAAGTTGCCATCACCTAGATTTCATTTAAATATAAAAGAAAACTTCCTGAAGCTAAGATCGGTACCACAGTGAAACAGTCTACCGATGTAGGTTATGGGTTCTCCATCTCTGGAGGCTTTCAAGAAGAGGTTGGATAACTACTTCTCAAGGATGGTTTCATTGGCTACCTGCACATTGTACTACTACTACTACTACTACTACTACTATTTTGTACACCACCTGACTCCCAGCAACTCTGGCAGTTCACAAGTAACCAACTAACCAACCAACGATACAATGGTGAAAACAAGGGACAAAAGATGGCAAAAACTGAGCAACAGCAAGAAACAGACTCACATTGCCCAGAAAGGGGCTTCAATCACCCTCGCCAGAGGCCTGGGTGAAGAGCCGGGTCTTCAAGACCCTTGAAACACCAACAGGGTGGGGGTCCTCCTGGGTCTTGGGGGGAACCTCATTTCTTGTGGCCCCTTCGAACCCCATGGTGCTATGATTCTAGGTGAGGAGCAATCCCTTGGCCAGGAATGGTGGTTTGGACAGCAGCCTCTCCTGGCCCCTAAGTGTCCCTTCTTTCCCCTCTGTTGCTGCGGTCATTGTTATCTCTTCCTTTGCTGTTGCAATCACTCAGTGCCCCTATTTCAAAAGATGCCAGGAACCAGAGATGTTATTGCTGCGATAGAGAACCAGCCCCAGGCACACCTGGAGACTCCATCGACTTGTAGAGGCCACCCTCGGTTGTAGGGGCCCCAGCTGGCAGTAATGCAAGCCACTCAATCCAATCCAGGGTATAAGGTGTTGGTTATGACCTTTCAAGCCCTTCGTGGCATGGGCCCAGGTTACCTGAGGAACCATCTTGTCCTGGTTACATTGATCTGTCCTATCTGGTCCGGCAGGAAGGGCGTGTTACGGACCCCGTCGGCTGGAGAAATTCGACTGGTGGGATCTGGGAGGAGAGCCTTTTCTGCTGTTGCCCCTGCCCGGTGGAATATCTTGCCCCCTGAGGTGACATTGGCCCCCACTCTTTTGGCCTTCCAGAAGAGCGTTAAGACCTGGCTCTGCCAACTAGCATGGGGACCCAACGGGGGTTTGCAGCACTGCGGATGGCTGGTTGGTGGCTTGAAGACGCTCTCTCCGCCTTTTAACTCTGTATATTTCCGTACAGATTTTTATTGTTTTTTTAATGGCTTTTTTACGTGTAAGCCGCCTAGAGTCCCTTGTACAGTGAGAGGGACGGCATATAAATTTGATTAATAAAATAAATAAATAAATAATGATGCAGAGACCTCCTAATTATAGTGTAATTAGGTAATTTCGGATTCTAAGCTCATTGGCATTATATTTCTCTCTTTTCTATGCAGGCGTGGGCTGGACGTTGCGTAGATATATGACATATTTATATTTATATATATAAAAATCCCCTTTTGAAGCCATTGGCCCAACTCCGATCAGGACTCTAAAAACCAATGCCCTAATTTACACCACCAAAATGGTATATCTGCGTGGAAAAAAAAATCTAAAATGCCCTGAAAAATAAAGGAAAACAGACCCAGTTAATGGGGGCAGGACTGAGATCACATGGCTATGGCCACCATCTTGACTTTTTTGACCTTCTTCCCTGCAGACATTGTTGGGGGTCCTTGGATCCAAAGAGATGGCCTGTCCTTGCTTTGGGAGGAAGGCTTATTAAAGGGAGCCAGATCTGGTGTGTTTTGGGGGTCCCACTGAGAAGTCTCTGGGCTGTGGCCCTAAAGTTTTGCCTTGTTGGCATCACCCTCTCCAAGTCTGCAGTAGGAGCCCCCCCACCCCCAGCTCAAACTGCTGAACATTTGCAGCTTCCTTTTCCACCATGTTCAGATGAGGTCCATTCCAACACTCTTGGGTTTGCCCCAAAAGAGGCTTAAGAAAAAAGAAAGGAAGCCCTCAGGAAACAAGGGAAAAATCCAGGGTTCTTCTCTGGCCATGCTTGCCATTTCCCATCATGCCCCTCCCTGGGCCTTTTTCTCCCCCGTGGAAAAAAAACCAGGCCGTGGCTCCAGCCCAAGGATCCTGCTGGGCGACCGCTTTACAATGCCTCTGTGTGTCCTGCTAATGACCTGTTATACAACAAAATGAAGATTTATTCATTCTCTGCCTCCCGGTTTGGCCAAAGCAGGGCTTCTGCGTGTGTGCGTGCCTGTCTTGTCATCCATGAAAGACGGCGCATTGATGAATTGCTGGCGTGTTGCAAAACGCAACCACTGAACTTCGCCGCTGTACCCCGCAGGCTTTGCAGCTCAGGTGGGGGGATTCAGCTCCATCTTCCTCTGAGGCTGGAAGAGGGTTCATTTTTCTAAAGTAACGCTCCCCCCCAGTAGATGAAAGTGAAGGGAAGAAATTGGCCCTGGACCTGTTTAGACCAGAGAGAGCCATTAAACTTTTTTGCAGATTAAAATATCTACTGGTGAAGTGTGGCTGGAGATATTTATGATCTACTAAGTGGGTTCAGTAAAGTAGCCTCAGTGCACGCTTCATATTGCCGCAACGCTGGCCACCAGATGCTGGCTCCCTGGGGCTTCCCATCTGGGCCCCAGTTTGGCCCCATTGCAAGAATCCCTCTCCAGGATTTCAGCTGCTTTCTCCAATACAAGCAATGACACTAAACCTCGTTCTCACCAAAGCGAATTGGGATACAAGCCAAGAGGCCAGCTCGTGTTAGTTTTTCTTTTTTTTTAAACAAAAACAGAAATAAAACACTCTTCCTGATTACTATCTGCTTTTCTCTTTCATCCTGGGTTTTCAGAAGCAGACTCGCTACCAAGGATTTCAAAGGAAGCAAACAAGGAATAGCCGGATCTTCAAAAGCCAGGGCCTGTTTGCTAGACCAAGTGCGATTTTTGCAGCTTCCATTTCCCCATTCTCAGGGGTCCCTGAAAATGCATTTCCCTGGTGCCAAGGAATTATTTCCAGTCTGTAGCCCCCATCCCTTCAAGGTGTAACAAATTCAAGATGGTCGTGGCTTCGCTTTTGCCCCGCATGGCCCTATCGTGCCCATCCTTTAGTAGGGTTGTGCAACACATGGCATTTTGGCCTGCCAAAAGTCACTTCAGAGTTCACAGGTGTGAACGCTGCACCTGTCTGCAACACCTTAAAGAAGATGTACCTTTTTCTAGGGAGGCACAATCTTTTGGGTACACCCGACCATTGGTTAGGGCACTAGATTTCAAAGATTCAGGAAACAGGGTGAACCAATGGAGAAGAAAGGAGCGTCCCCATCTATCACTCCTCTGGTTCTTCTTCTGTTTCCAGACATCAGCATTTCGCCCAACATGGACAGAACAAACGGAGGGTTGGAAAGGAAGACATTAGAGAACAATCACATTTGGATTATTGGATGCAGGAAGGAAAGAGAGAATGAAAGTTTGGAGTCGAAGCTGTGACTTCGTGGACACGTGCAAGCACGTTTTCTGGACAGGGTTACCGAAGCGGTTGGCCACTGCCTCCTCCCAAGATTTCTTTTTCCTTCCTCGTCGAGCCTGCAGCTGTAGGATTTCTAGTGATCTCCCATCCAACTGCTAAGCAGGAAGACTTGCGTCCAGATATTTGCACAGTCATGCAATCCCTGGTGATTCTCTCTCCGTCTGGTCTACCACGCAAGGCTGCTGTGGTACGTAAGAGCAGGAAAGGGAAGGGGACTGTGCAGGAGTCCAGAGAGAGAAAAAAGGGAGAGAAGACAGGATGTCAGACAAGGCAAAAACAGAGAAGTAATGGAGGCTCCTGCTGGGCTCACTTGAAATCAGCCCTGGGCGGGCAGGGGTGGGGGGAATCTCTGTGCCCAGATGACCTTGGTTCACTTGTGCACAGACATCCTCCTCTTCTGAGCATCTCAGCGCAGAGATATGGTGAGAAGGTCCTTTTGATGGGACTGCTTAAGGAATGAGCCTCTCTTCCCTCATTGCAGATGGAGAAAAAAGATGGAACCAGACAGCATTTCCTAAACCAGATGGAACTAGGCTTTCATTGCCTAGTGAACAGCGTGCCAAGTTGGAGCTTCAGGCTGTGCTCTTGGGAACTAATTCAGATCATGGGTAAGAAGAGAGAGAAGATGGGAAGGAAGTGGTTACATGATGGTGAACAGGACTCTCTGTTTTGCATCTAATCTCCACCCTGAACCCTCCAGATGCCCTTGAGTCGAGGGGTATGACTTCTGTTGGCTTGAGGGCTGCCCTCCAAAAGTGGGCGGGGTGTCCCGCGAAGGCACGGCCATCTTTTGAACCCTTGTGCAAAGGCCCCAGGAGTTTCTAAGGCTGGTGGAAAATATTGTTCAGTAACCAAGGAAGACAAAAGGTGTTCCTTGAGTGAGCTAAGACTGAAGGAAGATGCTACATAGAATATATCTTTGTATACCAGCTGTTGGGGCCCAAAGGCAGAAGGTGACCTGTTTCATTAGACCTTTTTCAGCCTATTGCTGGAAACAGAAGACTGACTCAGAAGAACCCCCAATTTGATTAAGCAAAAGTCCTTTTTTTGCTTTTTTGCTCCAGTTTTGCTCGACTTTGGGGGTGAAAGGTCTTGTGGAAATTCCATCACTGCATTTTTACGGGTGGATATACTTAATGTTTTCAGCAGAAGTCTCCTCTGTTTATGGCAGGTTAGTGCTCCTTTCCTGAGTGATCCCAGACAACCAGGGTTAGTTCACCTAACCAGGGATAATGGTATCAATGTGGTGATTCTGGGCATTGCATAACCAATCCAAATTGATTATGCAATGATGTCATTAAAAAAAACCACAGAGGCAGAAGATAAAGTTTCCATCTTTAGCTGGATGGATAAACATTTTTCTCCTGTTTGCACCCCCTGCCCTGGAAATCACCAACCAGGACTCTTTCCCTAGGAATGAAAAAGCTGATAAAAATGCACCTTGCTTCAAATATGCCCTTTAGTTGAGAAAACCGATGCTGTTTTAAAGTTTGACATATTCCGACAACTCGCTCAGCATCTCCAATTGTATTTCAACCCCCCCTCCCCGCCAGGGATCCAGATTCTGCTAGTTACCTTTCGAATGGCTAAAGAACACTCTTGTTTTTTTTCAAAAAAATATCTTTTCAGCTTTACCCAGCATGTTTTTCTGTTTTGCTCCAGCTCAGCCATCATTTTAAGGCCGTGCTTTTTTGCTTTTCTCTTTTCTTGGAAGCCTGAGAGATGTATTTCCTGTCTAAAAGCAAGATGTGACCCTAGAAGACTCAAAGGCGGCGATGGGAGGGAGGAAGATGCAGAGAAATAAAAAGACAAGGTTGCAGAAGCTTGATCAGTTTGCTTGGAAGGAACAGAAACCCACTTGCTGGTGAGTTTCTCCGAGGACTATGCTGTATTTCCACTTTCTGAACGCTTTCTTCCTTTGCTCTGTTCACAGAATACAAACATGGAGGCAAAACCAAGCCGTTTCAAACCCAGGGGTGTTTGCAAAAGGGGGAGGGGTCAAAAAAGTCAAGATGGCAGCTGTGGCCATGCTGTTGAAGTCCTGCCCCGTTTTTATGTGCGTCACATGCAATGGGTTGTGGTCCCAAACTGTTTTGGGGATTTAAAAAAAATTATATTGTTATAAGACATACATCGTACGTTATATTATTTTTTTTGCTGTGGTATTTGTACAGTATTGACTAAAGTTTATTAATGCTCTGATGCTTAGATAACTTAGACCATTAGGGATAATTAAGGTTGTGGCCCCGATCTTGACTTTTTTACCCCTTTATGGATATCCCTGTTCAACCCCTATGCATATGGAGATCAGGCCTCCCCACTGTCATTTTTTGGGAGGAAAACATTCATATTGAACACAGAGATGCTGCCTAAGCCAAAGTCCCATGTTCCTAGGTTCATTTATACCACGCCATTAGAGCACATGGTAATTTGGATTACGTTCAGCAGTATAGGCAGGCCTCTGTGCCCGAGGAGATTATAACTTAAATGCATGGCTCTCTCCATCACTTCTGCTTCAGCTCTCCATGTTCTCAAAAGCAGTCTGAAGATTGTCTTCAAACCTGACCACCTCAAAATGCTAAGAAGAAGAAGAAGCATAAATCACTGTCCTGCCCTGAGCCACTCTAGAGATTACAGGAACAAAATTAACCTTATCCCCCTTGAGATAAAAGGAACTTGAAATAAATTTGCATCTATGTTATGTGCATTTGTCTGCCTGCATGAAAGAAAAAAAAATCTTAGCAATTCCCAAGAGGCGGAACCAAAAAGGCAGCAAAGCCACCATTCCCTTTAAAAGACCTGCTACCACAGCTGAAGCTTAGGAGATGTTCCTGCAAGCCCACAAGCTCTACCCAACCAGAGCACATCAAAGAAAAGTCTGCTTTTAGTGCAATTCCCAACACACCCAAAACATAGCCCAGATATAAGAGCCAGCTCTTGAATGCAGCCAATGGTGTGAGCTCACAAAGGCCTGAGTCCCCTTTTGAACTGGTGCAAGAGTTCTCGTGTGAAAGTGCTGTGAGTAACATCAGAGAGACACGAACAGAAGAGGGTACCAGCCAAAGGAAAAATGAGAGCAAACGCTGCCGTACATATGTCAACCTTCATAGTTGTGGAGAAGTGAATAAGCCAATGGGGAAGAGCTGGAAATAGGAGAGACAAGACGGTTTGTAGAAGAAGGTGCAGAGTTGTCCCAGATGGAAGACTGAGTTGAACCGGATTAAATGCATGTAGCTTTGGAGGATATTTGTGCTAATGAACAACAATCAAAGAGTTGGAAATAGGAGACATGTCATTCCTAGGATTTGAAGGCCTTCCTTCTCTTTCCTGCCTCTTCCCCCAACATCCAGTGATATTTTGTGTGTGCAAGTTGAACACTTGCTGAGCCTCATCTCGACTGGCACCAGCAGCCTTTGAAAAATAAACCCTCAGGGTTTAGAACTTGAGCATCATGGGACCAGACACCTGGCAGGTTCTTCTCCGCAAGGTCCAGACACATGACTCAGATGTCTTAGGAAGTCTCCAGAAGTTGAGCTGGACTTGGAGATGTTCCTTTTTTATTTTGCAAGTGAAGTGGATAGTGTAGGAAGATGCACCTGTTTGGCTGTGGGATTTTAGCTCTAGAAAGCTTTCCCCTCTAATCTAAGAAAGCCTCACCTGTGTTACTTCGGCATGAGGTGGAGATCTTTTTATTTTATGAGCATGAGGATGAAATTTCGGATGGTTTTGTGGGTGATGGAACTCCTTTATTTATGTTTCCTGCTTTGTTGAGAGCTGTTGAAGGCAACTCTGAAAGGGAACCACATCAACACCACCACTGTGGGTGTCTGCAGAGTGTGGTCAAAAATGTAAAGATGGCAACCACAACAGCAGAGCTTCGATCACACCATCGCGGTCATCATCGTGATGTTTTTGACCATACCTGTGGACACCGGCAAGATAGAAAGCAGATGGAAGAAGCTATTCCTTTTTCCAGGAAGTGAGGAAAAAAAAAAGACTTTATCTGGAAGTTGGAACTCTGTGCCCCAGAGGCCAACCTTTGCAAAACGTGTGTTTTTTTCAAATGCTCCTTTTCCAGGCTTAGCTGTGGTCCCTTGCCAAAAAGAACACAAGTGATTTGCCAAGTTCCAGCCTTTCCCCTAATGGATTCCGTGTGAAAAAATGCACATATTTTCCCATAATCTTTGACAGCTTGGGGGGTGGGCATCTCCTTGGGCTATGAGTGTCCTTGCTTGCACTCTCTTCCCACCTAGGGACCCCAGAGGGACCTTGAGGCAGACCAGATGCCCAGGAAATCTTTCCTCAAACTCCATCTTGTCTTCTGACGGCTGGAAGAATTGCCGAGGAGACATTCCAGTTTGATTTCAGCAAAGAGAATGGGAAAAGGAAGAGGATGAAAACAGGACACCCTGAATAGAGACGGGCTTTTGCATGGTCCATGTGCCAAAGGGAAAACAGGGTGAACTTTGTTTTCAAACTTTTCTGCTCTTCCATAATACAGTCACTTCCTTTGGGCCTTGTCAATTTTAGCCTAACCAGATCCTCTTGTTGCCAGGGCCTCCTTGCTTGTGTGCAGCTTTTAATGTATTTATAGGAAACTGCAAGCAAGCGAAGAGTCAATACTTGGATGAAGATCCTACTGATTTGAAGAGTTCTCCACCCATCCTTGAATGGGTAGAAAACTCGTCTCTCCCTGCCTTGATAACTGGTTCTTGGTCTCTGCCAGTCCCTCTCCAGTGTCATGGGAGATAAAACCTAAGAGACAGAAGCATCCACGGGGGTAAAAAAAGTCAAGATGGTGACTGCAACTGCCTGATCAAAGCTCTGCACCTTTTAATATGCTTTGCACATGTAAAGCTTTGATCTTGCTGCCATCTTGAATTTTCTGACCCCCTGTGGACATCCCGCTAACAGATTTTACATACCCTTGGATGGTGCTGGAAGAAAGGGGAATAGGCTCCTTGAATCACGCAACAGCTCAACGTAACTTAAGGTTGTCTTCTTGCAAGCTGGGGATGGAAGGCAACCGGATGGGGACAGAGGAGAAAAAAAGAGGTTACCACAGTTAGCAGTAAATGGGGAAATCCTTAATCCCAGTTGGATACAGTGGCACAGATGGAAAACGTTTGGTAGGTAAAAATAAATGCCTAAATAAATTCTGGCACGGCATGGAGAGCCCCGTGTCTTTGTCATTCTTAGCTTGAAGGGCTCTTAAAAAAAAACAAACAGCATCTATTTGGGAAAATTGCAGACAAAACAGTGTAAACTTCAGTTTCCGCGTATAGATGCAGGCGCGCGTGTGTGCGCATACATTAAAGCTAGTGGTTTTCAAATCAAGATCATATTTAGGAAATCTGTATGGGGAAAAACAAAGTAGAAATAGCTGCAAAAAAGTATATTTAGGTTATTGGGTTTAAGCAACACTTATATTAAGGAAAATTGTATAGGAGAAAAACAACTATCGGGGTAAAATTAAAGAACTCTTGAGCCAGATTCACATCTGTGCAGTTTTTTTTGCCAAGAGTAGATATGTTCTTTTGGGATGTTTTTGATTTTCCAGGCCAGCCCACATCCTAGGATTTCCTGGCAAGTCTCCCATCCAAGTCATAACCTGGCCTGACCCTGCTTAGCTTCCAAGCCCAAGCCAGGTAGGACAAGTGCATAGAGACCCTTATGCTAGGTTTAACATTCCCAAGAAATCCAACACCCTAAGACAAGCAATACTTATCCCAGAAAGTTAGCCAGCCATAACCAAAAGAAATTCAGGGACTACTGTGATTTAGACCTAATACACCATAAAAAAGGTTCAAAACTGCTTTGGTTTCTTTTTTATTCCCTCCCTGCTTGCCCCTCTCTCGAACGGGCCGGCCTGTTTCCACCCTCCTTCGTTTTTTGCAAACTAAGATTAGGCAGACTTCCTGTGGCAAATGCAGAAAAGGAGACTGTACTTCGAACACCTACCCAACAAACTCAATTGCTTAATGTACTATAACTAATTTAATCAAGAATTTCTTTATCGGGCGATAGCCACGATCATTTACTCTGGTGGAGCTAATCGTGCAGAAGGCAGTGAGGGAGGAACGAAGATGCAAAAAGCCCAATTTGCAGGCCTGGAAATCTGACTGGGACCCCCCTCTGGCTTCGGAGATTTTGCTTGGGAAAGGCTCACCCTCCTTCCAGCCAAAATATTCAAACCTCGATCTAGAAACGTCAGTGATTATGTTTGCGTTTATTTTTAAAATGGCAGCTGGATGCTTTGGAAAGAGAATTTCTTTGCGGTCATTTCTGAGTAATTTGGGGCCTTTTTAAATAAGAGTAGAATCCGTGCAAGACGGAGTGTTATGACATCTCCTCCATTGACGCAAGAGCTCCTCAGGGCCCTTTGTGAATGTGGACCCCGGCAGAAGCAGTTGCAATGGCTGCACAGTAGATACACAACAAACAGCACAGAGAAATAGCTGTGGAATGTGTGTCATCTAAACACAACTCAGATCCACACGAGAAAGAGGAGAGGCGGATGATGGAAAAGACAACATTTCTTCTGGCAACCGACTGCAACCGTTAATGCCGTATGCTGGTTTCTATTGCTCCTTCTTCAAATTTTATTTTTTGCAAATCTGGACCGGTTGAGGACCCAGGCTCTTCCACACCTTTGACTTGGGATTTTTAAAAAGAGAAAAATGCCTTTTTCTGACTGGGGGAGGGAAGCAAAGACCCTTACATGGAGCTTCTTGAGTGGAGGGCACTACTGATTTTATCAGCCAAGCTCATCTGAATTTCTTTTAGTCAGTCCCACAATGTTGCTGGATTTGTGAATTTTTTTTCCTGCTGATGTGCAGGGCGTGGATGTTCTCTAAGCTGAAACAGAACTATCGTCTGAAAGATACGGTGATCTGGACAACTGTCCAAAAAAATCATCATACATTGGCAGTCGTCTTATCTAAATCAGTGTTTCTCAACCTTGGCAGCTGGAAGATGTGTGGACTTCAACTCCCAGAATTCTGGGAGTTATGTTTTATGCTGGCTGGAGAATTCTGGGAGTTGAAGTCCACACATCTTCCAGCTGCCAAGGTTGAGAAACACTGACTAAATGAGGGAATAATCTGTAACAATTAAGGGGCAGGGCAAGATGGGCATTGGGAGGCCCCACGCTCAGAGATACAGTCGCTTGATGCAGGTAGAGGGGTTGCCTCTTCTCCTGCATAGTTCTCCAGGTGGTGGGGGGCAATGTGCCCTGCCTTGGGCTGGCATCACCAGAAGTCTGCCAGGACTATACCACTGCCCCTTTGCCCAACTCAGGGCGCGACCCGCCATATCCTGCCCAAAGCTGAATGGAGAGGCACCCATTTGTAGGGAATCCAAGGCCGGACATGGCCAGCTTCCATGCAGGACCATGAAAGTCTCTGATTTGCTGCCTTCCTGAGCATAGAACTACGCATTTACTCAAGGGCAGCTGGTGAGAGGAAGCCTTACTCCTCCTTGTAACTTTATAGGATGGTCTGCTCCGCCTCCATCCTTTTTCCCTTCTGGCTCAGCAGCTCAGTCCATCTCCTTAGATGGCGATCCTTATCATGCTGATTTTCAAGGAATTCCAAAAGCCTTCTTGGACATCACGGCGATGCTTAAGGCAAGGGTTTTGCTTGGCAATGCCCTTCCTTCTTATTCTTCCTTTTGGAATGAAAAGAATCTTTAACGAGGAAAAAAAATAAATAAAAAGAGTTTGGGGACCATCTGAGAAAGACTGACAGTTACAATGATGCTTTGGCATCCGGTAGGCAGGACGTAGGTGTCAGAATCCAATCAGGCGCCACGTGGCACCGCGGTGCAAAGGATACAACACACATGCCTCCTTTTTTCTATTTTTAAAATGATTTTGCATGTGACGTTAGGAAATGGAAATGAAAAAGAACCCAATGATGATAAAATCATCAAAAAGAGTACTGTAACGTTAATAATGAACTGGAGAAAAAGAGGCTTTGGAAGTTAAAGAGGGAATTCAAGAGATGTCTTGTCTCTCGGTCTTTGAAACGTCCTCATATTGGAGAAATGAGAAGCTGGGCCATGATGCTTCTAGGTGGCCTAGATTTAACAACATGTTAAAGATGTGAACTTGCTGTATATTAATAGGCTCCCCTGGGAGTTGTTATATGCCCTTGCGTTGCGATGACAACACAATTTGGATCGTTTGTACAATGACATCCTGATACATGAGATGTCTCTTGCCCACCCTGGGGACAGAGGCCTCTGGGGCAGGGTCAAAACAGTCAAGATGGCACGAGCACACCATTGAAGCCCCACCCCTTTCTTAATGCACGGTGCGACTCATGCAAAAAGAGGCAGGGCTTCAATTGCATCATCATGGCTGCCCTTTTGACCCTTTTTCCTCCTGCCCCCCCATGCCCTGTCCATGGGCATCTTGGCATGAGGGGCAGTCATGGGATACCCAAGTTCTGGCCCTCATCTTCCAAGTGGAGGACACTGGGCAAATTTGACATCAATTCTCCTGTTTGGTTTGGATCCCTCTAGAGAAGGATAGGTAATCTGCGACAAGCCAAATTTTGTTGAATTATACTTCCCATTCGCCCCAACACACAGGGCCTACTACAAAGGATGCAGAATTTGTAATTCAGAAATGTTTGGAGTGCCCCAAGTTGCATTTTTCTCTTCTAGAGTATGATGTTTCAAAAATGTCGTGCTTCTGGGGATGTGATGCCTATAATTAAATGTGACTGCAGTTTTGCAAAAACAGATTAAGCTCTGATGCATCCCGACTACCATTCTGTAGCAGACAGATCGTCTATGCAATGCTAAATATCCTCGAATTCCCCCCACTACCCTCCAAATAAAAAAAATACATAACCTGCAATTAAGTTCTTCATTTTTCTTTTAACTGAAACAAGCTGACGCATTGAACAAATTATCAGTGGGCAACAGTAACAGGCCTGTTGACCAAACAATGATTATGTTTGAAAAGAAGGAATCCTTTGAAAAGGGGAAGAGATAAAAGAGTGTTTTTCCTATTTTCAGATTAAAACAAAGGAAGTAATAACCCAGAAAATGTGGAGGAATCCTTGTGATTGACAGGCAAAGAGATGCGGATATTTAAATTGGATTTCAATGTAATTCAGTGGAAATGTTTCATGGGTCCCTTCTCCCTTGAAGTAGGCAGACAGATAGGCAGACAGACAGATTTTTGCAAACTCCAAGTACATGCTGAAGTTAACTGTTCATTCATGGAAGTGGAAAGCTCCACATTCCTTTCTTTCATGCAGCAACGCCTAATTAGATTATCTTCCATTTTACATACTCTACAACTTTCAGAACTCCCAGTCCAGGCTAACTCAAAATGCTGGGTTCTGTAGTCCCAACACTTCTCAAAGGTATTAAATTTGTGTAGACTAGTCCAGTGGCTTCCAAAGCACATAATAAGTCTTGAAAAATCAGAAGGTGGCTGGGGGCCCCTTGTTTTAATTTTATTAAAAGGCTTTTGTGAACGACAAGTCACGGAAGGTGAGTTCAGTGGCCAAGTTAAGGGTGCTGTGCATTTTGGGGTATTGTTTGACCACGCCTAAGCAACCTCACGGGGTAGTCGTGATCGGAAAATGACTGTGGATGATTTCTACTTTAGTCTGCGCTCGGCACGCTCCCGATCAATCCCTCCGTCCAGATCAGAGCAAGCCCAGATGACCCTCAGTTCAGCTAGCAACAAATATAGCTTGATGTTTATTTATGAAACATCAGCAAACATGAAATAGGAAATAGGAGGGAGAGAGACATGAATAGGCGAGAGATAAGGACAGGGAACTTAATATCAAGAATCCACATTATCAATATAGATCTCTAAGGGAGAACTCTGCAGGGCCACTGGAAGCATTCCTACGGCACAGACAGTCACAAATGGAGCGGCCTTCGGTGATCACAGCTTTAACCCTTTTAAATATATAATGGCAGCAGAATAGAGATGGAAGTAAGAACACTAGAACGTCAGAACATAAGCCGTGCCTTGCTGGATCAGACCCGCGCCCTATCTAGTCCAGCAGTCTGTTCTCCCAGCGGCCGACCAACTGCCCAAGGAAGTTCACCAGCCTCCCAGAGATTAGCAGGCAGTCGTGCTGCCATCAGTGCTAAGAGTCCTTGGTCCCCCGGACTTCCACGAATCGGTCCAACCCTTTTTTTTTGAAGCTGGCCAAGCTGCTCGCCAGCACCACAGCTCATGGTCCTGAATGCCAAAGTTGAATCACAAGCTTTCAAAATCATTCCTTTTGTCTGTCCTGAATCACCCAGGAGTCAATTTCATTGCATGACCTCTGGTTCTAGTATTCTGAAAGGGGAAAACAGCTTCTCCTTGTCCACTTTATCTACACCATGCCTACTTTTGTACACCTCAGTCATGTCCCCTCTCATTCTCCTTTATAGAGTAAAAAGCCCCAAATGTCACAACCTTTCCCTGTGGGGAAGATGCTCCAGCCTCTGGATCATCTTTGTTGCCCTCCCCTGAACCTTCTCCAGATCCACTATTTCCTTTTTGAGGTGTGGTGACCAGAACTGCAAACAATATTCCAGATGTGGTCACACCAGTGAGTTATATAAGGGCATTATGTTATCGACATCTCTGTTTTCAATAATAATTTTCAGTAAGAAACGGTTCTGATTAACCCTAAACACTGTTGACCTTTTTTACAGCAGATGCCCACTGTGTTGACACCTTCACTGAAATGTCTACCGTTACTCCAAGTTCTCTTTTCTCATCAGTCACTGCTAGCTCTGATCCCATTAGTTTGTATGAGTAGTTAGGGTTTTGGGCACCCATGAGCATCACTTTACATTTGCTCAGGTGGATTGACATCTGACATTTTGACACTCACTCCCCTAATCTGCAGAGGACTTTTTGGAGTTCTTCATCATCCCTGTTGTTTTGACCCCTCTGAACAATTCAATGCTATCAGCAAACATGGCTATTCTACTAGTCACACCGGATTCTGGATCATTTACAAATAAATTAAAAAGCAAGGGATGTGTTGCAAAGGGATGGAACTAGTAATTAGTTACTAGTTACTAACTCTTATTTTTTGTCTTATATTCTTTAGCCAGTTGCTTGTTTACAAAAGGACCTGCTCTTTTCTTCCATAGCTGTTAAGCTTCCTAAAAAGTCTTTGATGAAGGCTTATCAGAGGCTTTAAGTAGATGCCTGTTGGCTGACCTTATCCATATCTTTATTCACACCCTCAAAAAGTAGGACACCAGGTGATCCCTCCTGCACCATGAAAGAATCAATTTGGGGAATGGGGATGATGTATCCAACACTTGCAAGGAACACAGGGGTGGGGGAGGGGAAGAGGGAGAAGGATAGGTATCATTCATCCTCCTAGCAGGATATTCTTTACTGTGGAGATGACTGGGAAGGGGAGATTAAATTCATCACTCCTTCTAATTTCTGCTTTCTAACAAGCTGGACAAAAATCTTTGGGATCTTCTTGAGTCTGCCAAGCCCTGTCCCTAACACCCATGGAAGGGGAGTAACACTGTTTTCAATCCAGAGTTGAGATGAGCCAATATGTCCTTTTCAAGTTCTCTCTGCTTCTCATTTTCATGAACCTGCCAAGTCCTTTTTTTTAATCATCGGGTCTCATTTTTTGCAAACATCTCAAGTTCCGTCCTGAGAAACGAGAGATTTACTTTTTTGAAAATCAAATACATGCATTCAAGTGTATATGTACGTCGGTGTGCATTTCTCTGAAGGTACATGTTTTCTTTGCAATGTTGTCTAAAGTATAGTTCTTTAGTCTAACCCTAACACAATGCATTTTTCAGCATTATTTTTACAAATCCCTGGTAGGAGCAGAACCACAGGAGGAACTACCTGCAAGAACAGGGCAGCACAGAAACCCTCTTTTAGTAACCTAAAAGAAATATCAGGTCAGATCTCCCCTCTTTTGCAAGACTTCCTTCTGCTTGAGCCAGATGCTAACAGTGGCCTCAAGTGATTTATTATGTGCCATCAAATTGGTGTCAACTCTTAGCAACCACACAGAGGGATTTCCCAAAAAGGGAAAGAATGGGAACCTAAGCCATATCTCTGGGGGTGACTCCATTCTTTGCTCCCATACACCAAACAAACATACACCTCCCTTTACTTTATGACTGCTCAGTTCATACAACACGTTAACCCAATTAGCAAAATACAACGGCCATGTTTGCCTAACATGCAATACCAGAACAAATACACTAGATTACGGCTTATCATGTTGCCCTGGTTCACACCATGTGTTAAAGCAATGGTGGGTTCCCATGACATGCAGAGACACAAACATGGGGAGGAAAAGTCCAGTGTGCTGTGGGAACCCACCTTTGAGCTGGCAAATGACTGAGGCAGATCTGCCTTGAGGGTCCTGACCCTCTTGTCTGATGCTGTCTCAGGCTGAGAGCGGAATTGAACCATTGCAGTCTTCTTTTCACCTCCTGAGGCCTCCCCACCATGAAGAGCTCCCATATTCAGCTCTTCTCAGGGGAAGGGAGGAAGGGAGGAAGGAAGGAAGGGAAGGAGGGAGGGAGGGAGGATGTGATGGATGAATAGGTGGGATGGATGGATGGATGGATGAAAGGAAGGAAGGAAGGGGAGAGAGAGAGAAATAAAAAGAGGAAGGGAGGGAGTGATGGATGAATGGAAGGAAGGAAAGAAAGAAGGGCGGAAAGATGTGAGACTAAGCTGAAGTTGCCATAAGTAAAAGATGAAGCAGGTACATAAACAGAGAGGACAAAAGGCCAGGAACCTTATCTAAAAGGTCCTTTGGAGGAGGTCGATAAGAAGGAAACAAGGTGTTGAGGAAACAAAGGAAAAAATGTTATCTGAACCAGACAAAGGAAGCTGGGCCTGAGCACCTGGAAACCTCCCCCCAGTCCCATCAACAGCTACCTGACCTGTAAATCAACAAGGCAAGAGTAGCTGCCAGTCTTGGGAATCAACAAAGCAAGGACTTTGGGGGATAAAAGGGGTCCTGAAGCCCACCCCCCACTCCTTGAGTCATCTTTAGATCCAGACTTGGTGGCTTCCTCTAGCTAGTGCCTGGCAGCCTAGCTGAGAAGGATGTGGGTAAGTGTGGATGAGTGCGTGTGTGCAGAGGGAGAGAAAGAAAGAGGAAGGGAGGAAGTGATGGATGAATCAATGGGGAGGGAGGAAGGAAGGAAATGGAGAGAAAGGAAGGAAGGAGGAGAGAGAGAGAAAAAGCAAAAGAGGAAGGTAGGGAGTGATAGATGGGAAGGAAGGAAGGAAGGAAGGAAGGAAGGGAGGAAAGAAAGAAAGAAAAAGAGAATGAAAAAGAAAGAAAAAGGAAGGAAGGAGGGAGGGAGGGAAGGAAGGAAGGGAGGAAGGAAGGACAGAAAGAGAAAAAGGAAGGAAGGAAATAGAGAGGAAGGAAGGAAGGAAGGAGGAGAGAGAGAGAGAGAAAAAGAAAAAGAGGAAGGTAGGGAGTGATGGATGGGAAGGAAGGAAGGAAGGAAGGAAGGAAGGAAGGAAGGAAGGAAGGAAGGAAGGAGCAATCAATCAAGCAGCAATTATTTGTGAACCAGAATTTGGTATCATTTCAAACTGCAGAGCTGCATAGTTAACCTCAATCTTTGATCTTGACATTTGAATTGTTGGAAACCATGTCATGCCTTTGAAGTGCAGGCAGCCCTCTTGGCAGAAGGCGGTTACAAGTTCCACAACGTTTCCTGAGTGTCAGCTGGCATGTTCGGTCTGCAAATCTCAGCAGCTGTCTCCATCCGCTTTCCCAGGGACAACCCCAACCTGAAGAAAAGCGGGGGGGGGGGGGGGGGGTTGTGTCTGCACAGCCAACTTGCAAACAGGCACCGCAACGGGGTGCGCACACCTGTTTCTGTGTACAGCGTGAGAAGATGGGATACCGTGACCTCACACTAAGCAGAGGTTTGCTTAGTCAACCTGGTTGTTTAAACTACAATTGGCAGGATTCGTACAACAGACCGCGCCACAGATCCTGGCCCAGTCTCAATAAATCATATTGTAGCCTAGCCATGGTGGGGGAAAGCCCTCAATCCTTGCAAATGAAAAAGAAAAAAAGGTTTACAAGGATAAAGCATGTTTTGCTTTTCTTATCTACAAATGCTTGGATACAGAGATCATATCCAAGCTACAAAAGTTCGGATTGTCACTAAAGAGGAGCAAAAACAAGCAGTCCCAAACGGGGAACGTGGCCCGTAGAAATACAGAATGGAGTAGTGGTGAGGGTGCTGGACTCGGATTGGGGAGACCCAACTTCAAGTCTACCTTGCGCCATGGAAACGCATGGAGTAACTTTGGCCAGGTGCTCTCTCCCTCAGCCCAGCCTACCTCACAGGACTGTTGTGTGGATAAGATGAAAGGAATACCCCTATAAGCCACCTGGAGCTCCTGTTGGATAAAAATAAAAATGATAAACATAAATAGATAATATAAGATAAATATAAGTAGATGAACAGTGTTTCTCAAACTTGGCCCCTTTAAGCCATGTGGACTTCAACTCCCAGAATCCCCCAGCCAGCATGGCTTAAAGGGGCCAAGTTTGAGAAACACTGAGATAATGTAAGATAGATATGATAAACATATTTAGACAAAAGGAAAAGCTCCCATCTACGTTTTCAAGATGAGATTCCGTTCCTCCTACAGAGATTTCTTGGCACCCTAAAAGCTTTGCAAAATGGGGTGCTGCCTTCCAAATTATTATTATTATAATTAGCACAATTGCATTATTAATATAATGTAATTATATTATTATTATCATTATTATTATTAATGATAATGACGATGATGATGATGATGATGATGATAATAATAATAATAATAATAATAATAATACATCCTCTTCTCCAGGTGTAATTAATCTGGGGAAAACAAAACATGGAGCTGCGCTTTATGTATTTCTCAAAGTTATTAGTTGCCCTACAGCTAATCGCCGTCCGGATGACATCCAGTGAAAGTCATAAATAAACTTATCCAATTGCAACGTAATAATTACACAATCAATCAAAGTAGCAATTAAAAGCAGGAAGGGCGGAAAACAGAAATGGGAAAACGGAGCTAAAAACGATGTAAGAGCAGCAGGAAAAGGTTGGGCGTAGATAGGATCCCTGTATCCCAAACCTGAAAAGATTTTAGGGGTTAACGCCAGCCCGTTGCACGATTTACAAAACCAGCGGAACCAAACCCAGGTTTACAAACCCAAAACCAAAGTCTGGGATCCTCTGATTCTAATCTTAATTAAAGCTTCTGAGTGTGTTGGGTTGGTTGGGGATTGATTCTCTGGCTACATCTGCATAAGATGAACAACTGTCCTTTCCAGAGCGGTCCATGGGGGAGGGGGGTCCAAAAAGTCAAGATGGCGCCCATGCCCGCAGCATCGAACCCCTGCCCTGTTTTTAATGCGCAACACACATTAAAAGGGGGAATGGGAACGCACTTCCCTTTTTCTCATTATTGAACCCTTTAAAGAAAATACATAAGCCAGTAGATGACAGAGTAGGAAAAAAGAATATAATGCAAATGAACACGCCAGGGATTTAAACTTGGCACGGAGACTATCACTTGCTAATATATTGTTAATTGTTTGTAAACAGTTAAGTGTGTTGAATACATTATACCTTGTTCGAGGGTTCAGAATCACTATTAAACCAAAAACGGACCTCCAGAATGCAACGTAAATCAGCGAATGAAGTCATCTTTGATCATCAGTTCAACCACTTTTTTTTTACCACCTCTGTGGGAAGCGACAGACGCACCTTTGCCTGCGTCCAGCACAGCGCAGGGCGACGCTGAACCTGTCAAGCTGCAGCTTTCCTCCTTTCCCGCGGGAACAAAGCGAATGCCAAGTTTGGCGCCCAGCCAAAGACTGTTGTGAGGGGCATCACGCTGCTTTGGGCCAATATTTATTCATTATTATTCCATATTGGTACTTATTAGACTACTTATACTGACGGCCCAGGTCACAACTGCAGTCTAAATGCCAGTAAAAGAAACTGTTTTATCTGTTAAAGTCAACATTCAATTATAAGCCTCGGGGAAAACTCCAGTTAACAGGGGTTTTAATGGCAACCCTAGAGCAGTGTTGTCCAAACTCGGCCACTTTAAGATGAGTGGACTTCAACTCCCAGAATTCCCCAGCCAGCCATGCTGGGAGTTGAAGTCCACTCATCTTAAAGTGGCCGAGTTTGGACAACACTGCCCTAGAGCATTTAAAAAGCCAACAGAGAGGTTCATGCCCTCAACCCAGCAGGAAGTGCAGGACAAAGAACTGGAACGAGCTGACCCCAAATCGCCACCGGGCGAGCTGACGACAAATGCAGGCGAACCTCTGCAGAAAATCTCAATGTAAGGGGGGATGGGAAATGGGATCAAAAGAGGCCGTTTCCTACCTGAAAAGCCAAATGAGATTTTGCAGGTAATAACCAAGGATTTACATTGTGCCCCAAACAAACCAGCCACTACCGTGATGCTTTTAATGCAGGATAATGAGATCTCTTTGAGTTGCTCCAGAAATCAATCTGACGGTTGAGTTTGGTAACAGTGGAAATTTCGAGACTAGCTCTGAAGTCATCCTCACGTGATGAGGAATCACACCAAGGTGATCCAGGTCTTGCTGTCCCAATGCCTGATTTGGAACTGCCCCTTTAAATTTCCCATCAGGCCCTGGAGCGCTGCAATATCAGGGGCATTGTGGGAGAGATCTGAAGCTGCAGCCCAAACGACTGGATTGTGGTGCTGCTGTTAGCAGCTGATGCAGAGAAGCGTGGCCATCTGCTCCCGTGGTCTAGCAGCGTCCAGCCGGGGTTCATCTGCTGACCCCCTTCTCAGATTTGGAAGTTTGGCACTCTGGCGAATCAGCCCTCAACAGGCACATGGAGATAAACCCCCTTTTAAGAAAAGATGCAGCCAAAAGTCAAGGAAGGAAGCAAACAGCCCTCAGCGCACCTTCCTTAGCAGCCAACATCCAGATCAAGAGGAAACCACACCAAATACACACTCACCAAAGAAACAATGCCCTGATCAAGCAAGCATCCACGAAGAAACCACACCTCAGCCAAGATGGGCAGGGTAAGCAACCATATATGAAGAGCCAGCAAACCCCACTCCCCTCTGCCTTGATGACGTTCCCTAGCCTGGTGATGAAACGTCTGCAGGAAAACCACCAAGCTCAGAGAACCCAACAACTTTCTATTTGTTGGACTTCAAGCTGGCTGAGGCAACGATGGCCCTGTGTGTGTGTGTGTGTGTGTGTGTGTGTGTGTGAGAGAGAGAGAGAGAGAGAGAGAGCGCGCTCATGGAAATGCTGGGGCTTACATACTTGCAGGAGATGTTGGGTCACAAGTAGGTCAAGGAGACTTACATGCAGGGATATCCCTGCACGTGTTGTGACATATTTTGGCATCGTTCTGGAAACTTCAGGGCAAAGGAATTGGATCTTCTGGCTTGTTCTCTGCACCAATTTTGCTGGCCCCCCCCCCCCACGGCTCCAGTATCAGCAAAGTTTAAATGCAACATGATGTTCCTTTAGGGAAATAGAGGTGAACACACACTACTTGCCTTAAGAATGTCCACGTTCCTTGCAAATATTTAGAACCACATTCTTGTCCTTAACACTCAAGTTTCATGAATAAATCTAATAATATTTTATATAGTTTTTTTTTTAAATGCTTAGATCTATTACTTGTGGTTATTTTATTTTAGAATGTACCGATTCCTTCTGAATTCAGGGGAATTGCCGTGAAAAAAAAAAAAACTTGGTTATGTATACGCTACAAATCCTCGTAGTATCTTTTGTGATATGGTTTCGGTATTGATTCTCTTTTGACAGTTCCGCTGGGGGAAAAAAAATCTATTTTCCAAACTACATCACAGGCCATATCAGGGGCTTCCACAAAGGGTTGTGTGTGTCAAAAAAGTCAAAATGGCATTGACATCTGTGCTACTGAAGGCCAGCGTGGGCAGACGACGCTGTTTCCGTCTGACCGTCTACCCAGGCGGACCACCAGCTTCTGTCCTCACTAAAAGCTGCCCTGGCCCAAGTTGACTGTCTCGGACAATGTAGCCTTATTAAACGTTGAGGTCAGTCCTCCTCTTTCCAGAATAGCCTTTAGAATTTAAAGCTTTTCCTGTTTGTGTCCTCGACTCAGGCACTTTTACAGTGTGTAACCCTTTTGCGAGGCTAAAAAAGGTAACGCTGATATACTTTCCAAAACATTGAGTCTAGCCCAGCTATCAAGGCAAAGGAGTTGGGGGAGCCAGCCAGCCTGTAACACGCTGAAATAACATTCTTGGGAAAAAAATGCAGAAAAAAGGGGACACCGGGAGAAAATGTGGCCCATAATCTATCGACCAGACGTGCTTTCAGGAAGAAATTACAGCTACGCTTTTTGCAGGAGGGAACCCTTCAGCCTTCTGGGGGTGGGGAAACCCAGCTGCAAATTCTCGGAGGGCACCAGCTTGGGGAAACACTCCAGCCCTGATTCCATAAATAGAGCTCTCAGCTGATGGTCTGCTCTCACTCGAGAGGGAAGGAAGTGCAGCTCTTATCAACGAGCCAGCCAAACTGTTGCAAAGATACCGTTTCTGCTTTCTGACCCAACTGCAAAGAGGGGGGGGGGAAATGCACATTCAGGACTGGGGTGGGCACATGCAGAGTTTTGCAAAAGACAACACAAACCATCTGTGTTATCTTCATGAAGAAAAGATTAATACAGGAGTAAATTTCCTCCCTCCCTCCCTTCCACTTTCCCCTCCCTCCCTCCACTTTCCCCTTCCTTCCTTCCTTCCTGCCTGCCTTCCACTTTCCCCTCCCTCCCTCCACTTTCCCCTTCCTTCCTTCCTTCCTTCCTGCCTGCCTGCCACTTTCCCCTCCCTCCCTCCCTCCCTCCCTCCCACTTTCCCCTTCCTTCCTTCCTTCCTTCCTTCCTTCCTTCCTTCCTTCCTCCCTCCCTCCCTCCCTCCCACTTTCTCCTTCCTTCCTTCCTTCCTTCCTTCCTTCCTTCCTTCCTTCCTTCCTTCCTTCCTTCCTTCCTTCCTTCCTTCCTTCCTTCCTTCCTTCCTTCAAAATAGGTATCTTAAGCCAGCCCAAGGCTGAATTAACTGTTTTGAGTGTTATTTCACTTAAAAGTTCACTTAAGAGAGAGAAGGAATGAGGAGAGAGAAGCAAACGTATTTCCCAAAATAGTTAAGTTTCACATTTTAGGTTGGAGGAAAAAAATATAGTTACCCAGTGAATTTCATCAGCAAGGAGAAATCTGAATCTACTGTTCCCACCACGCTCAAATCCAAAATTCTGGTCACAGCATAATTGCACACTGAGTACACATTTAGCACACTAGGAAAAGATGAACTGGGAGCCAGATAAGGCAAAATGGCCCTATATTTCTTACGCAGTTTCCAAAAAAAATGCAACATTCTTCCCATTTCCTAGATGGGGGAACCACTGGGCCAAAGATGTGGACCAGTGCTCACCATTTGTAGGCGATGGGAAGGGACTTCTGGTCCTCATCCTGTTATTGATTTGACACATACAGTATCCCACCTTTCTGCTTTGGTGAGCCGAGAGCGCTAAGTAAAGAAGTTAACAACATTTCAAAAGAACCACCAAAGTTAAAAATGAAAATTGAAAATAAGATTAATAGATAAAGCAACTGACAAGTAAGGCAGCTGTATGATGTCCTTTCCCAAAACTGCTGTTTCTCAGCTACAAAAGTGAGATCTTGGAGGACACAGTGAAGCAAAAGAAACGGGGTGTCAGAAGCCTCGCAATCAATTAACCATCTTGCTCGTTGGCTTGCTTCATTTCTGCCATTACAAGAAGAAGAAGGGGGGGGCAGCTAGAAGGTGAACCGTCAGGCGCAGATGGACTGTAATCTGTTTCTCAGGAATGCCCAAGGTCGTACCCGCGTGAGACCAGGAGAGACCCAGGGGCACACGCAGGAAGGACTATGGGATAGAAGGGGGGAAATGAAAGGGAAAGGGGGTAAACTTGAGTTTGGCGCACGCAGGCTTTTAGTTTCAGCAGTGCTTTAGAACTGTGCACTAGTCCTCAGTAAATGAATTCTTCTTTGAACCTACATTGGCTTCACTGCGAGTTGCTTTCATTGGGAACTGAGCCTTGCAGCTTCTTACAAGGGGTTTCTTTTGCTGCTGCTCAGAGGGAACTGGAATATGTGTGTGTACATGCATGTGTTTACTTTTCAAGGGTGTTTATATCTGGCTCCTAGCCAAGTGCATTAGCGATGACCCACATTAATAGAGCTCTCCATCAAGATCAGCACTCAAGAGCTCTTCTTTGCTAAGCCAGTCCATTACAGGGCACGATGAATGTGTTTTCTGATCTGCCCTGAGAAGCCTTCATTAGCAAGCCCGCACTCAAGGCCTTTGGCCAGGCTACCTGGGAGTTACAGCTCCAACCTAGCCAACAGGCACTATATTGGAGAAGAAATCTGTGCCATACGGACTGTGAGGCCCAGGCTGTTTCTTGCAGGGTGGCCACATTTTGTACCCCTCTCATTTGCTTGAAAGGTTCTTCCCTCTTTCCATGCTGGTGGAAGAACTAAATGGTTGGTGAACTAAATGGTTCTTCTGCCACTCAGCACACCTGGTTCTGATCCCCTTGTGTTCATCATGCATGGTGGAAGTCTGAAAAGGAGCTGTTTTATCAGTTATATCCATGCAGGGTGAGTTAACTCTGAAGTATCAAGAACTCTCTTGGGGTAGGGCAACCTTCTTTAATGGGATGTTGCCCAGATCTGTTGGGGTTGAATTCCTAGGCTACCTAGCCAGCACGGAGAAGACACAGCATGGCCATGACCCTTGTAGACAGAGGTGGGGAGCTGACTAGGGAGTAACAGAAAGCAAACCCTGACTCCAAAGATGTAGAAGCCTGCTGAAGTCTATTCTCCCCAGAACCTTGAGCATTCAGGGATAGGGGTTGTCAACAAAAACAGACTCTTTGGAGTCTCAGCTGTCCAAACCAAGAACTCAGAGTAATTTGCAAGATAAAATATCAAACCAAGAAAGTAACTGGGTCTGGCAGCAGCAGGTGAGGCTTCTTCTCCTGCTCTTGCACCAATGCCTTCCAGCCTCAGCTGTGAGCATATAGGCATCTTCTTGCTTGAGTAGTCTCTGACCCTTCCCTTCCCTCTGAGTAAGGCTTTCCAGTGTGAGGAACCAGGTCTCTTCTCTGCTTGGGCAATGAGCTGTTGATACAGGCCTGATAAGGCTAATTCCAGCAAGCTTCTCTTTATTGTCCTCTGGCATCTGCCCTCAACCTTCTTCTCCAACCCCCACACCTGCCTTTTCTTCAGAGCAACCTTTATGCTTAGCAAGCACTGAATCTGCAGGCACTTATAGTCTGGAGCTATGGCTTACTCACAAGGAGGCTGGTGTTTTCCCTTCTCCACACACAGGAACAGTCCTGATGGATCAGATCAACTCCTGTTCTAGTCCAGCATGTCAAGTTAAGTCAAGCCAAATCAAATCAAATCTTTATTACAGTCATAGAGCAGCCTAAGGGGATGGGCTACATTGCTAGGAAGAACAGAAAAGATAAAAAGTGGAATACAATAAGAACCTAAAAATAAAGCTAAGAGACACAGAAGGTATACAAGGTATAAAAAGCGAGATGCTCATATTCTTCTGAATCCCACAGCAAAGGAATGGGAGCCAACAAAAGCACAAAAGAAATGGATGTTGCATTTCCAGTTGTAGAAGGGTTGATGTTACAAGGACAGAGGGACAATCATTTTCCATGCGTGGTCTGGAGAACATACCCGGGTCCAGATCTGAAGAAGCATTTTATTGATGGGAACCTCAACGGTAGATTTATTTAAGAATCTGGACTGCCTAGGCCACTCTCTGTGCTAATACTTCCATTCCCCTGGCTTCTAAAGCAAGTCAAATGAAAGCAAATTCATTTTATAACTTGGGATAACCATGTCTGCAAGACTGGCCCTATAGTCTAGGAGCGAGGAATCGGTCAAGTCTTCGTTTTTCCGGTTTGCAAAGAATAAGTAAATAAATATATAAAGAGATGATTGTGAGACCTGATAGCCAACCCGCCCCTCCCCAAATCTCCTATTCTTGGTTGACATGTCTTTATCATGGAGGAAATCTATCTATATGGTTGCTATGAGTCAGACACCGGCACATAACGTCTTTAAGATTAGCATTTGTGAGTTATTCTTGCAAGCATTGTTGGCCATTGGGGTGGGGATCAGGGAGATAACCGTACCCACCACCACAATTTTTTAACAAAAAAAGGCTCTTAATAAAACCAGGCCCAAGACTTAAACTCAGTTCCAGCCTCAGCTGTATTATAATTAGGCTGGGAAGTATTACTGTATATAAGCTAGTGTTTCTCATCCCTGGCAAGTTTAGGACACGTGGACTTCAACTCCTGGAATTCCCCAGCAAGTTCTGGGAGCTGAAGTCCACATGTCTTAAACTTGCCAAGGTTGAGAAACACTGATATAAGCTATTCTGCTCCCCCCTCACACCTGCCAGGCAATCTTTTATAAGGCCATGATGATATTAGCCTAATGCACAAGGTTGTTGTGATTACGATATAGGACATGAAGAGCAAAAAGTACTTAGGAAAAATAGTGTATAAATAGCTGGCATTTTTATGTGCATCTGTGCAGACAATGCAGAAAAACTGCTTTCCAATCCATATTTGTATCTTTCGGGCCCACTGGGGTATAATCAGGGATTAATATGCTCTGCGATGTCCCCAAATTTAATTTAATTACTCTCTACCAGAGTGGGTGGCTCGGCGGTAAAATATTTTAAAGAGGACATTCTGTTTCCAGAGTATAAGAAAATAAATGGTTTTGATGATAAGCTATATTTTCTTGGGCACCGTACCTATATTAAATAATGAAAGTCCTTATTTAGCTGGCAGGCTGTAAATTCAGGATATTTTTGCCACCCTGCTTCATTTATTTTGGTAGCAATGTTAAGCATAGGAGAGAAAGTTTATTCCCCTTGCAAACAGCTCCTCAAGGAAACAGCAGGTGGAGCTTTGCTGTAGCCAGAAGGGCTATTCCTTGGTGAAGTGTGGAAAATGAATGAGTGTTTTGGGTTCTCTGTGCCAAAAAAGACAAACCAAATTAAGGCAAGGCAGTATCTGAAGCTGGAACACCAGACGTTGCTGATGGCTTCAAGCATGTGAAGTCTTGGTTCAGTTTTATTTACTCATCTGAGATGGCATCTCAGATGAACTTTGGATGTGTGGAGCAACTGAGTTTTGCTGGGAGGGAACAACTGCTGGGGATATTCCTCCCCAGTCTTCTGCACGTCTGTATCGTAGAATCAGAGAGTTGGAACTGACCAGGGAAGTCTTCTAGTTCCAACCCCTTGCTCAGTACAGGATCCACTAGAGCAGTGTTGTCCAAACTTGGCCACTTTAAGATGAGTGGACTTCAACTCATGCTGGCTGGGGAATTCTGGGAATTGAAGTCCACTCATCTTAAAGTGGCCAAGTTTGGACAACACTGCACTAGAGCATCTGTTACAGATTACCTTTGTTTGAAGACCTTTGTTGAAGGAGAACTCACCATATCATGTGGCAGCAGTTCCACTGGCTGATAGCTCATACAGTCAGATGTTCCTCCTGACATCTAGCCTGAACCTCCTTCATTATAGGTTTAACTACTTGGTTCTGGTCCTGCCCTCTGGGTCAACAGAGAATAAGTCTACTCCATCTTCTGCGTGACAGCCTTTCAGATATTTGAAGATTGCTACCAAAACTTTCATCAATAACCTCTTATATAGGCTAAACATACCCAGATCCTTGAATCATTCCTCTTCGGGACTGGGTTTCCAAAACCTTCATTATCTTGGTAACTATCCCCTAAACTTGCTCCAATTTGTCACTGTCCTTTTTTGAACTGTGGTGTCCAGAACTGGACACAGAGGTGATGAACGGTGACTACAATGGAAGAAACTAACATTTTTGAAAAATCACTGCTATCTCTGGAGTGGAGCACTGGAAAAAGATGGAATGGGGTATCAGTTGAAATTGATGGGGGCTCCTAAATTATAGTTCCCAGCATCCCTCATCATTGGCCATCTTAGCTGGGGCTGCTTCTCCTCCTGGTTCTAAAGTTCTTGGGGTCTGTTCAGGTCTCTCACATGGCTATTCTTTCACTGAGATTGAGTATCTTTGGGTCTGCTCCCATCAGCTAGACTGGACCAGGAAATCAACTCCACAGGAAGGCTAAAGCTACTTTTACTGAGATTGCCTCTAATCACAGAATCTTGCAAGTCTGATTGTGTTGTATCTCCTCCCCATTTTATATTCTAGTTAAGCAGGGAACTGTCTGCCTCAGCTGCTTTCAAATATTATCTCATTGCTCTGGACTTTCGCCTAGGGAACAGGTCCTGCATACTTCTGTCAAGACCATCTTCTTCACTCTCTACGCTTTGCTACTAGGATCACCTGAAGTTTGTTAGATTTGACTTCTGAGTCACTCTCCCCAGGCAAGCATTTGTTCCCAGCTCAGAAGGTGAGCCCATTGCCTACGCAGGAGTCACAAATGGGTTCCTCCTCATCCCACCAGGCTCCACCCTCTGGTTCTCAAGCTCAGGGGCTGATGAGATCTCATTATTCATAGTTTAATTCACCTGATGTTTGATGACTCAAAAAAACCTTGTATTTTCCTTTTTGTAGTGTGGGAAAGACAAGCTACACTGAATCTCACCCTATTAGCTGCAGGCAGGTCACCCGATTTTCAGCTCAGGAGTTGAATCTGTACTTTTATCATGTACTAAACCTAGTTTCATAATCCAAATTTAACTTTAAAAAAAATTAAAAGGATGTTTGGCCTTTTCAGATGTTGTTTTCAACATCGACTTCCTTGGGTGCCTTAAAAATGATGCTTAAAACTTGAATCTTCTTGCTGAAATGTTCAGGCAATTGTGTTCAGCCACCGCTTTCAAAATTCCTAGCATGCTTTGGTTTCCAACCCAAGAACCCTCAATCTAGAAGTTGAGAAAATAAACACAGATCAGGAGAACTGGCACTCAGATCATTGGAAGCAGATTTCAACTCATAGTATTTGGTTTGAGGAAGTCCCCTGTCCCGTCCGTTCCAGATATTCATCAGAGATGGTGTGCCATCTCCTTCTCTGGATAAGCCACAGAAAATCATGTCCATGACTGACATCAACCTATCTGAGATATCTAGCAGATCTGGGGATGAACTGGCATGAAAACTGGCACCCAAAATTTGGAAAGCATGGTGACATCCTAGAGGCGTGTGTAATCCCACTGGCATCAAGGGGAAAACACAAGAATGATAAATGATGCTTATGTAAAACCACTTCCCTCCCTATGTGCATGTCTGTTTAATATACGGCATGATGGTCCCTGAGCCCATTTTGTACGACTCCCTGGAGTTTCCCAAGATTGCACTATCAAACAAGGGTGGTGTGAATTCCTGCAGATTTTTTTGACAGGAAACAAATGAAGAACAAAGAAAAACAGATGGATTATGCTTCAGATAGCTTCATGTGTCTGGATCTTTTTTTTAAAACGAAATAAAACAAAATAAAATCTGCAAACAGTCAAAATAGTAGTCCTCCACTCACCCACGCAAACTGTCTTTGTAACGCTGTTCCACCAACAGTGGCTGTTGGCTCCCGGGAGATATCAGTATATGCATTGCACTAAGCCAGAATCTGCTTAATCATGGCTTGTGAATAAGCTCAGCTCAGCTGTCCCCACACACTATGTCACCATGGCTGGGTTTGTTTTCAAGCAGTTCAGCAAAAATGAAACCTATCACTTTGGCTGTGTTCACAAGACATGCCAAACTGAACAAGCGATTGACCAAACCGGGTGAGTACACAAAACACACACTAAGCCTTGCTCACTAACAATCCAGTAAACTGAGGTTGCAACCATCTAAGGGCAGCATGTGTGAATGCAGTCCTTAAATTAGTGTTTCTCAACCTTGGCGACTTGAAGATGCGTGGACTTCGACTCCCAGAATTCCCCAGCCAGCATGGCTGGCTGGGGAATTCTGGGAGTCGAAGTCCACGCATCTTCAAGTCGCCAAGGCTGAGAAACACTGCCTTAGATTTACAACTGAGCTAGTTAATCATATTTTATGAACACAGACAACATATAGCATAATGCGTGAACCTGGATAGTAAGACATGTTCTTCCAAGAAGGTATCTCCCTATCTTATGGACAGACAGAAGAAGTCAGAAGTGTGGGTCTATTTTTTAACATTACTTATTGGGAATAAATTGCTATATGAATGGGTGTACAGCTTTATCATTTTGCAAGATTTTTTGGTAAGGAGCTCTGAAGAGAGCTCCATGTTGTACAGTCACAGCCGTGTCTCTTTGAATTCCCCTTTCCCTCACCTGGCCACCCCCTAGATGTCTGGAGTTCCACTCTCAAAATTTCCAGAAATTATTAAGTTGAAAAAATCCACACATCTGAGGACAGCCAGGTCAGAAGAGGCCTGTTTCAATATAGACGCTGGTTCTTTTAAAATCAATAAACAGCACTGTGCTATTCTGGAGGAGCAAACACAAACAGGGTGTGATTGGTGACCAGCAGCTAGAAAGAAAATCATGTCCTTGAGTTATTGGACATTATGAGGTTCCCAAGGAAGGGGGACTAAAATAGTTCCTGGAACATCGGGAAATTAAGCTTCTGTTTGCTGGATGCCTGAGGAACCAAGACTGCATCGATGTGTTTGTGCAAAATTAATGTAAACCCATGGTATTATTGCAATTTCCTCCCACCTGGAACTTTCCCATGTGTTGGGAGAGCAGGGCCCACAATTCCCAGCCAGCATGGCCAACAGCTAGGATTCTGGGAGTTGCAGTCCCAATGCGCTTCACAGTCTCCAAGTGTCCTACACTGCATGGCCAGCTATTGATACAGATCAACCCAAAATACCAGGCATGGAAAGGAAAGGATCTCAAGATGTTCAAGCATTCCACATGCTTCTCTCCTCTTTCTTTTCTTTTCATCACAATTTGGAAGGGGAGGTTTCAAGACGGAAGAGGAAGGTCATGGAGGATAGGTGTTCAGTGCTACAATTGCAGAGAAAGGCCTTTGGGAAGAATGCGTTGATGGGGAGGCTCAGGAGCTCAGAAGCTAGGTCAGAACTAATCATCGTCACAAAGCAGGGAGAATCAACTGGGATAACACAACTGTTCTCCAAAAGTTGGTGATTGCAATGTCAGCCACTAGCTGTCCTTAACAAGGGTGCTGAAGCATAAGGAAAACTCTTTCAGACAACCAGCCTTCCTGTCTCTCACCTCTTCTGAATCCTGTCTAAAATGCCCCAAGCCTCTTTTGACTCCGATGGACAAGAGTGGGTTTATGCTTTTGGCAAGTCTAAAGTTTGCAGAGAGCCACCTGCCAATCAGGGTTGGCCCTCTCCAGCCTGGCCAGGGCTAAACATAAATTTCTGTCTTTTTCACAAAAATAAGAGTGCCCCCCCCCAACACTTGAGTTTAGGTCGGTGCTGAACCTTTTCTGCCTTCTAAAATCTTAGTTCGGATAAGCCAAGAGTGTTGCATTTGGGCTTTTTTACCCATCGGTGCCAGCACGCTGCTATATATGGGATTCCAGAAACCAAGAGGCAGGATGTGTGAAGGATCTCTCCAATAGAAGCCCAGGCGCCCTTTCGAGCTGTTCTCACGTGGGCCTCGCTATCTTGCAGCAATGTTTTCCCCAACCACGGATACAAGGACATCGGTGCAAGGAGATGAAAACACGCCCGGCAATGGCAAACCCCTTGCAAGGAGGCTCCGTTTGGCCCACGCCTGGGACCGCCCCTTCACCTGGAAGCTCTCAAGGTGCATCGCAGAGGGAAAAAGTGCCTAGTCCTGTTGAGACAACCTGGGGGGGTTGAAATCGCCCCATCCCCCCCCCCCCGCTTTCTGGCTTTTGGCCAGACACAGCAGCCTCGTTCCTCCAGCCCAGAACTGACAATCTGTATTCAGGAGAGGTGAAAGCTGAGTCATGTCTGTTGATCTGGACTGCATAAAAATAGTTCAGTCACTTTTACATCTTTTCAATCAGATGGAAGGCTTATGTTAAATATATCTTGCTGGGAATGCTCAATGAGCCCATAAAAATTCTGGATGGCCTTGCAGCCCAGGTTGCTGAATCGAAGCCTTAGTGAGTCGGAGTTAGCAACTGTTTGCTGCTGCATCGGGCTTAGACAATGGCTACACTAAATACACCGTTATTTAGAGAAAGGAGCAAGCAGCTGATGGCATTCGTGATGCTTTTCAAGACTGCTTCCATGCATACATCCACCAAGCTGTAATAATCCAGTGAATAGCTCCTGCCATCTGATATCTACCCGGTGTGCGGCTGATGTACAAATTCTATGCTAATCACGCCTTCCACCTTCTCTCTAGGTCTTCCGTATGAACAGCTCACTTGCATTAAGAAAGCTAGCAGCTCAGGGAGATGCAAACACTTTTTCCCAGGCATGCTGTCATTTATAGTGGGAGGGAGGTTGCCTTCATTCCCAGCTTGCAGAGGCTTGCCAAGTTATCAAACAATTGTACCTTGCTTAATGAGAAAGATTTACTGTACATAGCAAGGAGCAAGGGTGAAATATAATTAGAGTGCTAGATTCTAGCCCTGATGTATGCCATCTGCACATTATACACAAGGAGTAAACCAGTGAAGGCCCTATAGCGTTTCAGAGGGCCAATAAGGCAGGGGGAAATTTCGCAGGCTCTTACGCAGGGGAGTAACATATTTAATTCGAATGAAAACAGGGCAGTCTAAACTTTTCCAATCAAGCACTTTTGGATAGGTTAGATTACAACTCCCATCATCTCCAACCAGAATGGCCATCCCGGAAGCGCTTCCTGCAAGCCAGGACAGCATCTTCTGAGGATGCCGAATGAAATGGTAGGAAGAAGTGGGTAAATTACCTCTCTGGGCCACTTCCCGACTGCATTTTTCAAGCTCTCCCCTTCTCGAAAGTAAGGAATTCAAAGCTCCCAGCAATGAAGAAAACTAAGCTGGCAGGGTTTCAATCTGAGATCTTAGTTTGCTACTTGCTAGAAATATTTTTTTAAAAGGAAACACACACACACACTTCCTCCTTACATTGCAATTTGAAAGATCCATAATTTGCAGTTTGCATGGCCCAACATTTGTGGTTTGCACGATCCAAATTTCTACCATCCCTTGGACAGCAAGACGTAGATTAGTCTCCGTGTTTGCAGAAGTGCCACAGATACCAGTATGGGGAAGACAGTCTTAGATGAGCAGGTGAAACAGAAAACAGCCCCCAAATGGTGGCCTAGGGAGTGGTCCACGGATATCACATTTCACAAGATGCCCAAATCTCAAGAAGGTTTCAGAGGGGAAGGCCAACTTCTCAAGGGATTTGAGGATCTCGCAATATTTCAGCCAGTTTTTCAAACAATGCATTAGATTTCTATTTAAGTTTGGAGGTCCTGTGGATGTCCTGGGAGGGTTGGCCACCTTGTGGCTTATGGGATAGCCCCCCACCCAACCAGAAACTTAAAAGCAATGTTGTGGTCTGCATAAAGAAAAAGACTGGGAATTTCTCACCTCAGGGGAACATTTGTACGGCTGATACAAATAAAAGATTTCAACGTCATCCTCAAGTGGGACACGTCAGGTTTGGAGTGGCCAAAAATGGGAGTGACTTCCATAATGGGATCTTTAGAATCCATCAGTAAGATAATTTGACCTAGGCAGGTATAAGAACCTCTTTTGTATTTACTCTTCAAGCAGAGTAGGGGGTTCTCCTCTAACTGTCATTCCCCCCTTGTTGAACAAACAATTTTTCTCCATCTGATCTTAATCTGATGCAGGTTAAGGCCAACGGATGCCCTAAACACAGTCCAATTATGGTGCCCCTGGACGGAAATGAAACTCTCAGGCCACAAGACCAAAGCACATGTGATGTTTGACAGCACCTTCAAACCAAGCCTTTAAACTTTAGTGCCTCCCCATGCCAAAGAAAACGGTTTTTGAATGATACAGATGAAAATTGAACACAGTAGATAAGGACAATTTGATATAATTTCAACTAAAGTCAAGTGTGGCAGTGAAAGAGTTAAGGGCATATACGAGAGGGGGGAAAACTCTGTGGTGCCCCCCTTCCCTTGGTGCCCTAAGCATGGGCTTAGTTTGCTTAATGGTGAATCCAGGGCTGCCCAGATGAAGCGCAGGGATGTTTGCTTGTGTCAGCCCTCCGAGGTAGACCAGCTTGGAAACCAAAGTCATGCAAGTTAATACCACTTCTATGATAAGGTTATAGTAACAGAATCTTGCATGTCTCAATGCGCTTCCCACCTCCCTCCCTTTATCTTCACGAGAACTAGGGAGGGTCTTGTCTGAGACACTCGGTTTACAGTTCTGGACCAGACTCAAATTTCTTTTATCTGACCGTGGCCTCTTCCTCCTGTTCCTCAAGGTTATACCTTCTGGCCATTACAGGTTGTGGGAATTGCATTCTTCCCCTTGAGGAGTGAAAGCATTGGAAGACAGTGACGGTTCAACCCTGCATGGCGGGCAACGTTTCTGATTTTTCATGGAAGGGGAGAAGATTTTGTTCCCCCACCAGTGAGCTCCATTGTCATGAGAAAGGTGTCACGTCCCAAATCTTTCCCGGGCCATAAGGAGAAAGCTCCTTCCCACGGCACCAGGGTGGAGCATGGGAGTTGAGCGGGGAGAAGCTTTAGCAGATGTCCCACCCTTGTGGCCTCTGGTTTCTCCTCCCACCCTCCAAAGATCATCTGCTCAGATTTTCTTCATGCAGGAAAAAGAGGGAAACTAAGTTTTTATTTGGACCACACTACGTCTGAAGCACTGGCTAAACAATGCTAAAGGAAAACAAGTTTTTTTCCCCCAGCGTCTCTGAATCACCCAGGGATAACTTACTGTAGTGTTTCTCAACCTAGCAAATTTAAGATATGTGGGCTTCAACTCCCAGAATTCCCCAGCCAGCCAGGCTGGCTGGGGAATTCTGGGAGTTGAAGTCCACATATCTTAAAGTTGCCAAGGTTGAGAAACACTGGCTTACTATATGCAGGGATCATTAAAAAAAAAAAAATCCACTTATTTGTGCTTTAAGGAGGTAGGGTGCAAAACTCTACTATCTTAGCCTCTCAGTTTCAGATGCATAACACAGTGTTATTTCTTCCAACTGACCTCCATCATAGATTATTTCAACTGCACATCAGCTTTAATCAAGGGTTAGAATTTTGTTTATAGTAAAACATACTCAGAAAGAAACATTGGGCTAATTAAGGGCTTTTTCCTACTTGCTTCTGCATCTATTACTGTATCGGGTTTTCATGCAACGAGGAGATGCGTTTCAACATTTGTTTCCTTTTTAGAAATACATTTCCAATCCCTAGGAATGCAGAAAGGCACTTAAAAATTGGACATATCTAAAGAAAAACAGGCAGGATTTCCAAACGCAGGGCAGAGCATGAAAACATCACAGTTTTTAGTATCTTGCAATTCAGGAGGTCTTGCAGGACTATGATTCGCCTTGTTTGAAATGTGCAGAGGAAACAAACATGGGCAAATTACTGTTATTGTATTTATCAAAGTAATCTAGAAAGGTAGAGTAGAAAGAATGGAAGAAATCTGGCATTCTAATAGCATGCTGGCTGGGGAATTCTGGGAGTTGAAGTCCACACGTCTTAAAGTTGCCAAGGTTGAGAAGCACTGCTCTCGAAACTCAAGTTCCCATACTCTGAACTTCCTTTTCTAACTTTTCTCAACAACCCTGAGATGGAGGTTGTGCAGACAGAACGTGTGAATGCAAATAAGTGACTTTCCACGATCTTTCCACGGTGGAGAGAAAATCTGTCCCAAATCCAGCACTTTTAACCTCTAGACCTCACTGCCACATACGGCTGACACAGGTGAGGTGAGAACCAGCTTTGCATTAGCCTTCTGTTGCCTAAAGTGACCAAGCAGCTGTCTTCAAAATCCAAATTCAAGAGCTGTCTCATTTTTCTGTTGCATTTTACACTCCCGTATGAATTCTGGCCCTTAAGACGTGCAAAATTCATCACGCACGTGCACACACGCGCACACACATTCTTAACTTTCTGAAACAGGCAAAAACTGTTTGGCTGACTAAATCAGTGGCTCTTTTTCTTGGCGATTTCTTTGACTTTTATTCACATTTTCAGTAATGGTGCCTCTTCTTAAATGTTGCGATCTAGTTTGAAATCTAACGTGAAAAGTGGAAAAATGCATACATGCTTAGAAATCAACCATTAGCACAATATTCCAAAGTTGGTTTCCTCCAGACCAGGGTTTACCAACTTCAGCAGCTTTAAGATGCGCGGATTTCAACTCCCAGAATCCCCCAGCCAGCATGCTTAAGACCCAGTTTTCTCTTTTAAAAACAATCTAAATGTTCAGGCATTACCACAACTTTGTTAAACGAATTAGAAATCCCAGTTTTGCAATGAATAAATGCTACTTTCTGTTTGGTGCCTAATTTCTTGCAGCACACCCAACCCTCTTTCTAGATTATTTTTGTCCTATCATAAATTGATGCAGGATGGCGAGCCAAACAAAACTGAGCCGTGTTCCCCATGAACTGCTTGCTTCACATCCTGAGATTAGTGAAAGACACTTTTTTACAGATTTTTGCAGCCAATATGGACTAGAAATGTGCGGATTAGAAAAAAAAAGTTTGAGATTTCTAAGACACGGTACCCTACGTTTAATACCACATCACAATCCCCAACATATAATTGCCCAGCAATTGTACACAACCTAAACACAACCACTGGGATTTTTCAAATTCCCAGTTTAGTTTATAGTTCTTGGATTTCTTAGTGGTCTCCCATCCAAGTACTAACCGGATCTAAGCCTGCTTAGCTTTTTCTGAAATCCACATAGGTTGATTTGAAATACACACTGTCCAGTATCTTTTAGACCAGTGCTTCTCAACTTTGGCTGCTTTAAACTATGTGGACTTCAACTCCCAGAATTCCCCAGCCAGGTTGAGAAGCACTGTTTTAGAGAAATGACCCAATGCTACATAAACTGGTGCTAAGCCTGTTTAATAACTTTTCAGGGATAGTATCTCAAGAATGACATATTTTTAATCTGGAAAAGATGCTCAGTCATTCCCAGTGAAATTCCCTTAATCTGGGGTTGGGGTGCAACGCCAGACAACATTGTCAATTTTAGTTACCCAGGTGGGGCAGGTCACAGTGACCCAACGATAAACGCTAGTCAGCAATATTCTCTTTTTGCTGAATTTCTCGTGGTCGCAAGATAATTTCGGAAAAAGCTACGGTTAGACTTGAATCTGCTCAATGCCCCAGAAAACCAGGCTAATTATATGGATGGGTTTCAGCATTTGTCCCCCCCCCCGCTTGCTCCACGGATGCATTTGGGGGCACCGCTATTTTTCTAAGAGCAAAGGGTGATGAAGGACTTGGTAGAGGGAAGAATGAACCTTGCCAAGCCAGAGAAAATAACAACTTGGCATGGCTTGGGGGAACTGGGAGTTCGATTAGATGGCTGGGAAGGTCTCTTCCAAACTCCCACGTTCTGGGACTTTTGGGGCTTCCCGGCTGTTCTTTAAATTTGTTTATAGCCCTGTGCCTCAAAGCAGGAGGAGTGAAGCAAGAAAAAAGAGGATCGGTTTGGGAAGATGCTTTTAAGTGGATGATTTTCCAGGACGTTCCTTGGAAAATGGGGGGGGGGGGGGAGAGAACGTGGCTGGATTTTTTGGGAATGTGTGGAGCAAGAGATATTTTTCCTGAGAACTTAAGCGAGGCACTGATTTAAGGAAGCGGTTGGTGCAAGAAGTCGATTCGCCCCAAGGGGGGGGAGGAGACACCTTTGGCGCATCCAAAGCCAGGGGACTGTTAATTCAGGGCAGGGGGTGGCATTAGAACAGGGAGAGCTGGGACTCTCCAGACGTGCTTGGACTACAGCTCCCATCATCCCTGCTTACTCGGCACACAGCCTATAAAGAACTGCAAGTGTCCAGCTCTGCGGTGGAACGTAACGAAAGGGATGTCGAGAGTCCGTTTTAAGTCCTGCAGTGTTAAAGAGGGACTCCAGCAACAGGACACAAAGAGATACGTTTGCCTCTCGCTCATCCCTGGCATTCAGAAACACACTGCCTGGACATGGGGGCTCCACCTATTTCCGGGGAATATTAGCTCGTGCTACATATGGTGCTGACGATTAAATAAACAATTTAATAATTAATTATTAGCTGGGTAGACACGTCACTACGCTGATCTTGGTTGTTACTGATCGACCCCCCCCCCGCCATGCAACATGGGATCATTTGCTGATCAGCTGCAGGAAGAGATCCTCTGCGCTCAACCTAGGTGTATTTGGGGTCTGAAAGACCTCAGGGAGGGGGCTAGAGAGGAATTTGGAAGGGCAGAAGGATTGTTTGGGGAGGGGAAAGAGTTAAGGGCAAGCCCCATCTCTTCCTAACACTCCCCCCCTTTTTTTTAAAGCAGGGCTAGGCATCATAATCTGTTGTTTTTCTCACAGGAGCTCTAATGGAGCATCTGGTGGATTTCTTAGGGTGGAGATCTTTGGGCCAGCAGATCTAAAGGAAGGTCTGGAAGCGACTTGGCCTAATCAGAGGGTGTCTGCAGTCTCTGACAGGCACCTTGCCCATAAGGCATCTTCTATGCCAAATTGGGTTAGCTTTGTAGTGAGTCAGACCATCTCCCGTAAATTATCTGTAAAGAAGGGAAATCTTGACTTCTAGTCATTTCATGGACATGCCCGCGCAGTTTTCCTGGCACCGAAACAGAAGAGGTTACCATGGCAAGTCTTTTGACTTCTCAGTCTAATCAGCAGCCCTGAGATTTCCTAGTGGTCTCCCATCCAAGGACTAACGAGGTCTGATACTGCTTCGCTTTTTGAGATCAATCAAAGTTGCTTAGGTGCTGTCACCTAGTTGGGTATAACCATCAACCCCGACTGAGAGGACTTCTGTTGGCAAAATGGACTTTTTCACCTTGCCATCAGAACCAGCTCGGCCCCCCTTCCACGGGCCAGGCTCACTGCTCAAATGAACCCCAACGCCCTTTGCAGAGGGAGACAGAAAAATGGGTGGGGGTCCAAAGAAACAATTTCCAACCTGTGAGACGCAACCTAGGAACTCCTGCAAAACGGATCGATATCTTAGAAAGGTCACTGCAGAGTTGATCTGGAGACCTGTCTGTTGCAGCTGTTTGGACTATGAAAAGTTTGTTAAGATAAGGCTTTGGGGTCTCCCACTGAGCAGAACAAGCATTGCAACAGAGCTTCCGGGCATGTTACAGCTTAAAGGCCTTCTCCTTACAATCCCCAAATTATTAGCTGCATTCCTGGCTGTAAACCACCCCTCCCTTCTACCTGAGACTTTAGCAGAATCAACAGGAAAGGTCCTGAGGTTTAAGGGAGGTGGGCTGACACTTCCAGTGGCAACTGGCTGTGGCCATATGCATGCTGAACAATGCTACCCAAACAGGGGGTGCCTCTTAACCCTGCAAAACTAGCCCATAACTTTCTTTCAGCATTGTGATCTTGGCAAGTTTCAAACAGAAATCAGGTCTGGATGTGACTTCAGCCTTTTCTTAGCTTTGCAAGGAACATTTCTTTAAATCTGGCAGCCTTAAATGTGTTGTGCATGATTTGCAGACCTGGTGGCTGGCAGGCCAGGCACGAGGACTTTAAAGACAGGGATTCCCACCTCTTGTTGAGTCCCAAGGCAAAGGTGTTTAGTGAAGGTTTCACAACCCTGTATAGGAGATCCT